>NC_089494.1:262248589-262548589 GCF_036850765.1 Saccopteryx bilineata
GGTAGAGCATCAGCCTGGCATGCAGAGGTCCCGGGTTCAATTCCCGGCCAGGGCGCACAGGAGAAGCGCCCATCTGCTTCTCCACCCCTCACCCTCTCCTTCCTCTCTGTCTCTCTCTTCCCCTCCCGCAGCCGAGGTTCCATTGGAGCAAAGATGGCCCGGGCACTGGGGATGGCTCCTTGGCCTCTGCCCCAGGCGCTGGAGTGGCTCTGGTTGTGATGGAGCGATGCCCCAGAGGGGCAGAGCATCGCCCCCTGGTGGGCAGAGCGTCGCCCCTGGTGGGCGTGACGGGTGGATCCCTGTCAGGCGCATGCAGGAGTCTGACTGTCTCTCCCCGTTTCCAGCTTCAGAAAAATACAAAAAAAAAAAAAACAAACTTGGCTCAGATGTCACCTCCTCAGTGAGGCCAACCAGGATCTCCTATTGACAATTGCAACAAGCCCCTACACACCCTTAGTCCCAGTCCTCTATGCTGGGTTTTGCTTTGCTTTTTAACATAAGATATCATTTGCTTCTCAATTATGACTGTTGTTTAGTGTCTGTCTCCCGCAGTCTGAATGTCAGCTTGGTGCAGGGGGGCATCGGGGCGGGGGGAGAGGTTCTGTCTTGTTCAAACTTGAATCCCAGGCGGGCACACAGTAGGTGTCAGTGTGCGTTCAGCAAATGCGTGGCGCTGGTGGGAGGCGGGAGCCTTTTGTAATGGAAAACGAAGACAATTAATCCCGCCCATCAGGATTACACACTTCATCTGTTACACGCACATGGCCCGGCCGGCGGTGCCGTGTGAGAAGCCTGACACGTGCAAATCAATTTACCGCAAAATACAAGATAAATCCATGCTGGGGTCTTTCCGAGGGGGGCGCCGTGTCAACAGCTGGCTCTCGGGCTTGCAGCGGAATACACCGCCGTGAGGGATTGCCAGCGCGGAGGGGTGGGCACCCTCGGCCTCGCTCTAATTGCTTCTGACAGTGCCCCGTGCTTGGGGCTGTGCCGAGACCCCCTCCCTCAGCCCCCAGCCCCCGGCCCACTAGTGGTGTTCTCTTTCTGAGACTCTGGCCAGGAGGTGCACGCAGCTTTAAAATCACACCCGCCTCGGTGTACTCTGTTACCTAGCAACAGCCATAAATCAACAGAACACGCCGGAATGTTACAGCAAGGCTCCCTGGCTGTTGGATGCTTTGGCTTTTTTCTTTTTTTTTTCTTTTTTTATCCAAACATGTTCGTTTGCCCCTGTGCACGGTCTGTGGCCACTGCTCTAGCATCGGCTCCACAGAGCACCCGGGGTCGTGCACTTTAGCCTGTCGGACTTCCGTGCAGGAGTCTTCGTGCTTTCTCGGCCCGCTGGCCAGCACCCAGGAACAGGACCAGGCCTGTCCCTGCAGCCTGAATGTGTCCATGTCCGCCCTGCAGCCAGGGGACCTGGGTAGGCCCTGTAGAGTGGGGGTCCTTGCAAATAGCCCGTCAACCTAGTACCCTGGGTGGGTCGATACGGATGTGAAGTCCTTTCTCCAGGTGGCCTCTCCTCGGAGCCCATCCTACACTCACTCATTCAATCATTCAGTCATTCAACAAACATTAAGAGCACTTTCTTGGTGCCAAGCCCTGTGCCAGATCCTGCAGGCAGAGAGGAGTAAGGCCTGTGACCCTCAGAGTTTGCACTCCACTAGGGGCGAGCAGCCAGAACACAGCAACACAAAAGCAGCTCGATCCCGACTGAAGCCAGACCCGGATCCCAGGCTGTGGTGAACGTCAGCTAGAGGAAGGGGTGTCGAAGGTTTTGAAACGACAGCTTCCCAGGAGGGAGCGTGGTGAGGAGGATCTCTCTCTCTCCTGCTGGGTGCTCTTCGCAGGGTGTGCTAATGTCCCAGGGCTAATAGAACAAACTGCCACAAACCTGATGGCTTAAAAAACCCAGATACTTGTTCTCTCACAACCCTGGAGGCCAGAGGCCCAAAATGAGTCTTACGGGATAAAATCGAGGGTCGGCAGGGCTGGTTCCTTCCAGAAATTTCAGGGGAGAATTCATTCCGTCTCTCTCCTGGCTTCTGGTGGCTGCCACTGTCCTTGGTGTCCCTTGGCATACAGGCACCTCACCCTGATTTCCACCTTCTCCTCTGTGACCCCCCAGCCTCCCTCGCCTTTCTCGTAGAAGGACGCCAGTCACTGGACTCAGGGCCCAACACTGCATCCAGGATGACCTCATCTTGAAAGCCTTTCATGTAGTTATACCTGCACAGACTCAGTTTCCGAGTCAGGTCACAGTCAACGAGGCCGGCAGGGGGTGTGAACTCAGACCTCTCTTTTTGGGAATCCAAATTCAACCCACTCCATTCGTCCTCAGGAAAGTCTGAGTGAAGCCTCGGCCACCTGACCCACGGGACGGCACTCTTGACAGCCCCAGGAACTGCGTGGGGACATGGCCAGCCAGGACGCGTGACCTCAACCACTTGGGAACACGAGCTGGCCTTATCTGGTAGAAATTACACTCAAATATAAGCTGTAATCCAGAAATTCCACATGAAGGCTTGTGAGGGGGACGTGGACGAATTCTCATCAGTCAGAACGACACCTGTTGGAACCCAGCTTGGGAGACAGCGTGGCCTGCAGACACCTTGATTTCAGACTTCCGGCCTTCAGAACCGTGAGAGGATCGATTCCCAATGTTGTTAAGCCTCTCCTTGGTGGCACCTTGTGAAAGTGGCCACAGGGACCACGTGTGCACCCCACGCTTTGCTACAAGCTGACTTGGGCTCATCCTGTTCTCACCTCCATCCCACATTCTTCCAGCACCTTCTAGAAGCCAGGTGTCTGAACTCCCCCAATTTCACAGCTCAGAGGACTTGAGCATTCTTCCCATCGGGGCAGGATCTGTGCATCACACCTCTGTGTACTCAGGGCAGGGAGGGGCCATTCCCGACAGGTCAAGGCTCTGGGGTCAGAGGGGAGAGGAGATTTTACAATGCTCAGGGGTGGCACTCAGCACCGCTGAGACCTCGGACCACCCAGGGAGCACCTGACCTCTAGAAAGGTGGCCATCACCATCCTGTCTTAAGACATGTAAGGATTAAGTGGGGACAGATGTGCAAACATCTGGGAGGTACCTGATTCCCCCTGACCTTCAATAAACGCTTCTCGAATGGGATGGAATAGAATAACAAGTCCCCCGGTTCGGCGGTTCCTTCAATAAATGAAACTCAATTTCTAGTAATATCATGAGTTCACAAGGTTGAGAAGATTAATTGCACAATATTTTCACCTGAGATTTAGATACACGAGGGGGAAATATAACTCAACAATACCAGGTTCTGTACTTTCTGAAAAGGAAAAGAAAGTCAGAGGCAGCAAAGTTATTTTTTCCTTACACGAAATTAACCCGGTGCTCCTGAGCACGGCTCTGCTGTGGTACGCTGCAGCTTTCTAAATATAAGAGGCCCGATTTACACACCCCATCTGTATTTGAACCATTTTAGAAAGCCTCAGTATTCGTGTTAATTTAATTTCCTTTCACCAGAGAGTTGCAAAATCTTTTCCTAAGCCGTTGTGAAGAGTAGGTGATTCGTTCTGGGTGAGGAGGGGTGGTGTCTACAGGCTGCGTGCCCCGGGCTGGGCCGCACAGAGCCGAGCAGAACCGGGAGAACACGGGGCCTGCAGGACCCTGCCCACACCTGGTTCTCCCTGCCCGCCCTGCCCGGTGTGCTCCCAGGTGAACCTGTCCCTGAGTCTGACCACCGAGACAGGAAGCTATAGGGCGCTTTGCAAAGCGGCCCGGCCTAGCCCACCCCCACGCCTGCACCTGGCCCCTTCATGCCCACTTCACTCACTGAAAATTCCTCCAGCCCCTCACAGAGCAGCATGGGGCCATGCAAGCAGATGTGTCTGCGGGCCTCCACCATCTTCCCCGGCTGGTCACCCTCGGGCCTCACCCTGAGTTCCTGCTAAGGCTCCCATTTCCCAGGAAGCCTTTCTCTTGCTCATGCCTCACCTGCTTCCCATCCCAGCGAGGGTCCTCCTTGGGGCTCCCCAGCCTTCTCTCTTTGTGCCTAACCCCCTTAGCTCCCTCCTCACTATTTAGGCAGATCCCATCTCATCCTGGGATCTGTTTGATACACTGAATTGAAAAACAGCTGGCCCTGGCCAGTTGGCTCAGTGGTAGAGCATTGGCTCGGCATGTGAAAGTCCTGGGTTCGATTCCTGGCCAGGGCACACAGGAGAAGTACCCATCTGCTTCTCCACCCTTCTCCCTCTCACTTCTCTCTCTCTCTTTCTTCCCCTCCTGCAGTCATGGCTCCATTGAAGCAAGTTGGCCAGGGCTCTGAGAATGGCTCCATGGCCTCCACCTCAGGCCCTAAGAAGAGCTTGGTTGCTGAGCAATGGAGCAGAGCCCAAGATAGGCAGAGCATCATCCCCAGTGGGTTTGCTGGGTGGCTGCCGGTCGGGGTACATGCAGGAGTCTGTCTCTCTGCCTGCCCTCCTCTCACTAAATAAAAAATAAAAATAGAAAACCAAAGCTGCCCAGTAATGAGATTTATACATTACCATGGAAAGTTGTCAAAACAGAACATGTTTATTGAGTAGATGCTTGCACAATGTTTGTGATGAGTGAATTAATGAAAGAATGAGTGGCCGGTTGGCTCAGTGGTAGAGCGTCGGCCTGGCGTGCAGAAGTCCCGGGTTCGATTCCCGGTCAGGGCACACAGGAGAAGCGCCCGTCTGCTTCTCCACCCCTCCCCCTCTCCTTCCTCTCTGTCTCTCTCTTCCCCTCCCGCAGCCAAGGCTCCATTGGAGCAAAGATGGCCCGGGCGCTGGGGATGGCTCCTTGGCCTCTGCCCCAGGCGCTAGAGTGGCTCTGGTCGTGGCAGAGCGACGCCCCGGAGGGGCAGAGCATCGCCCCCTGGTGGGCAGAGCCTCGCCCCTGGTGGGCATGCCGGGTGGATCCCGGTCGGGCGCATACGGGAGTCTGTCTGACTGTCTCTCCTCATTTCCAGCTTCAGAAAATTACAAAAAAAAAGAAAAAAAAGAAAAAAAAAAGAGTGAGTGAGAGAATCAGGTGTTGTCCTTTGGAAACTTCTCTAGCCCTAAGATGTTATCCAATTACACTAATGACAGCAAGTCCTTAAAAACCTCCACATTTAGAGCAAAATTAATTATTTTAAAAATTCTCCAAGATGCAATAAAATACAGTGAAGTTCTTACCATATTCCTGATATGACCAGCTAATTCTGTAAATCAGAACTTTATTCAGTGTAATTTTCCTAGGTCTAATTTCACTGGGTTTTATCCTAAGGTGACACATTTGTTTTTAAACTGGACTCAACTGAAATGAAACCTACAGTTATTAGGCACTTACCATTTGTCCAGCACCACCCGAGGCACTTTTATACACATGAGATCACTGCACAGAACCCTGAGCCCAGGGGGTAATTCATGCTCAACCATCATCACCACCATCACCACCATTACCATTACCATCACCACCATCACCATCATCATCACCACCATCACCACCATCACCATCACCATCACCACCACCACCATCATCACCACCATCACCATCACTACCACCACCATCACCACCATCATCACCATCACCACCACCACCATCACCACCTCCATCACCATCACCACCATCACCATCACCACCATCACCACCATCACCATCACCACCATCACCACCACCACCACCACCATCATCATCATCACCACCACCACCATCACCACCATCATCACCATCACCACCACCATCACCATCACCACCACCACCACCACCATCACCACCACCACCATCACCATCACCACCATCACCACCACCACCACCACCACCATCACCACCATCATCACCATCACCATCACCACCACCACCATCATCACCATCACCACCACCACCACCATCATCACCATCACCACCACCATCACCACCACCACCACCACCATCATCACCATCACCACCACCACCACCACCATCATCACCATCACCACCACCACCATCACCACCATCATCACCATCACCACCACCATCACCATCACCACCACCACCACCATCACCATCACCACCATCACCACCACCACCACCACCATCACCACCATCATCACCATCACCACCACCACCATCATCACCATCACCACCACCACCACCATCATCACCATCACCACCACCACAACCAATACTATCATCACCAGAACGCCTAACCTTTATTAAGCACTTACTTCATGTCAGGGGCTGATCTAAGCAGTCACCGCATTTTTCTCAGGTAACCCTCACACACATACCGTAAGACAGGTGAGTTTATTAGTATCTCTATTTTTACATAAGAAGAAACTGAGATTGGGATAAATTCAGGGACTGTCTAGTGAGTGTCAGAGCTGGAAATCAAATCAGGTGCTTGGCATCCTTTAGTCATTTAAAAACATGTTCTCAAAGGGTCTCCTGGCATGAGTTATCATTCTGGGGTTCGAAGCACATAGAACTCACAAGGCAGAGGCAGGAGGGCTCCACTTCAGAGAGCATGTGTATGCAGCAGGAAGGGCCCGGACTCCAGCCCCACGCCTGCAGCTCAGAGGCCCAGCTTCCTCTGGTTCCTGAATGAGCTGATTACATTTTATGACAACAGCTGGGTTTATGTGTTGCCATCCAAGAGCAGCAGCCCAGGCATGGTGTGAGGGAGAGCAACGTTTGAGCTTGTTTGTCAGAAGCTATCCCCCCAGATCCTGACAAATTTAGTTAATTATCCCAGCTTAAACGAAGCCCAGATCACGATAATCACGTCTGCCCCCAGAGCCGCAGACACACGGCATGCCGCGGCAGCACCTCAGCTGGGCCCGGGCTGTGGCAGGCAGGCGTGGGCGGTGCGACCGCATCGGGCCAGCGAGGTTAATGCATTCTTCTGAGTCAGCTATTATTACCATTAACACCCAGCTCCCCCGGGCCCCTGCAGGGTTTCAGATGATCCTCGAATTGGAGCAATTTGTCCCCGTGTCAGGACTTTTGAACGGTTGTCCCTGCAGTGCCTAGAGGGTGTGTACCATGTAGGACCCTTGAGCCATCAGTCATAGGGGGGACGCAATACCCCAACACCCCAGAGCTCAATTCAGACCAATCTTCCCTCTCCTTTCCGTCACACAGAGCCTAGAGACCTCCGGGGTCCCTCTGGGGAGACTGAAGCCAAGGCGAGGGTCCCCTGGTGGCATGGGGCCCTTTCCAAGGTCAATTGGCCCGGAAGGGTGGGGTCAGATGGGGCTGGGGTGACTCCCATCTTCCTGTCATCATCCTTCTGAACAAAAATCATGTAATCTCTCCATGCCTGCAGCTCCTGTTCATTTCATAAATGTTGAAAAAGGCCCAAGTGTGCCTTGGTACGGTGCTAACTTGGGGACACGGTGCAGGAAAAGAAAAAACAGAAGCTTTCTCTTCTGTGATGCTCACATCTGATAGGAAGAGTCAGACGACACACCGACAGATGACCCCACGTATAATAAGGGACAGTGAGAGGACTCTGAAGCCTGGAAGAGGGACAGGATGACCTGGTGGGAAGGGGGTTACGTCTTGTGTGGAGTGGTCAAAGGAGAAGGTGACCTCTGAGCAGAGACCTGAATACGGCAAGGAGGTGGCCATGAAGGTGCTTTCCAGGCAGGGGAAGCTGCACGTGCAAAGGCCCTGAGGTGGGGCTGTGTTTGTGTGTGAGAGGAAAATGCAAGAAGACCGATGTGACTGAAGCAAAGAAAATCTGGGGGTAGTGGGGAGGGGAAGGCTGCAGAGGGACAGGCAGAACCTGCAGAAAGCAGAGGAAGGACTCTGGATCATCCTAATGGCCGAGCCTGGCAGGTATAGAAATGGCGCTAAGAGTTTCATGTGAAGGCAGAGGCGGATGGCAGATTAAGGTCGGTTGAAGCCCCCGGCGCAGAAAAAAAATATTGGGCTCCTTTAAAAAAAAGAGCCCCTCCCTCCAGGCCCTGGATCCCCACCGGGCTTCTTTCATAAACACTCCCCCAGGGCCGTCACGAAAGGGAAAAGTCATCCACAGAATGGGAGATCTGCAAATCCTACCTGACATAGAACGGACTTTCATAGAACAAAGACAAAAACTCTTACAATGAAATGATAAAAAGACAACCTAATTTTAAAATGCACAAAGGCTCCACACAGACACTTCACCAGATGCTAAATTGTATATCTCCTTCACCAGAGGAGATACACAGATAGATGGCCAACGGGCACAGCAAGAGACACTTGGCACCCTGGTCAACGGGGAAGTGCCCCTCGAAACCAGCATGAGGTACAGTTTCACACCCCAAGGGTCGCTATCATCGAAAAGACAGAAAGGGACAAATGTTGGTGAGGACGTGACCCAAGTGTATGGTGGTGGGACTGGAAAATGGAGTGGTCGTGGTGGGAAACAGTCTGGAGGTTCCTCAAAGGGTCAGACATAGATTTACCCTACACGACCTAGTAATTCCACTCCTAGGAATCTATCCAAGAAAAAGGAAAACTATGTATGTGCATGGTATTAGCAACATTTTTCATAAGATCCAAAAAGTAGGACTGAGCCAAATGCCCATCAGCTACAGACTGAATAAGTAAAAGTGGTGTGTCTCAGCAGTGGAATATTACTGAGCCGTTGAAAAGGAACACAGTACTCGTCCGATGGGCAGCATGAATGAGCCTCGGAAACATGACAGAAGCCAGCCACAAAGGCACTACGTGTGGTCTGTCTCCATCGTATGACATGTCCAAACCGAGCAAATCCAGAGAGACAGAAAACGGGTTAGACCTGCCAGGGCCCTCAGGGAACAGGAAATCGGGGAGTGTGAGACTTCTCTCTGGGGTAATAAATATGTTCTAAAATGTAACGCGGTAATGCTCGCACAACTCTTTTTTCTAAAACGTACTATGCATCCCCTCTATGTGTTTATCTTCTATCTTATAAGGAGGAAGTCGCACCTCTGACTACCTTCACCCATTTCCACACCCCCCAACGCCCTCACCTCTGACAACCACAAAGCTGGTCTCTTTTTCTGTGAGTTTTGTGTTTTTAAATCTCACATGTAAGTGAAATCACATAGTATTTGTCTTTCTTAGATTTATTCCACTTCCCGGCATTTCTAAAAGCAATTTAGCATCATTACTCATCGACATCATTAATTCAGTTACTATGATAACTATGAATAATAATGATAATAGCCATGACTGACATTTATAGACCTTAACCTCACCTTCAAAAAGGCAAAGTCAAAATTGCTAGAAACATACTACCTACCTAGACTAAATATGAAAAAATAGAAGATTTGGACAGATCTATTACCAGTAAAGAGACTGAATTCATAATCAAAAAGCTCTAAACAGCCTGACCAGGCGGTGGCGCAGTGGATAAAGCGTCAGACTGGGATGCAGAGGACCCAGGTTCAAGACCCCGAGGTCGCCAGCTTGAGTGCAGGCTCATCTGGTTTGAACAAAAGCTCACCAGCTTGAACCCAAGGTCGCTGGCTCCAGCAAGGGGTTACTCGGTCTGCTGAAGGCCCGCGGTCAAGGCACATATGAGAAAGCAATCAATGAACAACTAAGGTGTTGCAACGCGCAATGAAAAACTAATGATTGATGCTTCTCATCTCTCTCTGTTCCTGTCTGTCTGTCCCTGTCTACCCCTCTCACTGACTCACTCTCTGTCTCTGTAAAAAAAAAAAAAGCTCTAAACAGCCTGACCAGGAGGTGGCGCAGTGGATAGAGCATCAGACTGGGACACGGAGGACCCAGGTTTGAGACCCTCGTCAAGGTCGCCAGTTTGAGCGCGGGCTCATCTGGTTTGAGCAAGTTTCGCCAGCTTGAGCCCAAGTTCGCTGATTCAAGCAAATGGTCATTCAGTCTGCTGTAGCCCCCCAGTCAAGGCACATATAAGAAAGCAATCAATGAACAACTAAGGTGCCGCAATTAAGAATTGATGCTTCTCATCTCTCTCCCTTCTTGTCTGTTTATTCCTCTCTCTGACTCTCTCTGTCTCTTTCACACAAAAAAAGAAAGAAAAAAAGCACTCCAAACAAACAAAAATCCAGGACCAGATGACTTCACTGGTTAATGCTATAAACATTAAAAGAATTCATACTGATCTTTCTAAAAGCTTCCAAAAAATAGAAGAGGAGAAAAGACTTCCGAACTCATTTATGAGTCCAGCATCACCCTGATACAGAATCAGACAAGGACGTCACAAGGGAACTACGGGCCAATATTCCGGAGGAACGTAGGTACAAAAATTCTCAACACAATATTAGCAAACTGATTTCAACAATACATTAAAAAGATCCCACAGCGTGATCATGTGGGGTTTATTCCAGGGATGTAAGGATGGGCCAGTCAACCTTCACAGGTCAACCAATCTGATATACTACACTAGCAAAATGATAAATAAAAATCATATAATCAGTTCAAAAGATGCAGAAAACGCCTTTAACAAAATTGAGCATCCATTTATGATCAAAACTCCTGACAAAGAGGAAATAGAAGGAATGTACCTCAACATAATAAAGGCCATATACGACAAGCCCACAGCTAATATCATACTCAATAGTGAAAAGCTGAAAGCTTTTCATCTTAGATTAAGAACAAGGCAAGGGTGCAACTCTCCCCACTTTTATTCAGTAGTAGGAGTTATTAGACTATTAAAAGTCTCAGCCACAGCAATTAGACAAGAAAAAATAAATACATAAAAGGCATTCAAATTGGAAGGAAGAAGTAAAACTGTGTTCTTCTTTGCAGATGACAACTTTTATAGAGAGAACCCTAAGGGCCACCCAAACTGTTAGAACTAATAAACAAATTCTGCAAAGTTGCAGGATACAAAATCAATACACAAAAATCAGTTGCATTTCTACATGCTCATAAACTATCAGAAAGAAAAATTAAAAAGCAATCACATTTACAATTGCATAAAAGAGAATAAAACACCTAGGAATAAATTTAACAAAGGGCGTGAAAGACCCAACAACTGAAAACTGCACAACGTTGGTGAAAGAAATTAAAGAAGACACACATGCGTGGTTTGAAAGAATGAACATTGCTCAAGTGTCCATACTACCCAAAGCCATCAATTGTTTCAACATAGTCCCCATTAAAATTCAAAACGGCATTTTTCACAGAAATAAAAACAAACAATCCTAAAATCTGTATGGAACCACAAAAGACCCCGAGTAGCCAAAGCAATCTTGAGAAAAAAAATAAAGCTGGAGGCATCAGGCTGATTTCAAATTATGTTAAGAATCTATAGGAATCAAAACAGTAGGGTATTAGCCTAAAGACAATCAAATTGATCAATGGAACAGAATTAAGAGCCCAGAAATAATCCCATACATATGTGTTCAACTAATATATGATAAATTAGCCAAGAATATACAATAGGGAAAAGACGATCTCTTCAAAAAATTATGTTTGAAAAACTGGACGTCTGTGCAAAAGAATGAAACTGGACCACTATCTTAGACCATTCACAAAAGCTAACTCAAAATGGATTAAAGACTTACACATAAAATCTGAAGCCATTGAACTCCTAGAAGGAAGCCTGAGTGATCACCTCTTTGACATCAGTCTTGGTGGTGATTTTTTTGGATTTGACACCATAAGCAAATACAATAAAAGCCAAAATAAACAGGTGGGATGACATCAAACTAAAAGCTTCTGCACAGCAAAGGAAACCATCAACAAGATGAAAAGGCAGCCTTCTCACTGGGAGGACATATTTGCAAATCATGTATCTGGGCCCTGGCCGTTTGGCTCAGTGGTAGAGCATCGGCCTGGAGTGTGGAAGTCCTGGGCTCGATTCCCAGCCAGGGCACACAGGAGAAGCGCCCATCTGCTTCTCCACCCTTCCCCCTCTCCTTTCTATCTCTCTCTTCCCCTCCTGCAGCCAAGGCTCCACTGGAGCAAAGTTGGCCCAGGCACTGAGGATGGCTCCTTGGCCTCCACCTCGGGTGCTAGAATGGCTCCAGTTGCAATGGAGCAACAGTCCAGATGGGCAGAGCATCGCCCCCTGGTGGGCATGCTGGGTGGATCCCAGTTGGGCGCATGCAGGAGTCTGTCTGTCTGTCCTCCCCCCTCCCCACGTCTCACTTCAGAAAACAAAACAAAACAAAATGTAACAAAAAACCATGTATCTGATAAAGGGTTAATATCCAAACTACATAAAGAATGTCTGAAAAAAAAAAAAAAAGAATGTCTGCAACTCAGTAGCAAAACACCAAACAATCTGATTTAAAAATGGGCAAATGGGCAAAGGATTTGAGCAGAGATCTTTCCAAAAAAGACACACAGGCCCTGGCCGGTTGGCTCAGTGGTAGAGCATCGGCCTGGCGTGCAGGAGTCCCAGGTTCGATTTCCAGCCAGGGCACACAGGAGAAGCGCCTATCTGCTTCTCCACCCCTCCCCCTCTCCTTCCTCTCTGTCTCTTTCTTCCCCTCCCACAGCCAGGGCTCCATTGGAGCAAAGTTGGCCCGGGCACTGAGGATGGCTCCATGGCCTCCGCCTCAGGCGCTAGAATGGCTCTAGTTACAATGGAGCAACGCCCCAGATGGGCAGAGTGCCGCCCCCTGGTGGGCATACCGGGTGGATCCCGGTAGGGCACATGCGGAAGTCTGTCTGACTGCCTCCCCGTTTCCAACTTCAGAAAAATTAAAAAAAAAAAGATATCTGCACCCATATTATTTAAAACAGCCAAAACATGGCGGCTCCCTATGTATCCACTGATAGGTGAGTGGATAAACAAATGTAGTATATGTATACCTATACATACATATATCCACAAAATGGAATAGATTTTACCATAAAAATAGGAAAATCTTGCCGTTTGTAACAGCATGGATGGATATTGAGGGCATTATGTTAAGCGAAAAGCGACAGAGAAAGACAAATGTTTTCTGATCGCATTTACATGTAGAAATTGAAAAAAGAAAAACAAAGAACTCAGATACAGAGAACAGATAGGTGGTCACCAGAGGTGGGGGGTGGCGGGTGGGGAAAATGGGTGAAAGGGGGTGAAAAGACAGATAATCCCAGTTATAAAATAAGTAACTCCCGGGGAAGCAATGTACAGCATGTGGCTAGAGGTAACAGACCGGGTTGGGTATTTGAAAGCTGCCAAGAGAGTAGACGGTACAAGCTCTCGTGACAAGGAAAGAATTTACGTAACTCTGTGCAGGGACGGACATTAACTAGACTAATTGAGGCAATCATTGTACAATATGGAGCCATGATGTTGCATACCTAACACTGATGCAACGTTCTATGTCAATTATACCTTAATTTTTAAAAGAAAACAGAGTTGAAGTATATAAAAAAAATTTCTCCCAAAAAACTCATGATTATTCAAAGTTATCCTTTTGGGAATTCTGTTCTGCTGAGTAATTCGTAAAACAGAGTTGCGGGGAGTATTTGTGAGAGACACAGAGGTCTGGCCTAGAGGAGGCAACGCTGTAAGTCTCGACAGGGATAGAACCATGAGTCCGGACAAAGCAGTTCAAATGCATGTGTCCCTCGGCTCATGGCCCCCAACCTGATGCCCGTCTCCAGCGGTGTGTATCACACACATCAGCAAGGCCTGGTTCACGGCTTCTAGCCTGCTCTCATGGACAAAACAAGAACTGCTAGGGAAATTCTCGTCAGGTTTTGACCGGTGTTCCCAGCAAAATTACCAGTTGCCAGTGTGGTAAAACCAGACTTGATCAGCTCGTAGGCTGGCCGGTAAGGTATTTTGTTTCTTTAGTGCCTACATGTATTTTAAGTTACGCCTCAAGCCTCATCTAAAGTTACATATATATAAAATATAACATACATATGTACATTAAATGTGCCATACTTGGCCTATTGACATAATGTATAGAGTTTTATCATATTCATTAATATCTGTACCTATAGGGGGAAAAAGCAATAACAAATAAAAAGATTTTAAAAACCCAAAGTGACATTAAAAGAAAAACAGAAAGGCAGTCAAGAGTGACAAAGGAGGAAGCCCTGGCTGGTTGGCTCAGCTGTGGAGAATCAGCCCGGTGTGTGGAAGTCCCAGGTTGATTCCCGGGCACACAGGAGAAGGGACCGTCTGTTTCTCCACCGTCCCCCTCCTCTCTCTCTCTCTCTCTCTCTCTCTCTCTCTCTCTCTCCCTCTTTCCCTCTCACGGCCATGGCTCAACTGGAGTGAATTGGCCCCAGGTGCTGAGGATGGCTCCATGGCCTCCGCCTCAGGCACTAGAATGGCTCAGTTGCCAAGCAATGGAGCAGAGGACCCAGAGGGGCAGAGGAGCGCCCCCTAGTGGGCTTGCCTGTGGATCCTGGTCAGGTGCATGCAGGAGTCTGTTTCAGCTTTCCCGCCTCTCACATAATAAAAAATGATTTCATTTCTATAAACTTCAAAATGGGGGGGGAATTGATATACCATATGACTTATGATTGCAGCTCATAAAACAGTAAGGAAAAGCAAAGATATTGGTAACCGAAAGTCACAAGTCAGGCTACCTCCGAGGAAGAGAGGCAGGACTGGATTGAAAGGAAAGGCAGTAGGATCTCTGGGGAGGTCGGCATGGTTTTATTCTGATCTGGTTAATGGTTACACGTGCGTTTCCTTTAAAATTACTTATTATTAAAATGATACATCACTCATAACATTCCCTATACAGGTATAAATATATATAGCATATATAATACATATTGTCATTTTCACAGAAAAATAAAAATATTAAAAAGAAAAAAATACGAAGAAGTGACAGAGAACTGTGAAAGTGAAAACAGAAAAAAAAAACCAACCAAAGTCCAAACTCACACCTGACCTGGAACAGCCACTTGGACATAAGCCAGACTGCGCCGACCTGGCTCAAACCGGCTCTGCCGGCACCGGGGCGTTTCTGGCTGTGGCAGAGACGGTGGGCTCTCCGCCGAAACCCCCTCTTCCCCGTTCCTCCCCTGCACGGCGCGCCGGTTTCAGCTGAGAAGTGGCACCTGGGGCAGAAGCTACGTGTGCAGGAGAAACGGTTCGCGACGTGACTGCTACGGGCCCCACAGCTCGACCTTGGCCGGGACAGACACTGTTTCCCAGGGCCGCCCGATCGATGGGCCTCCCCCCTGTGCCCCCCGGCATGCTGGTTCCTGGGAGGGGCGCTCCGCCCCAGCGCCCACCCATCCTGCCTTGCTCTTTAGAATTCTTTGGCTCCCGTGCTGGAAAGGGGTGCCCACTTTGTCGTGCCGCTGCACCTGGTGCGCCTCCTACATACGTTTGCCTTAATAAACTCAGGTAATTGGCCGATCGAGTGGCCTCTCTCCGGACGCAGGGCGTCCCTTCCTCTTTCTTGCCCTTTGCTTCCGGAGGTAGGTTTTTGGTTTGGGGCTTGTCCCTGTATCTCCCTGTGCAAACGTGACACATCCGGCTTTCCTTACATCCAAAGGCTGCATAAGCATCCTCACCGATGCAATGAGACAGGGAGGGTGCCCCTGGCTGTTCCAAACACCCCAGCTAAGTCCCCGGGGCACCTGCGTGAGGCCTCTCGGGACCTCCCAGCCCAGCCCAGCCTTGCACGCACCACGCAGCCTAGCGAATCCAGGCAGCTCCGCAGGAAGCAGAAGTAACCAGTGAGCCCTGACCAAATTCCCCAACCACAGACTGTGACAAGTGCCGTCAGGGTTCCAATCCATGACGTTTGGGAGCGTTCTGAACACAGCCACAGAGAACTGGAATACAGGACTTCTCTGCACATCCTGCCCCTTCTCAGTACAGCATGTCCCTTTTTCTGTCCCGTACTTTTGGCCTTCAATTCTGTTTTATTCCTTTATTCTCATACTTTCAGGGTCACCTCATCCTGGGTGTTTCTTGTAGATAACACCCACGTGGAGGTCGGTTGTTAACTCCGCCTGCCAGTTCCTGTCTTTGAGGAAAAGCTGGTGTGCTCGCTGACTGGACCTTGTTTCCTCTCCTGCCGTGAAGTGTGTTTGTGCTGCACTGTTTCCTTGCCCATTTTTTCCCTCTTTTTCAACTGGGCTAGTTTCTATTTTATTCTCTCTTTTCCCCTCATTATTTTAAAATTTCTACACTACTTATAAATTTTGTTAGTAGTGGATAGAGTGGCGGACTGGGTTGCGGAAGACCCAGGTTCGAGACCCCGAGGTCGCCAGCTTGAGCGCGGGCTCATCTGCTTTGAGCAAAAGCTCACCAGTTTGGACCCAAGGTCGCTGGCTCAAGCAAGGGGTCACTCGGTCTGCTGAAGGCCTGCGGTCAAGGAACATATGAGAAAGCAATCGACGAACTAAGGTGTCACAACACAAAACTGATGATTGATGCTTCTCATCTCTCTCCGTTCCTGTCTGTCTGTCCCTGTCTATCCCTCTCTGATTCTCTCTCTCTCTCTGTAAAAAAATAAATAAATAAAATAAATTGTGTTAGTAGTTATTTCCTGGGGATTTTTTGTTTTGTTTTGTTTTTGTTTATTAGGGGGTTTCCCCCCCTATAAGGATGGCTAAGCCTGTATTTCTCTATTGGGATATCAAAATCAATATCCCTCACCACCACCTAGACGACCCTGTCACCCACCTCCTTCCTCTCTCTCCCACTAGCAAACTAAAAACTGCAGGCCGTGTTAACATCTCCGCTCTCCCCTCCTTGGCTGACATCCTCCAGCTTTGCGTCTGTAGGGCTGTTCCAGCCTCCGAGAAGCAAGTAAGAGAGAAACGGAGGAAGCATGGCAGTAGGGGCCCCTGGGAGCCAGCAGGGTGGCAAGGAGGCCTGTCTTCTCCCAACCCGGGTGCTGGGCGCAGCGCAGCCTCCGGGCACCTGCTGTCGGGGGCTCTCCTAGGACCGCTGGTGTGCGAGCAGCTTCAGTCCGGCTGGGAGTGGGTCCTGGGACTGTGCTCCTCCCACTGGGCCCCTCCCACTGGGCCCCTAGCACCACCTTCTCCCCCAAGGGCATCAAAAGACAAAAGCCCCTTCCTCTGTTCCTCCGCAGGGCTCAGAGGAGCCACAGCGCTGGAGCTCCAGCTCTCGCCCACAGCCCACACGGCCCAGCCTCACTTCACGTGGCCCGGGACAAACCATTCTCCACGTTCCTCCTGCCCCGTTTACCCGGCCAAAACGGCCTGGGATTCCGCTACCGAAGCCCTGCGCTGCCCAGAACTGGCTCGCACACTGCGTCTTTGATTTTGCTGATCTGGATGGAGAGGAAAGGAAAATGTTACAGGCTGTCCTGGGGGGGCACCCAGGTGAGTGGATGGGGGTGGGGGGAGCTGTGGACATCCCATGGAGGCAGGCAATCAAGGGTGCAGTTTCTCCAGGGAGTTTGAGAACAATGGAACCGACCAGGTTCGTCTGCCTGTGCTCACTGCTCACAGGCCGTTCACGCATCAGGGTTAAAGCAAACACACAGGCCGCACTTCCTGTTGAGAATGTAGGTGCGGGGCGCTGAACAATGCTCCCCAAAGATGCCCAAATCCTAATCTCCTGCCGCATCAATGCCACTTAGGTGCCTGAAGGGACTGACTCTACAGGTGGGACTGAGTCAAGGACCCCGGATTACCTGGGTGGGCCCAGGTAAACTTGTAAGAAAAATGGAGGAGACGGAAGTGTGAGGACAGCGCAAGAGGGTGCAGTGACCTGACATGACCCGAGGAAAAGGGCCAGGAGCCCCAGGACGTGGCGCTTCCAGAAGCTTGCAGAGAGGAGAAAACCTTCTCCCCTGAGCCTCCCGGGGCCCAGCCGTGCTGACGTCCCGGGACGGCTTTGCCTCTGCCCTCCATTCCAGACCAGGAGGAACGGAACGAAGGCTCCGCTTTAAGCCGCTAAGGTTGTGATCACTTGTTGTGGCAGCTGCAGGAGACGGGCACCCCACGTAAGCTTCCAATCAGCGCCTCCTCACGATTCTCTTCCTCCGGTGAACACTGATGCCACTCAGACGTGAATTCAGAGACTTCCGATTGCAGAGCTGCCCGGACTCACGAGGGCTCAGCTCTGTGTGTCCTTTTGAGAGTGACTTCACGACAGTCCCGAGGTACTCGCACTGGCGCTGGGCACAGTTCACACCTGCAAGTCCTGTGGTGCCATGATGACTTCGTGCTTGGCAAAGTAAGCAATGAGGGCATAGTTATTGTGAAAATAAACAAAACCTCATTGCTCTCATTCTAGCATCCATGCGACCACTTGGGACTTTTAGTTTATATATTTACAAATTAAAACTGCTTGGTTTGGTGAGTGAGTGCAAATTTTAGCTCATACACAAATTATTTTAATTTGAACAATATCTTTTTTTTTTTTTTTACAGAGACAGAGAGAGAGTCAGAGAGAGGGATAGACAGGGACAGACAGACAGGAGCAGAGAGATGAGAAGCATCAATCATTAGTTTTTTGTTGCGCATTGCAACACTTTAGTTGTTCATTGATTGCTTTCTCATATGTGCCTTGACCGTGGGGCTACAGCAGACTGAGTAAGCCCTTGCTCAAGCCAGCGACCTTGGGTCCAAGCTGGTGAGCTTTGCTCAAACCAGATGAGCCGTGCTCAAGCTAGAGACCTCGGGGTCTCGAACCTGGGTCCTCGGCATCCCAGTCCGACGCTCTATCCACTGCGCCACCACCTGGTCAGGCAAACTATCTTTAAAGTGTATTTTTTAAAATCGTTAATGGCTGTAAGACTAAGGAACTAATCAAGAAGATAAAATGTTGCCCTGGCCGGTTGGCTCAGTAGTAGAGCGTCGGCCTGGCGTGTGGGGGACCCGGGTTCAATTCCCGGCCAGGGCACATAGGAGAAGCGCCCATTTGCTTCTCCACCCCCCCCTCCTTCCTCTCTGTCTCTCTCTTCCCCTCCCGCAGCCAAGGCTCCATTGGAGCAAGGATGACCCGGGCGCTGGGGATGGCTCCTTGGCCTCTGCCCCAGGCGCTAGAGTGGCTCTGGTCGCGGCAGAGCGACGCCCCGGAGGGGCAGAGCATCACCCCCTGGTGGGCAGGGCATTGCCCCTGGTGGGTGTGCCGGGTGGATCCCAGTCGGGCGCATGCGGGAGTCTGTCTGACTGTCTCTCCCCGTTTCCAGCTTCAGAAAAATACAAAAAAAAAAAAAAAAGATAAAATGTTGTATTAGTGCTGTAATTTACTAGTTGCCTAGACTGCACCTTTTGCAGCTGTAGGTTTTATTAATAATTCACTAATTATTGCACACTTGTTTATATAAAATATCCTATAAGACTAATCTGGAAAGAAAAACTCACTCTTGTGTCTTTTACCCGCACACTGTGACTCACACAAGACCTCATTCCACGTTGACGCCACAGGGGTGCGTTTTTAATGCATCGAGTACTTCTCAGAGACACCAGCTGGTGTCCTATAATTCAATTTAATCCCGACGCTATCTGCCCAGAATTCACGTCAGACCCCACAAGTTAAGGGGTCAGTCAGTTCCATAAGACTTCCCCTGCTAGGCCCTGGCCGGTTGGCTCAGCGGTAGAGCATCGGCCTGGCGTGTGGAGGACCCAGGTTCGATTCCCGGCCAGGGCACATAGGAGAAGCGCCCATTTGCTTCTCCACCCCTCCACCCCTCCTTCCTCTCTGTCTCTCTCTTCCCCTCCCGCAGCCAAGGCTCCATTGGAGCAGGGATGGCCCGGGCACTGGGGATGGCTCCTTGGCCTCTTCCCCAGGCGCTAGAGTGGCTCTGGTCACAGCACAGCAACGCCCTGGAGGGGCAGAGCATCGCCCCCTGGTGGGCAGAGCATCGCCCCTGGTGGGCGTGCCAGGTGGATCCCCGTCGGGCACATACAGGAGTCTGTCTGACTGTCTCTCCCCGTTTCCAGCTTTAAAAAAAAAAGACTGCCCCTGCTTCAGGCACCCATCAGATGTCCCAGGTGGTCACCTGTACTTCTGACCATAAATCAGGGTTCCCATGACTCCCTCCTTGGGTTCGTAATTGGCTAGAATGGCTCTCCGAACCCAGGAGGGCACTTACATGTACTGGTTTATTATAAAGGACACAAATGAATAGCCAGATAAACAAGGTCCCCGAGCAGAGGAGCTCTTGTCCCCGCCCAGAGCTGGAGTACCCACCCCCTGCAGGCTCATGTGTTCACCACCCTAGAAGCTCTTGTAACCCCGTGTTGGGATCTGACATAGGCTTCATCATATTGGCATAATCGATCATTAACTCTGTTTCCAGCCCCTCTCCTCTCTCTGCATAATGGGGGTTTGGGGGAGCCTAAAAATGCCACACTTCTAATCCTGGCTTGTATGATTATGATCGTTCTGGATGGGTAACCATCCCCCACCCAGGAGCCCACCCCAAGTCACTTATTAGAGCAAAAGATACTGCCATCACCCATGAAATTCCAAGGAATGTTGAAGCCTTGTGTCAGGAACAAGGGTCAGACAAAATGTTAGAACTGCAGATGGTCCTGGTGCTCTTATCACTTAGGACATGAGGAGGGTTTCAGGTGCTGTTGTCAGGGCCCCGGGGCAGAGACCAATACATATATTTTGTATTAACCCACAAATCCCAAGAGCACAGATGAAAGCATTAGATATCAGCACTACTGAACGCATGGGTGAGTTCTCTGTCCTTTGGGAATTGGGGGACTGTAAAGCCCTCTGTGTTGTGAAACCAACAATTGGTCCATAATTAACCTTAATTTCATTAAGAAGTGTGAAGGGGGCACCTTTAAAGACATGGACCCCGTAAAGCTCAGCAAAGAAAAATTGTAAGTAAGCAAGAGGCAGCAATTGATGCAATGCCTGGGCTTATGTTGAGATTCGAAATGCTTGCAACATCACATATAGTTTCAGTTCACGTTTATTACAGTAGCTAATCTGTCATTGAGAGGAGGGGGGATTTAAAAATTCTCTCTTCTGAGTGTCAAATATACCAAACGCTTTACCAAGAGGGGAAGAAGGGACCATAAGCTGCCGTCCCATCAGCTTCATGAGCTCAGGAGCCCAACTCACCAGCCCTGGTGCAGACCGCGCAGGGGAGGGAAGGGGAGACCCCCAAGCAAGGTCCAGGGGTGCTGTGGGCATTGGCCTCCTCACAGGGGAGGGAAGGGGAGACCCCCAAGCAAGGCCCGGGGGTGCTGTGGGCATTGGCCTCCTCACAGGGGAGGGAAGGGGAGACCCCCAAGCAAGGCCTGGGGGTGCTGTAGGCATTGGCCTCCTCACAGGGGAGGGAAGGGGAGACCCCCAAGCAAGGCCTGGGGGTGCTGTGGGCATTGGCCTCACAGGGGAGGGAAGGGGAGACCCCCAAGCAAGGCCTGGGGGTGCTGTGGGCATTGGCCTCCTCACAGGGGAGGGAAGGGGAGACCCCCAAGCAAGGCCCAGGGGTGCTGTGGGCATTGGCCTCCTCACAGGGGAGGGAAGGAGAGACCCCCAAGCAAGGCCCAGGGGTGCTGTGGGCATTGGCCTCCTCACAGGGGAGGGAAGGGGAGACCCCCAAGCAAGGCCCGGGGGTGCTGTGGGCATTGGCCTCCTCACGTTGGGTGAGACCAGAGCCAGGGGCTGAAACTCAGTTCATGGGAGAAGATACAATGGAAAAGCTGCCTGGGACCTGCGGCCAGAATGGAGCTGAGCCCTCCTCCTCCTCCCAGAATTGAGCCTGGAGGCACAGCACTCCCCACGGGGGCAGCCCTGCCCACTGGAGACAGGGGCCGGGCCACTGACCCTGTGCCCTCAGACTCAAGTAGCACAGCTCTCTCTCCCCATGTGGGTCTCCTCCTCCCGTCAGGAGTGTGTTCGGGGCAGGGTGGGGCATGCCAGGAGGGGTCATTACTCTCTGCACCCCATGTTCTCACCGACAGTGAGGGGGCACTTGCCTGGCCTGTTTTCCACAACTACCCGTGTTTCCCTAAACCGGGAGTGTCTAAGTGTTGTTGTCCTACTTAAACCTTTCCATTACTGTTTCTCAAAGCACACGGCACACCTGAGGCCTGACTACTCCGAAGTGTGCCGCCTCCCCCCGCACGTGCGTCTGGGAGCTTACCCTGGCCAGGCGCTGTTCTAAACTTAACATATCAGACCCAAGTGTCCGAGAGCAGCTCTGTGCACGGAAGTAGCCCTGCGTCTGTGGGCACTCAGTCTACGTGTTGAATCAAAGCCAGCACTGGGGACACCAATCTGTAACTGTGTGTGTACAGACTGTCTCAAACTCCTGAACCATCTCTCCTGGGAATCCCTAGTGTTCAATAGTGCATGGAATGGTCACAGAGGATAAGTGACTAAACAAACCTCAGCTTCCTGAAGGTGGGGGCCAGACCAGATTCCTTCCTGAGGCCCCTTCTCACTCCAGCTCCTGCAGGTCAAACATTCCTCTGTGCTACACGGGCTTCTGAACACATTTCTAACCAGAAGCATTTGACCTCCATTTGACAATGAGGATCAATGAGAAGCTTTCATTTGGAAAGAAATTTATTGATCTCACCTTTCCCTGGCCAAGTCAATGGCTTTGGTCATTTGTACAAAGATTCCAAAAACTGGCATTCCGCATTTGTTTTTCTAGGCAAATAAACTTTCTTGTAACAACCTTGGGCTCTGATCCCAATCGCCGTCCGGTCAGCTCCGATGACCCAGACGGGACACCATCGAAGCCTGGACGAGGCCTCCTGCGGTCAGTCTGAGGCCCACGGTGGCCTTCCTCTCCCAGCTTTCCTGCCCAACCCCCTAGAGGTCACGTGCATTTGTGGCAGAGAAGCCCGGGAAACGCATGCCTGTGTTATATCAAAGAGTCAGCAAGTACGCGTAGTAACTAAAAATCACCCCCTAGCCTCGGTTACTCACCAAGACAAGTTAAATGATGTGCCCCAATTAACGTGCCACAGAAAAATTACATTTCTGAAAAAAAAGAAACAAACAAAACACAGCCGTCCTGCTTTGATCTGCCAGACTGCATGGTCCCAGAATTCATACACCATCACTCGCAGGGCCCCACCGTCCCCTGGGCCTCCTCCAGATTGTCCGAGGAAGAGGGCACCCTCCGCCGGGGTCACTGTTCTTGCTTCCGCCGCAGCAGCCTAGATGTGTCTTCTCTCTTGCAGAACTCTGACCGCAAGTCTCTCGCACGGGTCCCCAAATTCCAAGAATCGTGAGAAAAAACAAACAAACAGCAAAGCACAAGAGTATACTCGCGAACTTTAAAAATACAATAATCACAGTAACAAAGAAGACCACGGGGCAGCTTACAATCTAGGTCCTACCTTTTTTCTGTAAGAGCATCGAACAAAAAAGTAAAGTGATACCTAAGCTTGTCTCTTCCAAACTGAACGCACTGAATAGTCGTAAATGCGCCTACGACATGATGCTGAGCTCATCTACCAGCGCGGCACTGGAGATGTCGTGTTTACCACGATGACAACGCAGAGGACCGGAGAAAGGGAAAGAAAGACTCGTGGTCTCGGCCTCTCCAGCAGTCAGCCCTCCTTCCCGGCTGAACGGAGTCCATCAGCGGATAGGTAACCTAGAGAGAACAAGAAGCGGGAGAGAGTCACCATGACAACGTGACCGCGCAAAATGCTACCACCTGCGAGTTCTCGCTTCCCTGATGCGTCTCCTCTTCTTCGGGCCCCGTGACCTAGGTTTTCACCCCCCGTGCAAATATTTTCTATATACGCCTGTATGCTTTCACAACTTCGCACCCTACTGTTTTCTTCTAATTACCATTGATAAAAAAGAAGCAGGCTGACATCTCAGCAGTCTCAGCCTCCCTGTCCCCCCAAGCGCCTCCCACCACGCAGGGTCGCCGCATTTCGGGGCAGGGCGTACAGATCCCGCTCCAGCCGCCGGCGGCCCGCCCCGCACCTGCCGCTGCCGCGTCCTTCAGTAACACTCGTAGCTGTCAATCTGCTGGTGGAGCTCCACGATCCGCTTGCCCATCAGCGCGGCCTCCACCGCCTTCTTCTCCACCTTCTCACACAGCTTCATCACCCTCTCCTCCGCCTCGGCGCCGGGGCCGCGGGCGGGGTCCAGGGCGCTCTCCTCCGAGGCCTCCACCTCGCTCTTGATTTCATCCAGCAGGCTGTCAATCTCCAGCAGCCGCCGGCGGGCCCGCAGGTGCGCGCGCACGTGCTCGCGCTCGAGGGCGCTGACGTCCCGGCGGACGGCGTCGAGCACGGGGCTCAGGAGCCTCTGCCAGTCCTGCTCGGGCTCCCGCTCGTCGTCCGCGTCCACGGGCCGCATCGCGCCGCCGCCCTTCGCTGTCCCCCCCCCCGCGGCCCCGATCACCGCGCTTGAGAGGCCGCCCGGCTGATAGCGAGCGCCGGGCGCGGGGCCGAGCTCGGTGGAGCCGCCACCTTGTCGAGCAACAGGTTCTTTCAACTTTCGTAGCAGAGACGGCGTCCAAAATGGAGTCCCAGCCGTCCGCCAGAGCCCTGCTGGCGTGCGGCCCTTTTACGACAGGCCGGAACTCCTTTGCGGCCGCGGCGCTCGAGCCTCGCTGACGCCCGCTCGCACGTGCACGTTCCCGTGTGGTTCCGGCACGCTGCCTTCTGCCGCCGTTAAGCGCGGCGTTCTGTTCTAACACTTCTTGGGTTAAACGTCGGAGACCCTGCACTACTATAATAGGAGAGCGTAGGGTAGCGGGCACTGTGGGATGCTTTAAGCTCTTGACGTTCTAAACCGTAACTTAGTAAATTCCGTTTGTACTGGTCGAGTCATTTAATGCACGGAGCAAATAAGTGTGTGGATTGTAGGCTAGACCAAGGCCGCGCGGGCAGTTGCTTTTCCCCAAAGCTAGTTGAGAACTGCCATATCCCGGCCCTGATGCTAATGGCCCTCTTCTCCTTGACGGCGCCCCCCACCCTCTGCCACTACTTTTGTCTCAAGGGTAGGTTTTATCCTGCCTTGATTTTTGGTTATGTCTGCATCTCGCTGTACCAGACTGTCATGTAGATCCGATTCAGCCCTGTCTCCTCACCCCCACCCGGCACCGAGTATGGCCTTGGAGCGTAATACGGAGAGAATTCATGCTTCACGCTGCTGTATAAGCACCTCTCCATAAGACAACAGGCCTCAGGGCAAGTACTTACTCATCTACTGCCCAACTGCCCTCACTGGGCTTGGCACGCGGCAAGAGTTCAATAAATTGCTCAAGATTACCTCCCAAAAGATATTTTTATGTGCAGTTCCTGGGTAAGGTTAAGTTTCTAGATTGTTCAACTCTGTATATATAGAGCGGGGAGACCCTCTTTGTTGGTAGGCCAGGGGTCACTCTCGGCCTCTATTGGCCACTTCTCTGAACCTTGCACATGATCCCTCCATACGCAAAGCAGGCAAGGGCATGTGGAACCATTCTCATCCTTTGAACCTCCCTGGCATCCTTTGTGCCACTAGCCAAAGAACACTCTACTTTCAAGGGGCTCACATGAATGGCTTAGGTGTACCTGAATAATCTCCCTTTTGCAATAGAATGTAACATAATCACAGAAGTAATACAAGGGAGCACAGGCCAGTGGGGGCCATCTTAAAATTTTGCGTAGCACAGGCTCCGAGGAACATGAAGGACATGATCTCACAGCAGCGGGATGAGACAAAAGGGCTTTCCCGTTGCAGCGTGGAGGTGGTGTCCGCGGCTCTGGGCTAGGATGACCCACGCTCTGGGCAGAGGCGGGTGAGCTGAGCCGGAGCCATGGCCAGTACAGTGGTAGCAGTTGGACTGACCATTGCTGCTGCAGGATTTGCAGGTCGTTATGTTTTGCAAGCCATGAAGCATATGGAGCCTCAAGTGAAACAGGTGTTTCAAAGTCTACCCAAATCTGCCTTCAGTGGTGGCTACTACGGAGGTGGGTTTGAACCCAAGATGACAGAACGGGAAGCTGCATTAATACTAGGTGTAAGCCCTACTGCCAATAAAGGGAAAACAAGAGATGCTCATCGACAAATTATGCTTTTAAATCACCCAGACAAGGGAGGATCTCTCCTTATGTAGCGGCCAAAATCAATGAAGCTAAAGATTTACTAGAAGGTCAAGCTAAAAAAATGAAGTTAAATGTATGATGAATTTTAAGTTATTTATAAGTACCAACTTTTTATAATAAAATGTCACAAAGCTACAAATTTTTAAAAAATGAGCACAAACTAAGTCAAAGCCTTGGTATATGTTTCTTGTTTAAGGATTTTGAATTTGATTATAGAATATTTGGAGACTAATGTTCAAAAATTATGGATAAACATAACATTTGAATAGAAATGTTCATTACTCATTTAGCAAATAAGGCAAAGTGAACATGAAAGTCTACTCTCAAGGAACCCCAATCATATGGGAAACTGATAAACTGGTGACTCATATGCAATGTGATAAATACTATGATGGGAGTAGTATGTTATAGGGTGTTATAGTAGACTCATTGGGAAGAAAGGCTGTCAAGGTACAGAGCTGGCTCAGCTGCTTGGAACTGTGAATTTAAAAGTGAATTTAGCGGCCCTGGCCGGTTGGCTCAGCGGTAGAGCGTCGGCCTGGCGTGTGGGGGACCCGGGTTCGATTCCCAGCCAGGGCACATAGGAGAAGCGCCCATTTGCTTCTCCACCCCCTCTCTGTCTCCCTTCCTCTCTGTCTCTCTCTTCCCCTCCCGCAGCAAAGGTTCCATTGGAGCAAAGATGGCCTGGGCGCTGGGGATGGCTCCTTGGCCTCTGCCCCAGGCGCTAGAGTGGCTCTGGTCACGGCGGAGCGACGCCCCGGAGGGGCAGAGCATCACCCCCTGGTGGGCAGAGCGTTGCCCCCTGGTGGGCGTGCCAGGTGGATCCCGGTCAGGCACATGCGGGAGTCTGTCTGACTGTCTCTCCCCGTTTCCAGCTTCAGAAAAATACAAAAAAAAAAAAAAAAGTGAATTTAGCCACAACTTCAAGCTAAAAAGAATTGATGCAGGTATGTATATATCACTGACTTCAGATTTCATAATTAAAAACGATAAAAAAAATAAAAAGATATAACAAAAGTAATGCTAGTTAAGTCTAGAGAGCTAAACATACCTTAGACTTGTCTTGCTTTTGGTACATGAGTGGAATGGAATAAAATACATAAACTCACAAAACTTTTGAGGCAACCATATTAGCAAAAATGCTGTCAACCTGGATGAAGAGAGACTAAGACTGTTGGGAATGTAAAAAGACTGCATGACTCCCCAATTTTCTACCAGCAGACAGCAGGCTCTGGAGCCAAAGACTGGCTTTTTTTCTTCAATGCTTTCTTCAGAAGTGGTCAGAGAATGAGATGGAAAAGGAAGAGCATGTTGGAGAGCCCAGACATTACTGTAAAGAACAGTGGACAAGGACAGGGGTTGGCAGACTATAGCCCTTTTCAACTTTTTTTTTTCTTTTACAGAAAAGAGAGAGGGATAGGGACAGACAGACAGGATAGGGAGAGAGATGAGAAGCATCAATCATTAGCTTTTGGTTGCGACACCTTAGTTGTTCATTGATTGCTTTCTCATATGTGCCTTGACCGCGGGCCTTCAGCAGAGCGAGTGACCCCTTGTTCAAGCCAGCAACCTTGGGTCCAAGCTGGTGAGCTTTGCTCAAACCAGATAAGCCCTCACTCAAGCTGGCAACCTCGGGGTCTCAAACCTGGGTCCTCCATATCCCAGTCCGACACTCTATCCACTACGTCACCACCTGGTCAGGCAGACTATAGCCCTTTAAGAATGGTCTAATTTTGAAGGGCTGAAGAAAAAAAAAAGAAGAAAAGGAATCTGTAACAGAAACTGTATTTGCCCCCCAGAAAGCCTTAAAAAGATTTACTATCTGACTCGACAGAAAATTTACCAACCCGCCTGACCTGTGGTGGCACAGTGGATAAAGCATCGACCTGGAAATGCTGAGGTCGCCGGTTCGAAACTCTGGGCTTGCCTGGTCAAGGCACATATGGGAGTTGATGCTTCCAGCTCCTCCCCACCTTCTCTCTCTGTCTCTCTCTCTTCTCTCTCTCCTTCTCTCTCTCTCTCCCTTTCTCTCTCCTCTCTAAAATGAATAAGTAAAATTTAAAAAAATAAAAAATAAAAAAAATAAAAGAAAATTTACCAACCCCTATCCTAATAAACCACTTCTAGGTTTCAAAACCAAAGTCTAATCATTGATAAGAGTATGGTGGTTACGGGGGGAGGGGGAAGAGGGAGAGGGAAAGGGGGAGGGGGAGGGGCACAAAGAAAACTAGATAGAAGGTGACAGAGGACAATCTGACTTTGGGTGATGGGTATGCAACATAATTGAACGACAAGATAACCTGGACATGTTATCTTTGAATATATGTATCCTGATTTATTGATGTCGCCCCATTAAAAAAACAAAAACAAAACCCAAAGTCTAATCAAGGAATATTCTCCTTACAGTAGAGAAACTTGGCAATATTTGCCCCCACAGAATGTTAAGTGTGTTGTATAGTAATTCAGTGACTGCCGTGTTGCTCATTCCTCCCTTCCAAATGAACGTTATCTTCTAGTCTCACCATTGTATATTGGGTATGTGAGTGTTATAGACTGCGTGTTGTGTCCCCCAAAGTTTGTATGTTGAAACCCTAGCCCCACAAATAGGTCGTATTTGGAGATGGGACCTTTGGAAGGCAATTAGGTCATGAGGGTGGAGCCCCATGATGGGATTAGTGCCCTTCTAAGAAGAGACACTCGAGAGCTAGCTAGCTCACTCCTGTCTGTGAGAATACAGTGAGAAGGCAGACAGCTGAGAGCCAGGAAGAGGGCTTTCACCAGACACCAAATCTGTGAGCACCTTCATCTTGGACTTCCCAGCCTCCAGAAGTGTAATAAAAGTTTGCTGTTTTAAGCCACCTGGTCTATGGTGTTTGTTACAGTGGCCCGAACTAAGATAGTGGGCAATAACATGTCTTTTTAAAAGCTCGTAGGCCTCTATGCAGGTTCATCTGACGAGCACGGGCTCACCAGCTTGAGCACGGTTGCTGGCTTGAAGTTCAAAGTCACTGGCTTGAGCCCAAGGTTGCTGGCTTGAGCAAGGGGTCACTGGCTCAGCTGTAGCCCCCAGTCAAGGCACATATGAGAAAGCAATCAGTGAACAACTATAGTACCCCAGCTACGAGTTGACGCTTCTCATCTCTCTCCCTTCCTATCTGTTGTTTCTGTTTTTGTCTGTCTTGCTCTCTTGCTAAAGAGAGAGAGAGAGAGAGAGAGAGAGAGAGAGAGAGAGAGAGAAGAAGCTCATAGGCCTCTATACCATGAAAAACCATATTTAAACCTGATGTGCATCACAAGATCCCGGACTTGTAGCCTGATGCCCTTAATGGGAGAAACTTGGGATATTTGGACGGGGATGCAGAGAGGAAATTTTACATGCATAACTGGGGGCCACGGGCACAGATCATAAAGATTGCATAAATGATCTCAACTTTTCACCCCATCCTGCACCTATGTCCTTTGCCTTGGGTCTTGGCTAATGGGATGTTAGCAGACATAAAACAAGTGCACTTTTTGGGACACAAACATTTAGATCACAGTAGCCATTAGAGAGGTCATTCAAGTTAACAGCGGTCATGAGGATGGGGTCCTACTTCAATATGATTGGTGTCCTTAGAAGAGGAGGAGACACCGGGCTTGTTCATTTACAGATAAAAGGCCACGTGAGGATACAGGGAGAAGGCAGCCATCCACAAGCCAATGGGCAAAGGCCTGGGAGACACCAAACTTGCCAGCACCTTGACCTTGGACTTCCAGCCTCCAGAACTGTGCGAAAATGAGCTTCTGTGGCTTAAAACACCTCTTTCGTGGTGGCCTTAGTAAACATACTTACGATATATCCAGAATAGGAAAATACATAAGAGACAAAAGTCAGACTAGTGGTTGCCAGGGGGTGAGGGGAGGGGGACGTGGAGTGATTATTAAGTAGAGAATGGGCCTTTATAGAGGGGAAGCGTGAAGCATATAGAATCACTTGTCCGAAGCAATTCTGAAATCCAGCTGTGTCGTGTTTCCAGTCCTTCAATTAGGGCTCACTCTTATTGCTTGGGGACGACCTTTGTGAGTCTGGCTCCACCCTCTGGGCTCTCCGTGCCAACCTCTCAACTATCTTTTATTTTCCCCCATAAAATAGAGCTAGGAATTGCAGCTGAATAGTTTTTCAGCCTGCTTCTTGCCTAGAGTAATTTCAATTTCTGATTTCCAAAATTCCTTTTTCATTTTTGTATTGTCTTTGTCTCCTTTAACTCAAAATGGTGACTTTCCTTTAAAAACTTTAACTTCTAGGCCCTGACCGATTGGCTCAGTGGTAGAGCGTCGGCCTGGCGTGCAGAAGTCCCGGGTTCAATTCCTGGCCAGGGCACACAGGAGAAGCGCCCATCTGCTTCTCCACCCCTCCCCCTCTCCTTCCTCTCTGTCTCTCTCCTCCCCTCCCGCAGCAAGGCTCCATTGGAGCAAAGATGGCCCGGGCACTGGGGATGGCTCCTTAGCCTCTGCCCCAGGTGCTAGAGTGGCTCTGGTCGCAGCAGAGCGACGCCCCGGAGGGGCAGAGCATCGCCCCCTGGGGGGCCTGCTGGGTAGATCCTGGTCGGGCGCATGCGGGAGTCTGTCTGACTGCCTCCCCGTTTCCAACTTCAGAAAAATACAAAGAAAAAAACTTTTTCTTATTAATTTATTCATAATGGATTGGTAGATATACTCACAAAAGCTATGCCTGCAAAGCTGATTGAAATAAGGCTTGACCCTCGGAATGTGACCTTATTGAAAATAGAATCTTGTTCTGGCCAGTTGCATCAGTGAAAGAGGGTCAGCCCAGTGTGTGGATATCCCTGGTTTGATTTCCAGTCAGGGCACACAGGAAAAATGACTGCTTCTCCACCTCTTCCCCTCCCCCTTCTCTCTCTCTCTCTCTCTCTCTCCCCCCCTCCCTCCTTCCCCCTAGCCCCCACCCCTCACAGCCATGGCTCACCTTCTCTCTCTCCCTCCCTCTCTCTCTCTCTCTCTCTCTCTCTCCCTCCCTCCTTCCTCCTAGCCCCCACCCCTCACAGCCATGGCTCACCTTCTCTCTCTCTCTCCCTCCCTCCCTCCCTCCCTCCTTCCTTCCCCCTAGCCCCCACCCCTCACAGCCATGGCTCACCTTCTCTCTCTCTCTCTCTCTCTCTCTCTCCCTCCCTCCCTCCCTCCCTCCCTCCTTCCCCGGAGCCCCCACCCCTCACAGCCATGGCTCAACTGGTTCAAGCACATTGGCCCCAGGTGCTGAGGATGACTCCATGGAGCCTCCCAGCACAGTTGCGAGCATGGCCCCAGACGGGCAGAGCACCAGCCCCAAGCAGGGATCACTGGGTGGATCCCAGTGGGGACTCATGCGAGAGTCTGTCTATCTCCCCTCCTCTCACTTGGAAAAGAAAAGAGAAAATGAGGTCTTTGCAGATGTAATTCATTAATATGAGATCATACTGGATTAGGGTGTGCCCTAAATTCAACAACTGGCATCCTCGTGTGAGTCCAAGTGAAGACAGAGAAACACAGGGAAGATGGCCATGTGACGACAGGGGGGAATTGGACTGATGCAGCTACACCCCAGAGAACACCAGGGACCCCAACAGTCACCAGAGTCTGGAAGAGGCGGATGGATTCTCTGCCAGCACCTTCAGAGGGAGCACCGCCCTGCCCACACCTCACTTCCGACTCCTACCCTCCAGAACTGCGTGAGAAGAAATGTCTACTGCTTTAAGCCACTCCGTTGGTGGTAATTTACAGTATCTCTAGGAAAATAATATGCCATTCAAAAATATTTATTTTGTTTCTGTTATCAGTGATACCTTTAAGAATATTTTATCATTGTACCCAGTGAATAGAAACACTACTGATGCTTATGTATTGACTTTGTGTATAAAACAATTAAACTTTACTCCTAAGGCTGATGATTTGTCTCTATAGAGTTTCAAAAACATCTTAGCATTAGACTATCATGGTAATAGTATGGTGGCTTAAAATATAGGTCCACATATGTTTGGCTACACCTCTCTGGTCAAGGGGTGGAATTTGATTCTCCTCCCTGGAGTGTGGGCAGGACCTGATGCCAGGGGACAGAATGCAGGAGACAGGGTGGCATGTCCCTTGTACCACAGAGCTGTGCAGACTGCAGCTCTCATCTGGACTGCCCCCTGGGGGAACCCTGCCATGGCCTGAGCTCCTCCTTAGGCAAGGCGCTGGCATACAGCTGTACAAACTTCCCGTTCAGAAAAGGGAGGCCTGGGAAGCACGCATTGTTGGACCCTAAGGAGCCCACAGACCACGGGCAGGAGTGTGCTGCTCCCAGGTGAGCCCCTGGTTTTGTCCTCTGGGAGGAAGTCCTCGGGGACTCCTCTGCCGGGGTCCAGCCCCGGGGGGTATCCAGGGGTCCCACAGGAAGAGATGGCGTCGGCACGAATCGAGTGAGAGAGCCGAATTCTTTTCTTTCTGTTTATTCTCTAGTTAGCATTTACTGCCAGGCATCTCTGCCAATGGCTGGTCTAACTTTACTTTTTATGCACACACACTAAGTTACAATCACATGGTATTTTGAATACATCATTGTTTTAGTTTCACTATGGTTACATATTTTCAGATAACAGTTAATTCATATCTATAAGCTACAAATCAGGTGGTAAGTCATTCAAAGTACAGTTATACAATAACTTGAATAGTAATAACAATATCAGTACAAACTTCTAAAAGATTAGTACTAATTAATAACTCTATTTTACTGTTGTTGTGAGTCAAGGGCGCAGAGAGAGATAGCAGACGAAATCATCAAGGACTAGCAAAGGACCACCGCTTGCTCAGGCAAATAGCCTTGAGTTCATGTAGTGTCCTAATTCTTTTTTCACAAGACTACAAAAGGCTTGCTATTAAGAAACTGACATAGCATTAAGAGTAACTTTTACTTAAAGATACATAGAGTGCACCTGCAAGATAGCTAGAAGCAACATAATATCAGAAGGCATTAGTTGCTATTGCTGCTATGAATCCCACCACATTCCTCTCCTTATTCTTGGAAAATACAAAAATCTCATGAGAATGTTTTACTGAGAAAAGCCCAGCAACTGCCTTCAGTGACAAAACAAGTCTTTTAACAAAACATTCTTTACTAGCCAGCTGCACTCCTATCCAAGGCCACGCAACAGGCCATTCTACTACACCTTACCTAAGATTCTAATGTCTAGTTAAACTTTATTCATTTACTATATTCATACACTAGTTAAGTTCTAACTTTATTCTTTCTAACATGATTAATAAGAAGAAATTCTCCTACAAACTTAACCCTTTATGAGGGATATCATGGCCAGCCTCTTATGTTTATGAGCCCAGTTCAAGGGGCTTACAGGCTTTTCTGTGGAACTCACACCCTCTGTCTCATTTCCAAAGAAATTACTACGAATCTACAGGGAAAGCACGGTACTATTATCCTGTGCCATAAATAATAGCACACACCCAGGAAAGGGGGGATATAAGGCCAGATTAATTCAAAAGGTCAAAGGGGGAAGTATCATTGTGCCTTTCCTCTGCAGTGACTTTGTCAACCCACAGCTATTAGTCTTCACTGCAGTGACTTTATCAACCAGCAGTCATTGGTCTTCTTCTGCTGTGACTTTGTCAAGCAGCAGTTGTGGATCTTCTCCTGCAGTGACCTTGTCAGCCAGCATTAGTGGATCGGCTCCCGACAATCCTCCTTGTCCGTCATCTCCCCAGACTGCTTAGGAAATAGGTGTCGGAAAGCGCGCCCTTCCCGGGAGTGCAGCCTCAGAAGCCTGCCTCCTGCTGCGGGAACCGGGCTCAGCAGCGCCTCCAGCGGGTGAACAAGCACAGCACTTAGCGCCCCCAGCTTGGAATTTCCTCAGAACCCTCACATTCTCCCCGTCTGTCTACTCTCGGTCAGTTCCAGCGTGCCGGTAATGCCGGCCCAGACTGTCGTGCAGACTCGAGTTGATTTGTGTGCTGGTCTCCGCTCCAGCCTTCCCCTGCGGTGCCCGCGAGGGGCGAGGGGCCCTGACGGGAAGGGTACGCTGGTCTTCGCTGCTTCCCTGGCACCGTGGTCTGGAGAAGGACCTGGAAAGGAGGTGCTTGAGAAAGACCCAGGGCCTCAATCTTGTCTGTCTCTAAGACAGCTTCCTCTGGAGCCTGCTCATGATGCTGCAGTTAGGGAAGTAGAGACCCTCGCCATTGTCAAGCCCCCTGAGCAGCAGTGGTGGCCTCTCCTCTCCCTTCAGAGAAGCTGCTGCAGGAAGCCGCTGAGTGACACCCTCCAGCCACCACTGCTCTGGCTCTGCCATAGTGGCCGTGCCAAGGCTTTGTCCCCCTACCCTGCCCCCCAGAGACTAAGGTCAGGACTAAATTGACCGCCCGCCACTCTTTCTCCCGCTGATGACCCAAGTGGAAATCAGCCCAGGGTGCTGTTCTGAGAAGCCTCCCATCATGCTCCCCAGCCCGCCAAACCCTCCCCTGCGCCCCCGGGAACTGGGGAGCCAATGGCAACATAGGCCTGCCTTCCCATCCTCTACCCCCGCCGTGCCCTTTGCTGGACCGTCCCCAGACAATGGTGCCTCGGTCCTGGGGCCAGGGAGGGAAAGCCCCTCGCTTCCCCGCTCCCCTGTGCCCTGGTTGGGAGCTGGGGCCACCTTCTCCCCTGGCCACTGCCTCAGCACTCCTTGCCCTCCCTCTTGTCTGAAATGGCACTTCTTTGGAGCACTTGCTGTAGGTGTGACTGTCCTCCCCCCTCCCCTGTCATCTTCCCGCCCCCCCAGCCACCCGCATCGGACCCCCCTCACTTATTCTACACATTGGCATCTGGCTCCTGGCCTTTCCATCCCTGTCTGGCCATCATCCCGGAGAGTTCCAGCTCGTACGGCCACCCTCCCACACCTGGGAGCCCAGGTCCTGGGCTTCCTCCTATCCGAAGAGCTCCTCCACCCCCCTTAGCCACTCATCCCCAGGGGCGACTGGGAGCTCCTTCACCCCACACCTGCCCAATCCCTGCTCAGCCCTCCTCCTTCCTGACCACACCCCATCCTTCCAGGTGATCCTCTCACTAGAGTCACCAGCACTGTCTTCCAACCTCTCTGACCCCTCCATTCACCCTAACAGCGGCTTCCTCCTGTTGCTCCCGGGCGCCCCACTCCCCCACGTCTCCGGTGAGTGTGTGTGGCCCGCTGCTGCTACGACAAGGCCTCCTCAAAACCCTAAGCTGGTACTCCTCTTCCGTTTCCTCCCCTCTCCCCACTCCACTGTCAGCAGCACCGTCCCTGGTCAGCAGAGTGCTGTAGGGACCATCGCAACGAGGCTGCAGGCCAGCCCAGCGCGTGGGGGGAGTCTGGTCTCAGCTGCTGTGACTGTGAAGAAACACTCTTTGAAGAGGCAAAGAATACTATGAATGAGCCTGGGAATAATAGCATGCAATGGAGGGTTGGAAGGAAACGGGAATGGGGACATACATGAGGAGGAAGGAACTACAGACCACTATGGGGATCAGAAGAGGGGGAAACAGAACTGACCAGGGCGTCTGATTTGGGGCAGTGACTGAAGCAAGCCCCGGACAGACTTTCCCTTATCTGGCCAAGCGCTAACCAGATAACATCTCCCCACTCACCTTGGGAAGATGGTGGAAACTCGAGCCACGCCATGTTTACCCGCTGCCTGGGCAGAGCAGCTGTTTTCCTTGTCTGTGCTCCACGTTCATCCGGGTTCGCAGGGAGCTCCACTCATCAAAGGAACAAACACAGGCTGATGATCGGCCACCCATCTCCAACAGGGACATTGCTGGTCCCTGTGCCAGAAGGAAGAGCTCTGGAGGGTCTCGTTGGAGGCTCTGGCTTGGATGTGACTTTCTTTCCTAACTCATTAACCAGAATTGGCCACACACACCAGCACCAGCACCATCGGGGGCTCAAGTGCAACCCTCCTATGTGCCTGGAGGGTAGAGAGTCTGAACAGCACGAATCGCCCCTACAGCACCTCATCCCAGATGAGCGTTAGTTCTGTAAAGCAGTGGTCCCCAACCTTTTTTGGGCCACGGACTGGTTTAATGTCAGAAAATATTTTCATGGACCAACCTTTAGGGTGGGATGGATAAATGTATCAAGTGATTGAGACAAGCATCAAGAGTGAGTCTTAGACGAATGTAACAGAGGGAATCTGGTCATTTTTTAAAAATAAAACATCGGCCTGACCTGTGGTGGCGCAGTGGATAAAGCGTCGACCTGGAAATGCTGAGGTAGCCGGTTCGAAACCCTGGGCTTGCCTGGTCAAGGCACATATAGGAGTTGATGCTTCCTGCTCCTCCCCCCTCTCTCTCTCTCCTTTCTAAAATGAAAATAAATAAATAAATAAATAAAAATATAAAAATAAAAATAAATAAAACATTCGCCCTGGCCAGTTGGCTCAGCGGTAGAGCGTCGGCCTGGCGTGCAGAAGTCCAGGGTTCGATTCCCGGCCAGGGCACACAGGAGAAGCGCCCATCTGCTTCTCCACCCCTCCCCCTCTCCTTCCTCTCTGTCTCTCTCTTCCCCTCCTGCAGCCAAGGCTCCATTGGAGCAAAGATGGCCCGGGAGCTGGGGATGGCTCCTTGACCTCTGCCCCAGGCGCTAGAGTGGCTCTGGTCGCAACAGAGCGACGCCCCGGAGGGGCAGAGCATCGCCCCCTGGTGGGCAGAGCGTCACCCCCTGGTGAGCATGCCGGGTGGATCCCAGTCGGGCGCATGCGGGAGTCTGTCTCTCCCCGTTTCCAGCTTCAGAAAAATACAAAAATAAATAAATAAAATAAAATTATATATTTCAAATAAATAAATAAATAAATAAAACATCATTCAGACTTAAATATAAATAAAATGGAAATAATGTAAGTTATTTATTATTTCTCTGCTAATTGGTACCAAATGACCCACAGACCGGTACCGGTCTGTGGCCCGGGGGTTAGGGACCACTGCTGTAAAGCATACAGAATGCAGGGCTGGACACAACCCGGGACAAGCCAGCGTCTGCTCGGACCACACGAGAGCAGAGAGCAGGTGCCTGGGAGCCAGGTCTCCAGCGTCCCAGCCCCCGTCCCACAGCGGCCCAGATGCTGAGGTTGTATCTTCGGGAAAGGTTAAGAACTCTTCAGACTGTCCTGGAGTCAAGACTTTGTTCCTGTCCCCTACCCCACCAAGTGTTGACCATGTCCGTGGCTGTTGCCAGTCCTCCCATAACGCCACGAGGATGAAATTTTTCCTCCCGGGGGTCACTGGAGACCCATCCGGGTGCACAAGCACCTGTCGTACTGCGTTGCGGTCTGTCTGCCCAGCCTGATTCCGGCTGAGTGTGGACTCGAGATGTTTGAACATGTCGCCTTCTTTGCCTCCGCTTCTCATCGGAGCTTCTGGTACCTAATCCTCCACACTCCACGGCTCTTAGGGTCCTTCGGTGGCAGCACTCTGACAGAAAGCACACTCGTCACACCGAGCTACCTGAGCAAAGACAGGCTCCAGCTCCAGGACCCCGTCCAAGAACGCCCAGCAGCCCTTCTGCCCAGCCGTCCATGACCTGAACTCTGAGGGACTGCCAGGAAGGGCACAGGAACTTGGGAGAGCTCGTGAGGGACAAATGGACCTGCCATTAAAAAATCTGGCAAGGCCCTGGCTGGTTGGCTCAGCGGTAGAGCATCAGCCCAGCGTGCAGAAGTCCCGGGTTCAATTCCCGGCCAAGGCACACAGGAGAAGCGCCCATCTGCTTCTCCACCCTCCCCCCTCTCCTTCCTCTCTCTCTCTCTCTCTCTTCCCCTCCCGCAGCCAAGGCTCCATTGGAGCAAAGTTGGCCCGGGTGCTGAGGATGGCTCCATGGCCTCCGCCTCAGGCACTAGAATGGCTCTGGTTGCAACAGAGCAACAGCCCAGATGGGCAAAGCATCACCCCCTGGTGGGCATGCTGGGTGGATCCTGGTCCGGCGCATGCGGGAGTCTGTCTGTCTGCCTCCCGGGTTCTCACTTCAAAAAAATACAAAAAAAAAAAAAAATCTGGCAACACTAGCCATGTTCAATTTAGCCTCTGGGAAAGGTTCCTCGTCAGATTTTTTTGCCCAGGAAACACAAGATTCAATCGCTCCTCCAGATATTGGCAAGCCAGGACAGGACTGAGAGGAGCTGCGGAAGTCGGGAGTCGGGGGCTGCTTTGCGACTGTGACTGAAATCACGGGGAAGAGGAACGAAGGAAGTCACTGAAAAGAACTTAGGACACTAGTTCTGACTGGTGTAAGCATCACCTCTGATACTTAACATTTACAGGACAAGGAACACAAGCGGCCATTTTCACAAGGGCAGATCTAGATGTTGAGATAGAGCGAGACTTTCAACCTGTGGTTTTAGATGGGAGAAAGCAACACAGAATATTCACAGATTGTACGTATTACCATTTATCTAAAAAAAATGTTGGGAAGAGCCATGTATATGCTCAAATAGATGTACGTGGAAAAATATGTAAGACACTGGTAAATGGGGTGTCTTCCCAGAAGGGAACTGGAAAGTTAGGGACTGTAGATCACTTGTACCCTTTGAATTTTGTGCCGTTTGTTATTACCGATTTTAAAAATCAATTACCAGCCTGACCTGTGGTGGTGCAGTGGATAAAACATCAACCTGGAATGCTGAGGTCATGAGTTTGAAACCCCAGGCGTGCCCAATCAAGGAATATACAAAAAGCAACTACTAGTTGATGTTTCCCCATCCTTCCCCATTCTCTCTCTGAAAATAAAATCTTTAAAAAAATCAATTACCAAATGCAATGTAGTTTCCCAAAACATTAAAAGGGCATTAGCAGAAAACTGGTGAAATCAGAATAAAGTCTGTAGTCTAAGTAGTACTGTACCAACGTCAGTTCCCTAGTTTCAACAAAAGTACAAAATGTAGTTTTGGTGGTGGTTGTTTCCTGGATCGTGATTCTGTCCTACCTCTCCCCACCGTTAGAATGTGCTCAGACCCTGGCCAGTTGGTTCAGTGGATAGAGCATCGACGCGGAGTATTGGATGTCTGAGGTTTGATTCTGTCAGAGCACAAAGAAGCAATTGTCTGCTTCTCTCCCCCATCCCTCCCCCTCCCGCAGCCAGTGGCTCAATTGGTTTGAGCATCCATCTGGGTGCTGAGGACGGCTCCATTCGTCCCAGCATCAGCCTCAGGCACTAAAAATAGCTCAGATGGAAGCATTGGCCCTGCCAGGTATATCCCGATCAAGGCACATGGGGGTCTTATCTCCCAATCTCTCACTTAAAAAAACAATGTGCTGAGAAAACATGGTACCCCTGGTATTCTCTCTGTTCCGTGTCTGGGATGTTCCTCATTCTCTCCTAGTCTTTGGAAGCTATACTCATTCTTTCAAGTTCACCAGTTACTTGCCGAGCGCTCTCCTAAGATACAGTATCTAGATTGTGCCAGTTTCTATTGCTTTACGTTTATTAACTGAGTTCCCCAGAAAGCAGGTTCTTATGATGAAAACTAGAACACAGAACAACGGTTAGGAATGACACCTGTGGAAGGCGAAAGGCCAGCAACGGGCAGGGAGCAGCAGCGCTGTGTGCAGTCCTAACACAGCCCAAGTGGACCCCACTGGGAGCTCTGAAGCCAAGATGACCTTCAAAGCTGTCCCAGGTTGCAGTGAGAGGGACAGGGCCCTCAGGCCCCCAGCTTGTTTATCCTGGATATGGGCCACCTGGGAAGGGGGGCATGACCTTGGCTGAGGCAGCTCAAGCAGAGGCATTTCTTAGAGCAGGGGTCCCCAAACTACGGCCTGCGGGCCACATGCGGCCCCCTGAGGCCATTTATCTGGCCCCGCCGCACTTCTGGAAGGGCACCTCTTTCATTGGTGGTCAGTGAGAGGAGCATAGTTCCCATTGAAATATTGGTCCGTTTGTTGATTTAAATTTACTTGTTCTTTATTTTAAATATTGTATTTTTTCCCGTTTTGTTTTTACTTTAAAATAAGATATGTGCAGTGTGCATAGGAATTTGTTCATAGTTTTTTTTATAGTCCGGCCCTCCAACGGTCTGAGGGACAGTGAATTGGCCCCCTGTGTAAGAAGTTTGGGGACCCGTCTTAGAGGGTGCACCAGCCGAGGGCCGCCTGCCAGCAATACTTCCAGCAAGGGAGTGGGCTACCCCTCACTGTATTTACATCTTAAACTTTATTCCCAGTGCAAGGACTAGAGTTGTTCCAACTTTCCAGCTGCTGAGGCAGGAGCCTGGACCAGAGCAGAGGCACCTCTCCTCAGGTCCCACCGCCACACGCAGAGGTGTCACCTTCCCTGGGACTAGGGGCTGACACACAGGATCAAAACCTTAGGTTATCTGTCCTCTGCTTGACAACGATAACAAAGAGAAAGGTCTCCTCTTTAAAGTAAGATTTCTCGGTCAATAACTTCTTAGATCGTTTTCCAAGCAAATGAGTATTTATTAACATGGTAAGTTTTTTTCAAACACATGGTAGGGTTTTGACCTCAAATACTTGTCAGGTCTGCTACTCAAATGAACTTAGAGCTGGACAACTTATGAACCTTCAAGATACCTACCTAGTCCCTGTCCACTTTAGGGTCCAATGAAGACAGTCCTTGCCGTCCTGCCCCAGCCCCTAAGGGCCTTTGCAAATCTCTCACTGCTCGCCCCGAAGGGCATCAGGGCGAAAGCCTGACTTGCACACAACACCCAGATCTCTCCCTACTCCAGGTTCCATGTCAACAAAGCCGAGCTAGGCTGTCTGAAAAGTGACCAGATAGATAGATCACATCAGATGTGTGCCACATAAAATTTAGATTTTGAACAAAATACATCTCTCCTCCTTTGGTCTCACACAGAAAGAAATTCAAGTCCCCAAAACACAGACAATGCCATCTTCCACTTCCACCTTCTCCGGATCCGTCAGTCCCAGCCAGGTGAAGTCTGGTCCCTTTCTCCTCTGCCGCGTGGCGTGGCGTCGTCTCCAGAAGTGGGCAAGCTCCTTCAGGCACCTCCAGGGCTGGAGAAACCCAGCTCCGAGCCTCACGCATCAGCATCACACACAGACCCCAAGTCCCAGGGAGCTAAGCAGATCCCACCAAAAAAAGCAAAAGCACCTCAAAACATCTTAGAAACAACCCGAAGCCCAGGAACACAGAGGAGACTGCTTGCAGAGCTTACAATCTAAGGAGGCCCCCACGCCTCGGGGGGTTCAGGGCACGTCCCAAATCAGAGTGGCTTCCCCAAACAAAACTAACAAAAAAAAACACTCAACAGTCAAAACGCATATCGAGGTCGTCAACCGCAGACCACAGCAGAGACGTAGTGTAGGAGGGCAGAGGAGAGACGGGGCGGGGAGGAAACAGAAAGGCTCTCTGGTTTTCAGCTTCTCCGGGGGTGTCAGCCAATCTCCACCAGGCGGCCAGACTCCATTGGCTGTCAACCTGGGGGCAATGGCGAGAAACCCACCGTCAGGACGTCCACTCGGCGCGGACTGGGGGGTGGCGGTGGGGGGCGCCCCCGAGCCACGTCTGCAATGGTCCAATACCGGCCTCCCCGCCTCGGGAAATCCCGAAAATTCTACTTCTACGTCTTCCCAACCCCCCATCCCCATCCCCCATCCCCATCCCCCACCCCCGTCCGCGGCCTCTTTGAATCTCGTTCCCTTGGCAACTGCCGGGTGTTATCATCCCGCCATTCTTCTACCGACCGTGACCTTCCGACTCAAACACACGCCCACGCAACAAACCCAAAACACGCCAAACTCAAGTTTTTCCCCGCGATCATCCGCAGAAAAAAGAATGCAAAAAAGAGCGGGACGCGCTTTTCCCCGCCCCGCCCCGCGCGGACCCCGAGTAAGAAAGACAACCCGGGGGGCCCCCGGCTCACCGCGCCCCGCGCTCACGACGACTCGCTCCGCTCTATCCGCCGCACCAGCGCCACCAGCATCTCGGCCATCTTCGCCATCTCCTTGGCCTTCTCCTCGGCCGGCTCGCTGCGCGCCGCCGCGCGCGCCTCGGCGCCGCCGGGCTCCTGCAGGTGGTTGAGCGCGCTCTCCTCCGAGGCCTCCACCTGCGTCTTGATCTGGACCAGCAGGTGGTCCATGGCCCACAGCTTGCCCCGGTCCCGCAGGGGCCCGCGCCCGCGCGCCCGCGTCAGCGCCGCGATGTCCTCCCGCATCTCGTGGATGACCGGCAGCAGGAACTGCTCGAAGTCCTCCTCGGGCTCCAGCACCTCCACTTCCTCCGGCTCGGCCAGCTCGACGATGTCCAAGGGCCGCATCCTCGCCCCCGCGCCTCCCGGCACCGCGCTGTCTCGACGTCGGCTGCGGAGAGAGAAAAACGGGGAGACTCGCTAGGCTTACCCACCACAGAGCTCCAGAAGGTTCCTGAATACTTGGACTCGGTTCTTTAAAAAACAAAAAAAAAGAAAGAAAAAAAAAAAACTTTTCGTTTCAAAGCTAGACCACGACCAGAAGCGACTTACGAATAGAGAAGCGGCGAACAAAATGGTGTCCCCCGGCCGTCAACCAGCTCCCTGCGTGTTGCGGCCCCGTTCACGACACGGCCCCGTGCCTCTTTACGGTCACGCCGCGGGCAGACGAGGGGCGAGTGCGCGCACGTCGCGGGGGAGGGCTCCGGCGCGGGCGCGCGGGTGCGCGGGCGCACGCAGAAGAGCGCGAGCACGCCGGCGCTCTCCCGGTCCACTTTTGGTTCCCCCCCAGTTACCCCGCATTTCTGCTACCGTGCTTTGGGGAGCTTCTCCAACGTGGAATTTAGATGTTTTTAAGATGTAACCCTGACCTACCAACAGAGAAGAGGAAGTTGTTAAAAGTGATGTATTAAAAGGCTGTGACGTCCCAGCTAACTTTAATAGCCTCTTCCTTTTCCGAATCAGCTCTGCTTTGGGACTCGGGGTTGACAGGGAGTGTGTGTCCCTAAAACCCTGAGCAGGCACACTTAGTAAAGTTGTTATAACACCACCGTTCTCCAAAGAGGACACACAGATGGCCAACAGACATGTGAAAAGATGCTCAACTTCGCTAATTGTCAGAGAAATGCAAATAAAACCACAATGGTTCTCACCTCACACCTGTCAGAATGACTGTCAACAATGAGTCAACAAGCAGCAAGTGTTGACCAGGGTGTGGCGAAAAGGGCACCTCCTACACCGTTGGTGAGGGTGCAGATGGTGCAGCCACTGTGAACAGCAGTATGGAGTTATCTCAGGAAATTAAAAATGTCATTGCCCTATAACCCAGTAATTCCACTTCTGGGAATACAGTGAAAGAAACCCGAAAAACTATACTGCTCACAAAAATTAGGGGATATTTCAAAATAAATATGAAGTGATAAAAAAAAAAGCATTTGGGCCCTGGCCGGTTGGCTCAGTGGTAGAGCGTTGGCCTGGCGTGCAGGAGTCCCGGGTTCGATTCCTGGCCAGGGCACACAGGAGAAGTGCCCATCTGCTTCTCCACCCCTTCCCTCTCCTTCCTCTCTGTCTCTCTTCCCCTCCTGCAGCCCAAGGCTCCATTGGAGCAAAGTTGGCCTGGGCGCTGAGGATGGCTCTGTGGCCTCTGCCTCAGGAGTTAGGATGGTTCTGGTTGCAACAGAGTAACACCCCAGATGGGCAGAGCATAGCCCCCTGGTGGGTGTGCCGGGTGGATCCCTGTCAGGCGCATGCAGGAGTCTATCTGACTGCCTCTCGGTTTCCAACTTCAGAAAAATACAAAAAAAAAAGCATTTGTTTTTTTTATTAAATAAGAACATCAGAAAAGCGAACAAGTTAAAGAAAATTGTTGGATTATGCAAATTAGATGCAAAACTAACTTTTATATCATTGGTGAAAATGCACTAGACAAAAGGCTGAAAGTGGCCCTGGCTGGTTGGTTCAGCGGTAGAGTGTCAGCCCAGAGTGAGGTACCAGGTTCGATTCCTGGCCAGGGCATACAGGAGAAGTGCCCATCTGCTTCTCCACCCTTCCCCCTCTCCTTTCTCTCCTTTCTCTCTATCTCTCATTTCCCCTACCGCAGCCAAGGCTCCACTGGAGCAAAGTTGGCCCGGGTGCTGTGGATGGCTCCGTGGCCTCCGCCTCAAGCCCTAGAATGGCTCCGATTGCAGTGGAGCAACAGCCCAAATGGGCAGAGCATCACCCCCTGGTGGGCATGCCGGGTGGATCCTGGTCGGGCACATTCTAGTATCTGTCTATCTGCCTCCCCACTGCTTTACACTTCAAAAAAATACAAAAACAAAACAAAACAAAAAAACTGCACATACTGGATGAACTATCTGCACGTTTTCTGATCCCCGAATTTTTATGAGCAGTGTAATTTGAAAGAAGACACGCACCCCTGTGTTCAGTGCAGTGTTATTTACAACAGCCAAGATCTGAAGACAGCCAAGTGCCCATCAGTGAATGAGTGGGTAAAAAAGAGTCATACGTGGTACATTTATACAAGGAAATACTACTTCGCAGTAAAAACCAGAAATCCTACCCTTTGCAACTGTGTGGATAGACCTGGAGGACATTATGCTGAGTAAATAAGCCAATCAGAAGAAGACAAGTAGCACATTATTTCACTCATGTGGAATCTAATAAACAAAATGGAACAACAAGCAAAACACACAGAAGCATAGAGAGCAGCTGTCCGAGGGGAGGGAAGGGGAGGGCAGATGAAAACAGTGAAGGGATTAAGAAAAAAAAAAAAAGACAAAAAATACCTCACGGACACAGACAACAGCATGGTGATTACCAAGGGGAATATGGAGGGTAGGGAGAGGTAGAAAAGTAGAAGGTTTAAGGGGGATAAATGGTGACAGAAGGGGACAACTGGGGTGGTGAACACACAATATACAGTTGATGTATATAGAATTATACACCTGAAACCTATATAATTTTATTAACCAATGTCACCCTGTTGGGCAGATAAAATTTATTATGCTCACTTTGTTAAAGATGGCGCTGCCCACGTGGAAATCTGTCACTCAGGTGATTGCTTGGGATGGGTGTGATTATGTTAATATGTGTTGAGGGAAGAGTGATTACCTTCTAGAAGCCCATGCTGGAGGAGAGGAGAATAAAGCCACGTGGAGGAGAGGAGAGAAGCAGCCAAGATGGCTGTGTGCTGAAGGAGAAGCCAGTTTGTGCAGAGAGAAGGAGATGGGGAACAGAGGTGAATAAGGCTGGTGAGCTAGAAACCTTTGATTCTAGGAAACTCGGATAAGTCAGTAGCTTTGTGAGCACTGAATGAGTGGGTTTTGGAGCCCAGTGTGTGTTTTTACTTGCCCGCCGGGTACAAGCTAGGATTAAAGCTGATGGCCCACCAGTTCTTGGCTCCGTTGTTTCATTACCGTCTGTCCGAATCTAATACAAACCTGCACTGTCTAGGCGGCTGTGATGGTGGCCTTTGATACTGGCTTTACACACCCCAATAAATTCAATTTTTTTTTTTTAAATGTTAAATCAAAGCTCTTTACATTCAACACTGGCCATAGCTTTGCCTAGCAATAGTTGACAAGATGCCAGTCAGTTCTGGAAACTGAGAGCAGAGGAATATTTTGAACATGATTACTAAAACCGCATAAAATCATAAACCATCTGATTGATTTTGGTTTTCTTTTCATGTTTATGTACAAGTCAACTATCAAAACCTGCAGTCTAAATGAATGCACCCATTTTTTTTTAATTTTTTTTCTTTATTTATTTTTAGAGAGGAGAGAGAGAGAGAGACAGAGAGAGAGAAGTGGGGAGGAGCTGGAAGCATCAACTCCCATATGTGCCTTGACATGGCAAGCCCAGGGTTTCAAACTGGCGACCTCAGCATTTCCAGGTCAATGTGTTATCCATTGCACCACCACAGGTCAGGCTCGAATGCACCCATTTTGAAATGAGTAACAGTGTATATCTGAGTAGTATTAAGATATGTTGAATATATACTAAGGTGACCAATCGTCCTCCTTTAGGGAGGACAGTCCTTCTTTTGTAAGTTCCATCCTCCCTCTAAAAGTGTCCTCCTACATGTCCTCTTTTTTGATACTGGAAGACTCATCTGTAAATGTCTGTATTCGATTGATGCAGAGTCAACCCATTGCGTGTGATGTATTTGTATCTAAATGAGTACTTTTCTCTTACAATTATTATTAAAAATTAATAGGCATGTAAGCATAATTACCATATAAAATATTACAAATGTTTTATTATGCATTTATCATATTATAGTATATAATTGTTGCAATAAATAAAATGTTTCTTTTATTGATGATATTGTTTTCTTTCATTTATTTTTGTCCTTCTTTTCATTGTAACAATGTTGGTCACCTTAATATATACAGTTGTCAAGTTTGAGTAGAGAAATGAGATGGTACATTGAATGAAATTTCTTCCGCTGTTCCAGGTCCTAGGCTGTAGATTCTCACTGCGTATTTTGAACCCCGGGCACTTTGAATAATGTTTCAAACTGATAGGTAAAATGGCTACTCAGTGGCCATCATGAGAACAATGCAGACCTGAAGGAGGAGAAGGGCTGGGTTCCAAACAGAACATTCTCATCCCCCACTGTAAGCTTGTGGCTAATTTGCTTCCTTAAGGGCTCCTGGGCTCCCTGGGCTCCCTTCTGAAAGGCAGCAACATGTTTATCTTCGCAGGAGGATCTGGGAAGTGTCCTCCGGAGCAAAGAGTTGTGAGGAACCCAACCTTAAGGTTAGGAAAGGAGACAGCCAGTCTTGAAGGGGGCTAAATCATGACTCTTAAATCTTTACTTTGTATCCTAAGAATACAGGGAGTCTGTGAGAGAAATTTCACAGATAACACCCAGAGGAATTCCCAGGTCCCTGCTGTTTGTTCTTGGGAAATACCTGACCCCGGCTGTCTTGAAGATTTACCAAGGACACCAAGACAGGACCACGCTGATTAGGCCTGTGCTATGTCAGAAGAACGTGCAGAGGAGGTGTTCCTGCAGCTGAACCCCCACCAGCCCCCACCTCCTACTCATCAAGTCAGTTGTTGTAAAGGACCGTACCTCACTCCCACGGGTTTACATAGAGACACCAAGTCCAGATGAATTTTGAAGGGTTTTATTAAAAGGAGGAGATTTATTAATATGCCGGCTGCATATGACTAACACAGGGCATTGCAGACCCAAATCATGTACGCCAAATACATCTCAGAGGTTGGTTATATACCCTTTGACCACATAACAGGTTGGGGGAGGCATGACATTGTTGGGCAGATAAAATATATTATGCTCACTTTGTTAAAGATGGCGCTGCCCACATGGAAGCCGTTGCCCAGATGATATTAATGTGTGTTGGGGGCGGGCTGTGGGCAGGCAGGGTCCTTGTAGCCTGGGGCTTGGTTTTAGGACTAAGACTTTCCCACCCTTTTTGATGTGGGGTGGTGCAATCCCATCATGCCCCAGATAAGTGACTTTGTATTAGAGACTTCCCTATTTTGTATATTGGATTAAAGCTTTTGATTTCTACACTATAAAATGGGGGCAGAAGGGAGCTTGCTCTCTTGGTTCCTGAGATTATCATTAGAGAAGAAAGCAGAGAGGAGAGCAGAGAAAGGCCACGTGGAGGAGGCCAGGAGAAGCAGCCAAGATGGTGGAGTGTGCCTGACCAGGAGGTAGCGCAGTGGATAGAGCATCGGACTGGGATGCAGAGGACCCAGGTTCAAGGCCCCAAGGTCATCAGCTTGAGCGTGGGCCCATCTGGTTTGAGCAAAAGCTCACCAGCTAGCTTGGACCCAAGGTCGCTGGCCCAAGCAATGGGTTACTCGTTCTGCTGAAGGCCCGTGGTCAAGGCACATATGAGAAAGCAATCAATGAACAACTAAGATCTCGCAACGAAAAACTGATGATTGATGCTTCTCATCTTTCTCTGTTCCTATCTATCTGTCCCTGTCTATGCCTCTCTCTGACTCTCTCTGTCCCTATAAAAAAAAAAAAAAGATGGTGCAGTGCTAAGTGAGAAGCTAGTTTGTGCAGAGTTTGTGCAGGGAGAAGGAAGGAGATGGGAAACAGGAGAATAAGTCTGGTGAGCTAGAAATCTTTGATCCTAGGAAACTCAGATAAGTCAGTGGCTTTGTGAGCACTGAATGTGAGTGGGTTTTGGAGCCCAGTGTGTGTTTTACTTGCCCGCCAGGTACAAGCTAGGATTAAAGATGATGGCCCAGCCCTGGCCGGTTGGCTCAGTGGTAGAGCGTCGGCCTGGCATGCAGGAGTCCTGGGTTCAATTCCCGGCCAGGGCACACAGGAGAAGTGCCATCTGCTTCTCCACCCCTCCCCCTCTCCTTCCTCTCTGTCTCTCTTCTCCTCCCGCAGCCAAGGCTCCATTGGAGCAAAGTTGACCCAGGTGCTGAGGATGGCTCTGTGGCCTCTGCCTCAGGCGCTAAAATGGCTCTGGTTGCAACAGAGCGACGCCCCAGATGGGCAGAGCATCGCCCCCTGGTGGGCATGCCGGGTGGATCCCAGTTGGGCACATGCAGGAGTCTGTCTGACTGCCTCCCGGTTTCCAACTTCAGAAAAAATACAAAAAAAGAAAAAGAAAAAGATGATGGCCCACCAGATTTTGGCTCCATTGTTTCTTTACCAATTGTCCGAATCCAATGCGAACCTTCATGGGCCAGGCAGCTGTGATGGTAGCTTTGGATACTGGCTTTACAGATATCATGGCACAATCATTAACAAGATTATAACATTTGTCTAGGGCAGTGGTAATCAACCTGGTCCCTACTGCCCTCTAGTGGGCATCCCAGCTTTCATGGTGGGTGGTAGCGGAGCAACCAAAGTATAAATAAAAAATAGATTTAACTATAGTAAGTTGTTTTATAAAGATATATTCTGCCAAACTTAGTGAAAATTCGACATAAAGTACTTAGTAATTATTATTATATGCTTTAACTTGCTGTAACTCTGCTTTATAAATTTTATAAAGTGAAGTGTAAAGCCAGTATCCACTTCTACCATCACAGCTGCCTGGCCCATACAGGTTCGCATTAGATTCGGACAGACGGTAATGAAACAACAAAGCCACGAACTGGTGGGCCATTAGCTTTAATCCTAGCTTGCACCCGGCAGGCAAGTAAAAACACACACTGGGTTCTAAAACCCACTCATTCAGTGCTCACAAAGCTACTGACTTACCCGAGTTTCCTAGAATCAAAAGTTTCTAGCTCTCTAGCCTCATTCTCCTTTGTTCCCCATCACCTTCTCTCTGCACAAACTCTGCACTAACTGGCTTCTCTTTCAGCACTCCACCATCTTGGTCTTACTTGCCTCTCCTCTCCTCCACGTGGCCTTCCTCTGCCCTCCAACCTGCTCTCTGCTCTAATGCTAATCTCAGGAACCAAGAGAGCAAGCTCCCAGTCTGCCCTACTTTATAGTGCAGAAATCAAAACCTTTAATCCAATATACAAATAGGGAAGTCTCTGATACAAAGTCCACCCTCATCAAAAAGGGTGGGAAGCCTGACCTGTGGTGGCGCAGTGGATAAAGCGTTGACCTGGAAATGCTGAGGTCGCTGGTTCAAAACCCTGGATTTGCCTGGTCAAGGCACATAAGGAGTTGATGCTTCCTGCTCCTCCCCCTTTCTCTCTCTCTCTTCTTTTTCTCTCTCTCCTTTCTCAAATGAATAAATAAAATAAAAATAAAATTTTAAAAAAAAGGGTGGGAAAGGCTTAGTCCTAAAACCAAGCCCCAGGCTACAAGGATCCTGCCTGCTCACAACCCGCCCCCAACACACATTAAAATCTTTATTATTATTTTTTTTTTTACAGAGACAGTGAGGGAGTCAGAGTGAGAGATAGACAGAGACAGACAGACAGGAACGGAGAGATGAGAAGCATCAATCATTAGTTTTTCATTGCGCATTGCGACACCTTAGTTGTTCATTGATTGCTTTCTCATATGTGCCTTGACCGCGGGCCTTCAGCAGACTGAGTAACCCCTTGCTGGAGCCAGCGACCTTGGGTCCAAGCTGGTGAGCTTTGCTCAAACCAGATGAGCTCATGCTCAAGCTGGCGACCTCTGGGTCTCGAACCTGGGTCTTCCGCATCCCAGTCCAACGCTCTATCCACTGCGCCACCGCCTGGTCAGGCCCCAACACACATTAATATAATTACACCCATTCCAAGCATAAGGGCAACTAATATCATCACCTGGGAAATGGGCTTCCACATGGGCAGCGCTATCTTTAACAAAGTGAGCATAATATATTTTATCTGCCCAACATAAAGTTACTTCCCTACTTTATAAATCACCATTACTGTGGAACCGGTGGGCGGTTAGAAAATTTTACTACTAACAGAGATACAAAAGTGGGCGGTAGGTATAAAAAGGTTGACTACCCCTGGTCTAGAGGATTTAAAAAACATTAAAACTTTCAAGGTAATACAATCAAAGACATTCACAAACCTTTTAGTGTCTGTCTATCCCCCTTTGCCTAGAGGTACAGGTTAATCTCAGGATTCCAGGAAGGGAGGGAGAGCCAAAATCAGTGTATGGTGGTATGTAAATTCTGTCTCTTATTGAAAGGGAAAGGAAGATCTTCAGATAACCTTAATCCTTTCAGAGAACTAAAACTAAATGACCCAGTTGTCCTTGTAAGTCAGGAGACTTTCATATCCTTTTCCCTCCATTTTCCAAAGAGAAGACAGCAGAAAGCCTGACTTGTCCTCTTTAAAACGGCTTTGCCAATACCAAGTTTTACAGTTCTCTGGCACTTTACCACACAGTGACCAAAGTCATAAACCAAGATATGCTAATCCGCCCCAGCCCAGTATCTAAGGCTCCCTCTTGCAGCTCGGGGCTGAGACCAGCAAAGGGGCTTGCACCCAGGAGTTTTAAAATAAATTTTCCTAGCCTCCTGTTTTCAGTTCAGCCTGTGGTTTCTGCCTTTCACAAACCTGATTCAAAATTTTATTTAAGTTATTCCAGAATGTCTTCTGTTTAAAATGCATATTAAAGTTAATTCAAATATTGGGCAGGGAAAAAAAAATCACTCAACACAAAAATTTAAAAACAGATAAGTGACTTTTCTAGCCTGTTGAGCCAGTCTCAAAACAGCAAGAAAAATGTCAGGAATCCGGCTTGCGTGAATGCTGTAGGCTTGGTTTCTGTCCTCCAGTCAGGGGGACGAACACAAGTCCTCCTTTGGAATACGGCAGAGTTAAGACTGAAGAGAAACAAAAGTCATGAAATTCTCATTGTCCCTTTGTAAAGCCAGTAGTCAGGGCCAGGGCCACCATCACAGCAGCCCGGCCAGTGCAGGTTTGCATTGGATTCGGACAGTTGGTAAAGAAACAACGGAGCCAAGAACTGATGGGCCGTCATCTTTAATTCTAGCTTGCACCTGGCGGGCAAGTAAAAACACACACTGGGCTCCAAAACCCACTCACATTCAGTGCTCACAAAGCTACTGACTTATCCGAGTTTCCTAGAATCAAAGGTTTCTAGCTCACCAGACTTATTCACCTCTGTTCCCCATCTCTTTCCTTCTCCCTGCACAAACTGCACAAACTGGATTCTCACTCAACACTCCGCCATCTTGGCTGTTTCTCCTGGCCACATGGCCTCTTTCTGCTCTCTGCTCTGCTCTCTCCTCTCTCTCTCCTCTCTCTCATGCTAATCTCAGGAACCAAGCGCAAACTCCCGTTTTGCCCCTATTTTATAGTGTAGAAATCCAAACCTTTAATCCAATATACAAAATAGGGAAGTCTCTAATACAAAGTCACTTCTCTGAGGCATGATTGGATTGTACCATCCCACATCAAAAAGGGTGGGAAAGGCTTAATCCCAAAACCAAGCCCCAGGCTACAACGATCCTGCCTGTCCCCAACACACATTAATATCACCTGGGCAACGGCCTCCTCGTGGGTAGCGTTACCTTTTACAAAGTGAGCATAATACATTTTATCTGCCCAACACCCTTTTTTCACATTTTTTAATTCTCTGTGGTGAGAATGCCCTCTGTTGGTCAAATAAGTTTGTAAATATAATGTGTATGTTTGCTTGCTTATAGTTTGCATTAGGTGTGGGAGACAGGCTGTAAACTGGCAAGGTCCTTTGTAGGCTGGTGGGGTCATTGTAGCCTCAGGCTTGGTTTGGGACTGAGCCTTTCCCACTCTTTTAATACTAAGATCTTTCAACACTAAGCTTTTCTCCACGCCCTTGACTGTTGCATAATGTAGGGTGGTCCACTCTTATGAGGAATCCAATCTATGCCTCAGATGAGTGGCTTTGTATCAGAGACTTCCCTATTTGTCTATTGGATTAAAGGCTTTAACTGTCTATGCTATATGTTGGGCAGATAAAATGTATTATGCTCACTTTGTTAAAGATGACGCTGCCCACATGGAGGCCGTTGCCCAGGTGATATTAATGTGTGTCTCTGTGGGCTGTGGGCAGGCAGGATCCTTGTAGCCTGGGGCTTGGTTTTAGGATTAAGGCTTTCCCACCCGTTTTGATGTGGGGTGGTACAATCCCATCATGCCCCAGAGAAGTGACTTTGTATTAGAAACTTCCCTATTTTGTATATTGGATTAAAGGTTATGAATCTACACTATAAAATGGGGGCAGAACAGGAGCTTGCTCTCTTAGTTCCTGAGATTAGCATTAGAGAGGAGAGAGCAGAGAGGAGAGCAGAGAAAGGCCACGTGGAGGAGGCCAGGAGAAGCAGCCAAGATGGCAGAGTGTTGAAGAAGAAGCCAGTTTGTGGAGAGTTTGTGCAGAGAGAAGGAGATGGGGAACAGAGGTGAATAAGTCTGGTGAGCTAGAAACCTTTGATTCTAGGAAACTCGGATAAGTCAGTAGCTTTGTGAGCACTGAATGTGAGTGGGTTTTGGAGCCCAGTGTGTGTTTTTTACTTGTCCGCCTGGTGCAAGCTAGGACTAAAGATGATGGCCCACCAGTTTTGGGCTCCGTTGTTTCTTTACTGACTGTCCGAATCCGATGCGAACCTACATGGGCCGGGCGGCTGTGATAGTGGCCTTGGCCACTGGCCATACACTATATAATAAAGCAAAGACAGGAGCTCCCTCTCTCTGATCTTGCCATCAGCATTGAAGAGGCCTCCCGATCCCATCCTCTTTTCTCCGTGAGTCTATTTTCTTAATTCCGCACCATTCTCCCTCAGGACGTGGAATTATTAGCTGCGCAGGTCCACAGCAGTCCTTATAGCCTAACTTTCCCACCCTTTTAATACTAAGGTCTTCTCAACATTAAGCTTTTCCCCACACCCTTGATTGTTGCATGATGTGGGGTGGTGCACTCCTATGAGTAATCCCATTTATGCTTCAGATGAGTGGCTTTGTATCAGAGACTTCCTTATTTGTATATTGGTTTAAAGGCTTTAATTTCTACATTATAAAATGAGGCAGACTAGGGGCACGCTCGCTCAGGTCCTGCTATCAGCATTGCAGAGGAGAAGCAGCCAAGATGTGCTGAAGGAGAAGCCAGTTTGTGCAGAGAGAAGGAGACGGGGAACAGAGGTGAATAAGGCTGGTGAAGTAGAAACCTTTGATTCTAGAAATACTCGGATGAGTCAGTGGCTTTGGGAGCCCTGAATGGAAAGAGAAGTGTTTTCCCACTGTGTATTTCTTTTTTTTTATTTTATTTATTGATTTTTTAGAGAGAGAGGAGTGAGAGAGAGAGAAGGGGGAGGAACAGGAAGCATCAACTCCCATATGTGCCTTGACCAGGCAAGCCCAAGGTTTCAAACCGGCGACCTCAGTGTTCCAGGTCGACGCTTTATCCCACTGCGCCACCACAGGTCAGGCCACCACTGTGTATTTCTTGCCCCCCAGGTGGTATGAGCTAGGATTAAAGGTAATGGCCCACCAGTTCTTGGCTCCGTTGTTTCATTACCATCTGTCCAAATTAAATACGAACCTGCACGGGCCAGGTGGCTCTGATGGTGGCCACCACTACTGGCTTTACACCTCCCTTTGGGTCTAGACAAATGGGTCTCACTGTGGGGCAGGCATCAGAATCACCTGGAAGAACTCAACCTGGAGAAAGCTCATCCAGCTCCAGCTCCCAGCCTCCCTTGCAGAGACCCCAGGGTCTCTGACTCTGAGCATGCTGATGCCACCGCCCCGGGACCACCCTGAAGACCACTGGGCTGAGCAAGCAAGCCCCTTTGTCTCGTCACCTCGGCTGAAGCACCACCTCCTTCAGAAGCCTTCCTGATTTCCCTGGCAGGGTTTGGTGCTACTCAGGACTCCCTCGGGCCTCTGTCACTGTCCGCTTGCTTTTCCACATCCAGACACAGTTGTCCTTCGGAATGTCTGGTGCAGAGAAGGCCGCTGGGAAACGCGGAAGGAAGAGAAGGGAGAGGAATAGAAACAGCTGAGGGCCGTGGGGTCCCGACGCCCCTCAGGGCTGCACACGGCCCCCTGCAGCTCTCCTGCGCCTTCCTCGCCCTCCAGTGCTCTCTCCACCTCCCAGGGTAACGGTTCGCATCACTGTTCCTTCTAACGTGGACCCCCGGTTACAGAAGTTGTCCCAGGTGTCACAGAGCAAATAAAGAGAGTAGGAGGAATCAACGTGATGTCAGTGTGAGGCATTCCACAACGTCAGCGCGGCCGCTGTCAAGCAGCTGGGCGGTGTAAGTACGTTAGGCTGTTGGCCGTGAGCAGAGCGAGGACTATGGACCAGACACCGAAGGCCGTCAAGGCAGAGGCCCAGGTGACTAGCAGTGGGCAGCACCGGGAAAACAAGAAGCTCACCCCCCAGGGTGACCTTTCTTCCCTTACCTGGTCGTTCAGTTTAGATGCCCCTGACTTCACATCACTGGTCATGGAATTCGGACCCTCCCTGACCTTTCCTCCCCTGGCATATCACAAGCCACATGGTCTTAGACACCCCGCCCCCCTTTAGAGGAGGAACAAACAAGAAAGCCGGAGAATAGCATTTAAGCATTAACCCCCAGAGATTACAGTCAGGCCTCAGCTGTGTTTCAGCTCCTGGGCCCGGAAGAGCAGCAACACCAGACAGGAGAGCCAGGCTGACCTCAGGACCAGCCGCCTTGCCTGCTGACCCCCTGCCCTGGCACCCACCCATCAGTGGAGAACGTGACCCTGAAAACACCTGGAAGGCTGGTGAATATTCTATGGGGACCCTCCCCCAAAACCGCCTCCCCACCTGGCCTGTGGTGGCGTGGTGGACAAGGAGGAGTCCACCTGGCATGTTGAGGTCACCTGTTTGGGATCTTGGGCTTGCCCGGTCAAGGCATAAACGGGAGGCAGCTGCTGCTCATTGCTGCTTCCTGTTCTCCCCTTCTCTTTCTTTCTCTCTCTCTCCTCTCCCTAAAAAAAAAAAAAATCAATAAATAAAAATCGTTTTTTAAAAAATCCCTTCTCCTTTTCCTACCCCTGGGTGCATTTTCCTTGCCTCTCTTTCTCCTAAGCTCTAAGGCAGGGGTCCCCAAACTTTTTACACAGGGGGCCAGTTCACTGTCCCTCAGACCATTGGAGGGCTGGACTATAAAAAAAACTATGAACAAATTTCTATGCACACTGCACATATCTTATTTTAAAGTAAAACAAAATGGGAACAAATACAATATTTAAAATAAAGAACAAGTAAATTGGCCCTGGCCGGTTGGCTCAGCGGTAGAGCGTCGGCCTAGCGTGCGGAGGACCCGGGTTCGATTCCCGGCCAGGGCACACAGGAGAAGCGCCTGTTTGCTTCTCCACCCCTCCGCCGCGCTTTCCTCTCTGTCTCTCTCTTCCCCTCCTGCAGCTAAGGCTCCATTGGAGCAAAGATGGCCCGGGCACTGGGGATGGCTCTGTGGCCTCTGCCTCAGGCGCTAGAGTGGCTCTGGTCGCAACATGGCGACGCCCCGGATGGGCAGAGCATCGCCCCCTGGTGGGCAGAGCGTCGCCCCATGGTGGGCGTGCCGGGTGGATCCCGGTCGGGTGCATGCGGGAGTCTGTCTGACTGTCTCTCCCTGTTTCCAGCTTCAGAAAAATGAAAAAAAGAACAAGTAAATTTATTTTATTTATTTCTTTTACAGAGACAGAGTCAGAGAGAGGGATAGACAGGGACAGACAGACAGAAACGGAGAAATAAGAAGCATCAATCACTAGTTTTTTGTTGCGCATTGCGACACCTTAGTTGTTCATTGATTGCTCTCTCATATGTGCCTTGACCATGGGCTTCAGCAGATTGAGTGACCCCTTGCTCAAGCCAGTGACCTTGGGTCCAAGCTGGTGAGCTTTTGCTCAAACCAAATGAGCCTGCACTCAAGCTGGCGACCTCGAAGTTTCAAACCTGGGTCCTCGGCATCCCAGTCCAACGCTCTATCCACTGCGCCACTGCCTGGTCAGGCATGAACAAGTAAATTTAAATCAACAAACTGACCAGTATTTCAATGGGAACTATGCTCCTCTCACTGACCACCAATGAAAGAGGTGCCCCTTCCGGAAGTGCAGTGGGGGCCGGATAAATGGCTTCAGGGGGCCGCATGCAGCCCGCCGGCCGTAATTTGGGGACCCCTGCTGTAAGGGACCCCACGAGACTTGCAACCAGGGGAGCAGTGGGCAGCGGCAGCTTGTCCAGAAATAACCCCCTGAACCTGCCTCCAAGGTCCTCTTTCCCCTGACTTTCTCCCTGCATGGCCAATAAATTCTTCCTTTACTTGCTGCAAGTGATCTTTTTTTTTTTTTTGTATTTTTTCTGAAGCTAGAAACGGGGAGAGACAGTCAGGCAGACTCCCGCAAGTGCCCGACCGGAGTCCACCTGGCACGCCCACCAGGGGGCGATGCTCTGCTCCTCCGGGGCATCGCTCTGCTGCGACCAGAGCCACTCTAGCGCCTGGGGCAGAGGCCAAGGAGCCATCCCCAGTGCCCAGGCCATCTTTGCTCCAATGGAGCCTCGGCTGCGGGAGGGGAAGAGAGAGACAGAGAGGAAGGAGAGGGGGAGGGGTGGAGAAGCAGATGGGCGCTTCTCCTGTGTGCCCTGGCCAGGAATCGAACCCGGGACTTCTGCAGGCCAGGCTGACGCTCTACCACTGAGCCAACCGGCCAGGGCCGCAAGTGACCTCTTGATTGAATTCTTTCTCTCAAGAAAATAAACATCAAGGTCTCGCCACTCCCCCTTGTAACATAACCAAGCCCTGTACTGGGTTAAATCATGTCTCCCAAAAGTCCTGTCCTGCCCAGAGCATCAGAATGGGGCCTTATTTGGAAGTAGAGTCATTGCTGATGACATAAGTTAAGGTGAGGTCATGCTGGAGTAGCATTAGCCCTTAAAAATCCAGCGTGACTGGCGTCCCAAGAAGAGACGGCAACTCTCAGAGGGCAGGAGGCCTTGTGACGACAGTCAGAAGCTAGAGGAGTGAGCAGATGCAGGCGGAGAAATTCCAAGGATCGCTGGCCACCACCAGAAGCTGGGAGGGAGGCTGCGTTAATGGTCCAGCCTGGAGAAAGGTTACAAATACAGATAGCTGCTCCAGGGTCCAGGGCTCCCTGTGGCCTCCAAGGGCAAGATGGGGCCTTGTCCTCACAGCTCAGTGGCAGCTGGCCCATCCCTGCCTGACACTCTGCTGGTCTCTGAGAAACTCAAGTTTCTCAACTTGCTCAACCTCCTCTGTAAAGCCAGTAGCCATGGCCACCATCACAGCCGCCTGGCCTGTGTAGGTTCACATTTGATTCGGACAGACGGTAATGAAACAACGGAGCCAAGAACTGGTGGGCCATCATCTTTATCCTAGCTTGCACCCGGCGGGCAAGAAATACACACAGTGGGAAAACACTTCCCTTTCCATTCAGGGCTCCCAAAGCCACTAACTTATCCGAGTTTCCTAGAATCAAAGGTTTCTAGCTCACCAGCCTTATTCACCTCTGTTGGGCAGATAAAATATATTATGCTCACTTTGTTAAAGATAGCGCTGCCCACATGGAGGCCTTCACCCAGGTGATATTAATGTGTGTTGAGAATCCTTGCAGCCTGGGGCTTGGTTTTGGGATTAAGCCTTTCCCACCCATTTTGATATGGGGTGGTACAATCCAATCATGCCTCAGAGAAGTGACTTTGTATTAGAGACTCCCCTATTTTGTATATTGGATTAGAGGTTGTGAAGCTACAATATAAAGTGGGGGCAGAACGAGAGCTTGCTCTCTTGGTTCCTGGGATGATTAGCATGAGAGAGCAGAGCAGAGAGCAGAAAGAGGCCATGTGTCCAGGAGAAGCAGCCAAGATGGCGGAGTGCTGAGTGAGATGCCAGTTTGTGCAGTTTGTATCTGGGATAAGGAAGGAGATGGGGAACTGAGGAGAATAAGGCTGGTGAGCTAGAAACCTTTGATTCTAGGAAACTCGGATAAGTCAGTAGTTTTGTGAGCACTGAATGTGAGTGCGTTTTGGAGCCCAGTGTATGTTTTACTTGCCCGCCGGGTGCAAGCTAGGATTAAAGATGACAGCCCATCAGCTCTTGGCTCCGTTGTTTCTTTACCGACTGTCCGAATCCAATGCGAACCTGCATGGGCCGGGCTGCTGTGATGGTGGCCAAGGATACTGGCTTTACAACCTCTGTTCCCCATCTCCTTCTCTCTGCACAAACTGGCTTCTCCTTCAGCACTCCGCCATCTTGGCTGCTCCTCCTCTCCTCCACGTGGCCTCTCTCTGCTCTCCTTTCTCTGCTCTCTTCTCTAATGCTAATCTCAGGGTCAGAGAGAGCAAGCTCCCGGTCTGCCCCATTTTATAGTGTAGAAATCAAAACCTTTAATTCAATATACAAAAAAGGAAGTCTCTGATACAAAGTCACTTAGGGTGGGAAAGGCTTAGTTTTAAAACTAAGCCTTAGGCTATAACAACCCTGCCTGCTTACAGCCTGTCCCCCACACCCAGTGCAAACTATAGGCGAGCAAATCTATATATTATATTTACAAACTTATTTGACCAACATTCTCCCTCACCACAATATCCCTCTCGGAACTTATCAGGGATACAACTGGTATGATGCTGAACTGTTGGTGCGTCAGAGAGGAGTCAGGGAGCAGGCTTGTTTACCCACATCCCTGCCCCGAGGCTCAGTTTCCCCTCCTGCAAGCACAGAGGGTGCACAGATAGTGAGGCCCTGTGAGGGGAAAATATGTGTTAGGCTTGCTCGCTGGTTTCCCAGCTGCCAGCCCTTTGCACGATAAATTCGTGAGCAAACGGCAGAGAAACACGGTGTGTTTCCAGGAAAAGCTATGGGTGTTTTCTCTCATGGGCGATTCTCCCAGATCGTGAGGTGGGTTTCCCGATTCCCTCAGCCGCCACCTCTGTGAGGGGCGCTGTTCCTGCTCCCTTGCCCTCAGGGACTAAAAATGGGCCACATGCCCAACCTGAGGAGCTCAGGGAGAGCCTGCGAGCTCCGGGAAAGCCTGCGTGGTGTCCTTACAGACTCTGGGACCTAAAGTAAACACACAGGAAGGTCTGAAATGGAAACTTTTTACTCAAAGCAGGTTATGGTGGGTAGTCACGTCCTAGGGAGTTATTCTCTGAACAAAGGTCAGTGTTTGCTTTGAAGCCTGTTGCCTTCTGCTTCTGCAATAATGTATCTGATCACATGCCTTTTAGGTGTGGGAGTAACTTTTTCTGCCCCCTCAAGGCAGGCATCCTACCGGAGCAGGAACCAACAAACCCTTTTATTGTTATTATTATCGTGTTAATTAACTTAACCTGTGCTGTGCCTCCCTCTGTAAGAGAGGTATTAGTGTACACATTTTCACTTTCACCCAGTCCCAGAGTTCCCCCATCCGGCTTTGCTGACTCCCGCATCCCTCATCTATCACTGATCAATTTCATGAAACCCCCTGACATCTTCCCCTTTGATTCTGATGTATAAAATAAGTGGTGAACCTGCCATTGTCAGTCAAATAAGTTTGTAAATATGATATGTTTGCTTGCTTATGTGGGACATAGGCTATAAGCTGGCAAAGTCATTATAGCCTAAGGCAGGGGTCCCCAAACTACGGCCCGCGGGCCACATGCGGCCCCCTGAGTCCATTTATCTGGCCCCCATCGCACTTCTGGAAGGGGCACCTCTTTCATTGGTGGTCAGTGAGAGGAGCATAGTTCCAATTGAAATACTGGTCAGTTTGTTGATTTAAATTAACTTGTTCTTTATTTTAAATATTGTATTTGCTCCCATTTTGTTTTTTTACTTTAAAATAAGATTTGTGCAGTGTGCATAGGGATTTGTTCATAGTTTTTTTTATAGTCCGGCCCTCCAATGGTCTGAGGGACAGTGAATTGGCCCCCTGTGTAAAAAGTTTGGGGACCCCTGGCCTAAGGCTTAGTTTTATGACTAAGCCTTTCCCACCCTTTTAATACTAACATCTTTTCAAAACTAAGCTTTTCCCCACACCTTTGACTGTTGCATGATGTGGGGTGGTGCACTCTCATGAGGAATCCCATTTATGCCTCAGATAAGTGACTTTGTATCAGAGACTTCCTTATTTGTATATTGGCTTAAAAGTTTTGATTTCTACACTATAAAATGGGGCAGACATTGGAGGGGGGGGCACTCGCTCTCTCTCGGTTCCTGAAATTAGCATTGGAGAGGAGAAGCAGCCAAGACGGCAGAGTGCTGGAGGAGAAGCCAGTTTGTACAGAGTTTGTGCAGAGAGAAGGAGATGGGGAACAGAGGTGAATAAGGCTGGTGAGCTAGAAACCTTTGATTCTAGGAAACTCGGATAAGTCAGTGGCTTTGGGAGCCCTGAATGGAAAAGGAAGTGTTTTCCCACTGTGTGTATTTCTTGCCCGCCGGGTGCAAGCTAGGATAAAGAAGATAGCCCAGCAGTTCTTGGCTCCGTTGTTTCAATACCATCTGTCCGAATCAAATGCGAACCTGCATGGGCCAGGCAGCTGTGATGGTGGGCGCAGCTACTGGCTTTACAGCCATTTTTCAAAGCATTTTCTCAATCTGTTGTGAGTTTGCTTCCCAGCAATTGTCAACAGTTTGGCTCAAATAAACTCATAAACATTTCTTACAGGTTTGGAATTCTTTTTGTTTTCATTGACACCTTCTGCTGCAAACAGCAGGTTTTCCTTCGTTTATTCGCTCGCCCGTCTCCACAAGCCTCCAATACATGGGGATGGCCCAACGCTTTCCGGCTCCACGGTGGCTCTACCATCTGCCCGGATGCAGTGTGGACCCGCCGGGCCTCGGCCATGGGCATCACAGGCCCCGACTCTTTCTTCTCTTTCCTCTCCTTGCCAAGCCCTCCACCGGCTTCCTGGCTGCAGGACCCCTGGGCCGGGCGTGGTGGAGGGGGCTCCTTTCTCTGCAGCCTCCTCCCTGGCCTCCCGCCATACTCTCCTCATCCAGATGCCACCACCGAGTGGGCCTCAAAGGGGCGGTTGAACTACATCTCTCCCAGCTGTAAACCCTGCGGACCACAGGTCCCAGGCTGGCTGCAGAGCTGGGTGGCTGGGAAGCTCTGACCAGCCCAGCCCGGTGACATCAGCAGCTCTGGGCTGGTGGGGCCCGGACAGAGCTGGGAATTGTAAAGCCACCCAGGAGCCTTGCTGGGCAGCCAGGGCTGGGAGGCCCGGCGTACAGGAGAGGGTCCTGGTGAGGCGGCCTGCGGGTCTTTCCTGGTCTGTACGGCCCCCTCCCCGGCCTGCTCCAGCTTCCCACTCCTCCCAGTGACAGTGCCCCTGCGCCCTCGCTGCCCCGCGGCCCACAGCGCCCTGGCCTCCCTGCCCTCCGCCCCCTGCGAACTCCGCTTCCTCTCTCAGGTGCCTGCGTGTGTGGCCAGAGCCTCCTCGCCCTCTCCTCCTCCCTACCTTTACTCCCTCTCCTGTGCCTCTCCCTCTCTGGCTGGGGTGCCCCCGAGGTCAGGATCTGAGTCTCCCTCATTCCTGTGTCCCCCAGCCCAGTGCAGGGACCCTGGGCTCTCAGGAACTTGCTGGGCCAACGTGGTTTGGGGCCTGTGCTGGCCGGGCTCTGTGCTGGCAGAGGCCACACACGATGGGCCCTCAGTCCACACCACAAGCGTCCTTCTCGGACACCTCATCTGACCGAACTTCCGAGCTTAGCTGTCCCCACACACACTCAGTCCCACAGGAGACATTTCCCACCCACCCATCCCCTCGCAGAAGGGGGGCAGCATCCTGGACTCCTTCTGGCCCCTGGGCCAGAAGATTACCAGCCCCTTTGTGTTCAGTTTCCCTTTCCCTGGCTTAAAGTGGAGGAAACCGGTCATTCCGGTTCATCTGACCTCTCAACACTGGACACGGGCCAGCAGACAGCTCTCGCTGGCTGGCTGGCTCGTGGTCAGTGTGTGACCAGGAGCAAGAGCCCAGGGGAAGCCTGGAGGCCCTGCTGTGTGGCCCTGCTGCTGATGGCAGAGGCCTCTGTTTTTTCCATTGCCCCTGATCACGTCTGATCACGAAGCACTAGCTGCTGGCTGACTGTGAGGGAGGAGAACTCAGGGTGTAGGTGCAAAGGGCAGAAACGCTTTGCTTTCCTGGGTCAGCCTGTCCAGAGCATCCATGTGGAGCCTGCAAGAGACAACCCTTCCCAGCGTGGACACAAAGGGGCCCCCACTGAACCTGACAGGCTCGGGGGAGCCCTGCGTGGCTGCCTCACCAACTCAGAGACCCACAGTAGCCAGGAAGGCCTGAGAATGAAAGCTCTCTAACTGAAAGCAGTTCACGGCTGGTAGACATGTCCTAGTGCCTAGCCCAGCCGCAGCAGCAAGCTGCATCACCCCACCTTCAGTATCTGACCCAGCTCCTCGGACCCCACCCCTGACTTGTAAATCCACGGCCTGCCTTTAGCAAGAATCCCCAACCCTTGCCGTCTCCTCTTAATCTTTTTCCATCCACTAACCCACTCGCTCGGCCCCCTTGGCTATAAATGCCCATCTCGCCCTGTCCTGTTTGAAGTTGAGGCCGGTCTCTCTCCCCTGTTTCTATGGTGATGCCTCCTACTGTGATAGTCTTGAATTGTCTTCCTTCGGTTTTAACAAGTGTCAGAATCGCTTTTTCTCCAACGGGGCCTCTGACACAGAGTCTAAGTATAACCCCTTCCTGGAAACGTGGCCCATCCTCCGAGGCCGGCTGGTACCAAGCCTTCAGGGCGTGCTGGTCAGATGCACTCGCACTCTGTACAGTCAGGCGGGCTGCTCAGTGGCTGCGGCCTGAAGCCTGGCTGCTTCACCACAGTCCTGGAAGGTTAGACTGGACATGGACCCCTGAGGCAAGCTCTCCGCTCTGGCTGTGCTGATAACATCGGGGCTGATGGATTCCTTCGGGAGGCACCTTCCTCTGAGTTGGGAGGCCAAAGCCCGGGGCCTTGGGCCCTGGAATCTCACCCTAAGAGGAAACTGCCCAGCACAGGAGTCAGTAGGGCTGGCCCTTGCCTCTCCGCACCTGACCCCGGGGAACCTGGAAGAAAGCCTCATGCCCGCAGGAGAATCAGCTGTGGCTTTGCCTCCCCCCCGCCCTGCTCCGGGTCTGTCCAGGCTCTTCCCCTCCTCCGTGCTCGGCGGGGCTGCAGGCTGCCCCTGCCACACACACCTCCATTTCCGTGCCCATCCCTGGGGAGAAGGGAGAGGCAGCGCGGAGAGGGTGCACCCTTGGGCCAGACCCCACACTCCGCGCTCCCGACACACACGGGGTCCCCCAGGAGCCTTCTCCTTATCTAACCCGTGTGTTCTGGGGAGCAGGGCTGTGGTGCCAGCCGGTCCTCCGAGTGACTCACAGCTCAGGGCGCTCTGGGAAACAAGCCACTGCCGGGGCATAGCCGGCACCTCCGTCATCCGCGCACTCGAGCGGTTTCTCTGCCGCCGCCGAGTGCCAGGCCCATCTGATATCCACACAGAACGGGGCCAAAGGACAGCTCCACTCATTCATTACTCACTGGGCAAACACGCAGCGAGCGCCCACTCATTCCAGGGGGCCCCGACTTGTCCCCCGGGGGGGGGACGACACCATTGTAACTCAGTCCAGTAAAGCGTGGGCACGCCAGGGGGGACCTGTACCGGGCCTGGGTCGGGGGCGAGGGTTCCCAGACCACGGAACCAGGAAGTTGCAACAATGCGTTTCACTGGACCCGAACAATGCAGAACGGGGCGGGGCCGGGTTTGCCCAGCGACCCAGCCCGGTTTGTCCCACCCACTGTGTCAATAAGAAGCCGGGCTTTATAAGGCACCCAGAGGCCGCCCGTGGGCCATTTCCGCAGCCACGCCAGCAGCCAGGAGGAACGTGGGACCCACTCCAGCACCATGTCAGAACTGGAGATAGCCATGGGCATGATCATCGACGTCTTTGCCCGGTACGCAGGGACGGACGGCAGCAAGAACAGCCTGAGCAAGGGCGAGCTGAAGGTGCTCATGGAGAAGGAGCTCCCGGGCTTCCTGCAGGTGAGGCCCCCGGCTCTGGGCGGCAGAATGAGGGGCTCCACGCGCCCGGGGCAGAGCCGGCTTGGTCAGAGGACCAAGGGGAGGACCCAGGAAGACGAGGAGGGTCAGGGAGGACTTTTGGGCGTGCGGGGAGGAGAAAGGCGGGCGGGAAGGCAGAAGGGGCAGGAACTGTTGAGGAATGGGTCTGCTGCCCCAGGGCCTGGGGACCCTGGAGCTCGGGAGCAGGGAGGAGATGTGGCCAGGGCAATTCTTGAAAGAGTTGGATCACCAATTTACTTGTGAGCAGAATTCTTCCTCTGCAGGGGCGCCATGGCAGGGAGTGCGGTGGGGGTTGAGCACAGGGACAGAATCCAGGGTCAGCTCTGAGGCAGGACTTGCTGGTCACCCAGAACTGTCCCTCCCCTAGGCTGCACTCCCCCCCCCCCCTGCTTTCTCCCCCCTCCCCTCCCCCAACTCCTCTCTCCTCCTCCTCTCCTCCCACCTTCCCCCCTCCCCCAGCTCTGCCTACCCACCGCCAAGATTCTTCTACGCTGATACTGACGCTTAAAAAGGGAACCCTGAAATGTTCAGCTTTAAGTATCACTTTGAGAGACACTGAGCAATGAAGATAGACTATTTTTAAAAATAAAGTTCATTTGTTTTTCTCTGTTATAAATATGTCTGTGGGGCCTGACCTATGGTGGCGCAGTGGATAAAGCATCGACCTGGAAATGCTGAGGTCGCCGGTTCGAAACCCTGGGCTTGCCTGGTCAAGGCACATATGGGAGTTGATGCTTCCAGCTCCTCCCCCTTCTCTTTCTGTCTCTCTCTCCTCTCTCTCCCTCTCTGTCTCTCTCTCCTCTCTAAAAATAAAAAATAAATAAAATAAATAAATAAATATGTCTGTGGTAGTAGAAACATGTAAAAATACAGAACCGTGGAGGGAAGAAGAAATACCCCCTCCCCACAGCCTCTCCCGACATGAAATTTGATGGGAATGAATTTCTAAAGAATATGCAACTTCATTTCCTTTGGAACTTAATGTTGGTAGCCTGCCTTCTACAGCTTTGATGCTCCTTGAACACCCCGCCCCATTCATGTCCTCCTGAGAGCACACTTTGAGAATCAGCCACTAGGCCAGGGATTCTCACACTTGGGTTACAGCATCCCCAGGGGGACCTGGCGGCTTTGCCCTTCGACAAGCGGGGGGCCCCGAGCGGATGCTGAAGCCCCGCAAAGTTGGAGAAACATGCACTTAGCAATGTCCCCTGTGACCGTCTCCTCAATGCCCGGCCGGGAGCCTAGCACAGTCCGGGCTTCACCAACACTGGGTGGCTATACAAACTTCAGGCAGCGTCCTTTAGATGGCCGAGAGGTATTCCGCCTGATGGCCACGTCCCGGTTTGCTTCCAGTAGACTCCGGGGCTGGGTCGGCAGCGCCCCCTGCTGCTGCTTTCCGGATCTGCACCGTGGTGGTGCTTGGTCCCAATGTTAGAGCACTGCGGTCAAGTGCTCTAACCGTTAGGTGAGCGGACTCTCAGAGACGCTCCCCTCCCCCCCCCCACCACCTTGTCCTCTGAAAGAAGACCTAGGACCTTGGAGGCCAAGTCCGGGAGGGCAGGGACTCCTGTTCCTCCAGGGCTGGTCTGAACGCAGGTTCCTCCTGCTCCCTGTCAGGCGGGTCCCTTCCGCCCTCTGGGTTTGCTTTCTTCACCTGTAACCTGAGCGATACACCTTCCTTGCCGTTTGGACGTGAGGACTAGAGGTCTATGTAAAGCAGCTAGCTTGGTGCCCACAGAGATGGGGCTCAGTAAACGTGACGCGGAGCGTCTTAAACAGGCAACGCTCACAGAGGCAGCGGTGCCCACGGCTGGAGCCAAGAGGGAGCGCGTTTCCCGGGAATCCTGGTGGTAAAGCACCTTACACAATCCAAACACCATCCCCTCAGATACGTTAGGGCAGGTGCCCACCTCCCAGAGCCGAGCCTTCTTTCCAGGTGCCGCGTGCCAGCCGGGCACAGTGGGCCCTGGCACAAACTCAGGTTTGGGGGGTGTTCTGTTTTGTTTTGTTGCCTCTGCCCAGCAGCGGTGCCTGGCTGAGGCCACGGTCCGCCACAGGCACCCTCATCGCTGACCCTGGCCCCCTGTTGTCTCCTCTAGAGTGGAAGGGACAAGGACACCGTGGACAAACTGCTCAAGGACCTGGATGCCAACGGAGATGCCACAGTGGACTTCAATGAGTTCATCGTGTTTGTGGCGGCGCTCACGTCTGCCTGTCACAAGTACTTTGAGCAGGAGGGGCCCAGATGACACTCTGCAGCCCAAAGTCCTGATGGAGGCGCAGGGAGCAAGCAGGCCCCTGGCTCCCAGAATGCTCTCGGCAGCAATTACTTCTCTGGGCTGAGCGCGCGGACAGCTGTCTGATTAATAAAATGCTTGTGAAATGATCCTGGTCTCAGAGAAACTGATGATTTCCTTAAAGCCTCCATACCACACTCACACACAGACACACACACACACACACACACACAACACTCACTATTTTGTCACTTCATGCTCATCACCTGCCCAGTGGAGACATGGAGGAGAAAGGACACAGGTCAGCTGGTAAAAATCCCTTTTCAGGCCATTTCCTGGGTGCCCACCCTGTGCCAATCTTAGGTAAGTCACGGTCCCTGCTTATGTTTCATCAGTACAGAGTGATCGCCATCCTCTACGGGAGCTCAGGGAGGATCACGTGATAGCCATCCATTTCAATCAGTCAGTCAGTCATGGAGTCACTCATCAAACCTGGCCCCTCACTCTTCCATCTCTCCAAACATGCTTTTTCAGGGAATAACTTTTTTTTTTTTTTTTTTTTTTTTTTTTGTATTTTTCCGAACTTAGAAGCGGGGAGGCAGACAGACAGATTCCTGCATTTACCCGACTGGGATCTACCTGGCATGCCCATGAGGGGGTGATGTTCTGCCCATCTGGGGGCGTTGCTCCGTTGTGGCCAGAGCCATTCTAGTGCCTAAGGCACTAGAGCCATCCTCAGCACCTGGGCAAACTTTGCTCCAAGGGAGCCTTGGCTGCAGGAGGGGAAGAAAGAGACAGAGAGGAAGGAGAGGGGGAAGGGTGGAGAAAAGATGGGCACTTCTGTGTGCCCTGACCGGGAATCAAACCAGGGACTTCCACACGTTGGACCGACGCTCTACCACTGAGCCAACTGGCCAGGGCTGGTAATACCTTTTTAATGGTATGCTGCTTTTTCCCCCACAAAAACCATAAAACTCAGTAACAGACTTAAAGAAGGAATGAATTAAGAGTGATTAGAATCACCACCAGTGAACAACCAGCTACATCCCCAATGCTTACAGCTTTATGAAACTGTCCCTACAGAGCAGCCAAAGTGACACAAGGGAGGTGATGATTGTCGGGTCAGTAACTTGACCCAGTGTGGGCAGCTGGAGCCTCTGCTGACCGCTGAGACATCATCACCGGGAGGTCCTGACCTTGGCAGTGGGTGTGCTGACACGAGGCTTTGGCTTGTTCCTGGCCGGGGAAGGGGTGGGATGGCCCATGTTTTTGTACGAGGGAAGGCTGCATTAAATTAGACAGGAGCCAGTAAAAACACTTAGGTAAACGGTGATCAGCCAAGTTAACGTGACACGGGGGAAGCAAAAAGTGTGGACCGGAGTGGAGATCTTTTTTTCTTTTTTCGCCCTCCTTGACAAATTAGTCACCACCCTACAGCTGACAGGAGGCAGAGTCCGCCGAGCCTGCTGCCAACGCTACAGCCCCTGCTCACCGGCACCGGCGGGGACCCCCAGGCTCCGCCCTCACCCCGCACGTGGAGTTGGCAACGGGTGGGGCCTGGGAAAATTCTCAGGCCTGGTTGTGGGAGCACCTCCCCGCCAGGGCGCCCTGCCCCCGCACTGCAGGTCTCGGCTGTCCTGAGCTATTATTCCCTCTGTTAGGGAGAGGCTTTCTGAATCATGACCTGGGAGCAGGGGCTAATTCTGTGCTTTCCAACCAAGAACCCAGACCGCGAGAGCGTGAACATGACCCCATGCCACAGCGTTCAAGTGTCCTTGGGGCTTCTTGGACAGGTCCTTACCATCCCCAGCCTCAACTCAGGATGCCAGCGGCCTTTGTTTTCGTCCCGACAGACGGCCTCCGGTCTGGTCTGCGGCCGGGCCTGCTCCGAAGCGGCGTCTCTGCGTCTCTGCGCGGCTCTCAGCTGCATGGAATTCCTGGCATTGCTGGCATCTTATCGCGGCTCCACCCGGGCCTCCCGCTGAGAGAGCGCGTCTGGTTGGGAGACAGGTTCCCGCCCGCCCGAGACACCAGCCTCCGTGGTTCTTTGTCAGCCCACCTTCACTGGGGGGTCCCCTGCGCAGGGTGCAGAATGCCCGCCCCTCCTGTGGACTTCATCACTCCCCAGGGGGGCTCCTGGCACCCAGGTCCTCAGGGAGCCAAAGCCACGTCCAACCAGCACTTTTTAATGACTGCCTGGAATTCGCTGGAATGAGGGCACCAACTTTTACTCATTATTAAATATATAGTTCTAACTTTTTTGTTTTTAAAGGTATGCTCCAGTTAATATTTTCATGGGTACATCTGTATCTTAAGCTCAAATAATTTTCTCACAATGGATTACATGTTTCACCTAGAATTACTAGGTTAGAGGAGAGTTGTTATTTATTTTTTAATTGTGATAAAAATATATAATATCAGGCCTGGCCTGTTGTGGCGCAGTGGGTAAAGCAGCGACCTGGAACACTGAGGACACCGGTTCAAAACCCTGGGCTTGCCTGGTCAAGGCACACGTAGGAGTTGATACTTTCCCCTTCTCTCTCTCTTCTCTCTAAAATGAATAAATAAAGTCTTAAATTTTTAAATATATATATATATATAACATTGTTGGGCAGATAAAATATATTATGCTCACTTTGTTAAAGATGGCGCTGCCCACATGGAAGCCTTTCGCCCAGGTGATGATATTAGTTGCCCTTCTTGCTTGGAATGGGCGTGATTATATTAATGTATGTTGGGGCGGGCTGTGGGCAGGCAAGATCCTCAGGCAGGATCCTTGTAGCCTGGGGCTTGGTTTTAGGACTAAGACTTTCCCACCCTTTTTGATGTGGGGTGGTGCAATCCCATCATGCCTCAGAGAAGTGACTTTGTATCAGAGACTTCCTTATTTGTATATTGGATTAAAGATTTTTATTTCTACACTATAAAATGGGGCAGACCGGGAGCTTGCTCTCTTGGTTCCTATGATTAGCATTAGAGGAGAGAGCAGAGAGGAGAGCAGAGAGAGGCCACGTGGAGGAGGCCAAGAGAAGCAGCCAAGATGGCAGAGTGTTGAAGAAGAAGCCAGTTTGTGCAGAGTTTGTGCAGAGAGAAGGAGATGAGGAACAGAGGTGAATAAGGCTGGTGAGCTAGAAACCTTTGATTCTAGGAAACTCGGATAAGTCAGTAGCTTTGTGAGCACTGAATGAGTGGGTTTTGGAGCCCAGTGTGTGTTTTTACTTGCCTGCCAGGTGCAAGCTAGGATTAAAGCTAATGGCCCACCGGTTCTTGGCTCTGTTGTTTCATTACCATCTGTCCGAATCTAATGTGAACCTGCATGAGCCAGGCGGCTGTGATGGTGGCCGTGGATACTGGCTTCACAAACATCAAATGTACTATCTTAACTATTTCTAAATGAACAGTTCAGTAGCACTGAGTATATTCACCTTGTTGTGCAATCCATCTCCAGAACCTTTTTGCCGGGGTCCAGCCCCAGGGGGGGGGGTCCAGGGGTCCCACAGGAGGAGACGGCGTCGGCGAAATCGAGTGAGAGAGCCGAATTCTTTTCTTTCTCTTTATTCTCTAGTTAGCATTTACTGCCAGGCATCTCTCCCAAATGCTAGTACAGCTCCTTTTTTATACACACACACCAAGTTACAATTACATGGTATTAATCATTGCTTCTGTTTCACTATGTTTACATGTTTCCAGATAACAATTAATTTATATTTATAAACTACAAATCAGGTGGCAAATTATTCAAAGTACAATTAAAAAATAACTTGAATAGCGATAACATCGGTGAAAGCTTTTAAAGGATTAGTACTAACTAATAACTCAACTTTATTGTTGTTGTGAGTCAAGGGGCAGAGAGAGATTAACAGACAAAATCATTAGGGAGTAGCAAAGGACCACCGCTTGCTTAGGCAAATGGCCTTGAGTTTATGCAGTGTCCTGACTTTTCTCACAAGACTTCAAAAGGCTTGCTTATTAAGAAATTGTCATAACATCAAGAGTAACTTTTGCTTAAAGATATATAGAGTGCACCTGCAAGATAGCTTAGTAGCAACATAATTTCAGAAGACATTAATTGCTATTGCTTCGATGTATGCCCTTCCATACCTCTCATTATCAGAAGAAAGAATTTTTGGGAAAGTATATAAATTTCATGAGAGTGTCTCACTGAGAAAGCCCAGCAACTGCCTTCAGTCATAAAACAATTCTCTTAGCAAAACATTCTTTTCTTGCTGACTGCATTCCCATCCCAAGCCATGCAACGGGCCATTCCATTACACTTTACCTAAGATTCTAATGTCTAGTTAAACTTTATTTATTTACTATATTCACACACTAGTAAATTCTAACTATATTCTTCTTAGAGTGTTCCACTATTTGCAGATCAAATAAGCAAAAAGAAAGGAAAGTTTCTCTACTCTATTACATGAAAAGGCTAGGGAGGAAAAATGATGAATTAAGTGAAGGCCAAAAGGTGCTCTGTGCACAGCCACTGCCTTCTACCCATTCACAAGTCACAATCTATTCTTTCTAACATGAGTAAGAAGAAATTCTCCTACAAACTTAACCCTTTACGAGGGATATCATAGCCAGCCTCTTATGTTTACGAGCCCAGATCAAGGAGCTTACAGGCTTTTCTGTGGAACTTACACCTTCTGTCTCATTTCCAAAGAAATTACTACAAATCTATAGGGAAAGCACGGTACTATTATCCCTGTGCCACAAATAATAGCACACACCCAGAAAAAGGGGGGATATAAGGCCAGATTAATTCAAAAGATTAAAAGGGGAGGAATCGTTGTGCCTTTCCTTGCAGTGACTTTGTCAACCCGCAGCTGTTGGTCTTACTGCGGTGACTCTATCTTCTTTTGCTGTGACTTTGTCAACCAGCAGTTGTGGATCTTCTTCTGCTGTGACCTAGTTAGCCAGCATTAGTGGATCGGCTCCCGACACCTTTCCATCTGGCAAAACTGAAACTCTGCACCCATTAAATACCCCCCTCCCAAGCCCCTGGCAAATGCTGTTCTATCTTTCTCTGTGACTTGACTAATCTAGGGACCTCAGGTAAATGGAATCATATACTGTTTGTCTTATTGTAACTGGCCCATCTTCCTGAGCATACATAATGTCCTCCAGGTTCATCCATGTTGTAGCAGCTGTCAGAATTTCCATTCTTTTTAAGGATAGAACACAGTTTGCTTATCCATTCACCCATCAACGTACACTTGGATTGCTTCCAGGATTAAACACACACACACACACACACACACTTTAACCCATGTCAAGTGTGTCTCCACTATCATGCTGGGGAAATGTGAGTTTCTCCCTCAGGAGAAGCAGCGGGGGAGGACACTCCTGGCCCTCAGAGGTCACCAGTGTCCCCTGCTGATGATTTACAGAACTGGTTCTTAGCTAAGCTGTGTCCCCAAGTGAGAAGGATGCATTTTTACCTTCTTCAGGTCAAGTGCCCGAGTGCTCGTGGGTGCTGGGACCACGGTGGCTAACTTCTAGCTGAGCAGAGCAAGTCACATGCCCTGCCTGCCCAGCCTTACCTTACCTCAACATGAACTTGCCCAGGACTGTCACCCCTTAAGCCCACCCCAACCCCAAACCCTGGTCTCCGCCATGTGCCAGGAGTGGACCTAAGGGGCTGCTCTCCACCACAGTTTACTCGTGTCACTCCTTCCCTGCTCAGAAACCGCTCTGGGTCCACCCCAGACCCCAGACCCCGGTCTCCACCGTGTGCCAGGAGTGGACCTAAGGGGCTGCTCTCCACCACAGTTTACTCGTGTCACTCCTTCCCTGCTCAGAAACCGCTCTGGGTCCACCCCAGACCCCAGGCCTGCCGCTGGCCTGCGGGGACTGGGGGGGCATCGTCAGCACACCCTGCCCCCCACCCACAACGCTCCTTGCCCATCACGGAAGCAGCACCCACTTCTCTCCCAGTCTCTCTTCCTACATACCGCATGTTTCCTTCCGTGTTCCAGGGCATCCCTAGCGGATCCACCCCCTTCCTCTTGCCAGAGCCCCAGAGAACTTGTTGGGGGGCTAACCACCCTCTCTCCCTCCTCATCTGCCGTCCTCCCTCCCCGTCTCATCATTCACACGGACTTTGGCGCCTCCTTCCTTGCCTCAGCTCGGGGTGCTCACAGGGCGCCCGACCCCACGCCACGTCTCATCATTCACACGGACTTTGGCACCTCCTTCCTTGCCTCAGCTCGGGGTGCTCACAGGGCGCCCGACCCCACGCCACGTCTCATCATTCACACGGACTTTGGCGCCTCCTTCCTTGCCTCAGCTCGGGGTGCTCACAGGGCGCCCGACCCCACGCCACGTCTCATCATTCACACGGACTTTGGCGCCTCCTTCCTTGCCCCAGCTCGGGGTGCTCCCAGGGCGCCCGACCCCACGCCACGTCTCATCATTCACACGGACTTTGGCGCCTCCTTCCTTGCCCCAGCTCGGGGTGCTCCCAGGGCGCCCGATCCCACGCCACGCCTCCCTGGCCCCTGACTGCTCTTCTCCAGTGAGCTGTCACCTTCACCTGGCCACCCTGGGACCCGACACTTTGAAGATTACAGGTCATTTTTATTATTATTATTTTTATTTTTAGAAGTTTTTTCCTTTTGCATGTGTCAGATGTGCCCTCGCCTCTAGGTCTGAGTCGCTCTCTTTGGCGAGAATGTCACAGAAGTGATGTAATGTGCTTGTTGCAGCTTATCAGATGGCACATGGTTTCAGCTTGTCCCCTAACTGATTGTAGTCACTTTGATCACTAGATTAAGATGGTATTTTGGGGGGGGGGGGAAATGACCGCTTCCAGAGCCGGGGCAAGAAGCATCTTGCTGTATCTAGAACATCTTATTCAGACAGAGAGTAAGGACATGTTCAAGGACTGACCGGGAACAAGTCTCCATTATCCAGTTATTCTTTTCACCTTCGTAGCGAATGAGCATTTGTAGTGAGGGACTCTGAAACTGTAAAGGTTGTGTCCCTTAAGCATTTGATTTATTCACGTGTTCGTATTTATATGAACTCGTAGTTTCTCAAATGATGCAATGGGGTGTGACTGTTACCACAATTACTTGTTCCAATGATCAAATTGTCCCTGATTTGCCAGTAGGAACCCATCCAAGCGGGCCTCTGTGTCCTTTTGATTTATCCCCACTGTTTTTTAAACATTTCCTCTCTTTCAGCCATAGAACAATATCTGGATACATCTTTTTTTTTTAATGATTTTTTTTAAGTTTATTTTTATTTTTATTTTTTTTTGCATTTTTCTGAAGCTGGAAACAGGGAGAGACAGTCAGACTCCCGCATGCGCCCGACCGGGATCAACCCAGCACGCCCACCATGGGACAACGCTCTGCTCACTAGGGGGCGATGCTCTGCCCATCCTGGGCGTCGCCATGTTGCGACCAGAGCCACTCTAGCGCCTGGGGCAGAGGCCAAGGAGCCATCCCCAGCGCCCGGGCCATCTTTGCTCCAATGGAGCCTTGGCTGTGGGAGGGGAAGAGAGAGACAGAGAGGAAGGTGCGGCGGAGGGGTGGAGAAGCAAATGGGCGCTTCTCCTATGTGCCCTGGCCGGGAGTCGAACCCGGGTCCTCCGCACGCTAGGCTTTTTAAAGTTTATTTATTTATTTATTTATTTATTTATTTATTTATTTATAGAGAGGAGAGACAGTGAGAGAACGGAGGGAGGAGCAGGAAGCATCAACTCCCATATGTGCCTTGACCAGGCAAGCCCAGAGTTTCGAACCAGCCACCTCAGCGTTCCAGGTCAATGCTTTATCCCCTGCGCCACCACAGGTCAGGCTGGATACATCTTATACTTCCTCTGCCCTGGCTCTGGAATTGAACATTTCTTCAATCAGCCCTACTTCCGTTTAGTGGAAAATGGTATTTAGAAGCCAAGATCTGGCCATGGCCAGTTGGGTCAGTGGATAGAGTGTCGGCCTGGTATATGGACGTACCAGGTTTGATTACTGATCAGGACACACAGGAGAAGCAACCATCTGCTTCTCTTCCCTCCCTCTCTCCCTTCTCTCTTTCTTACCCTCCTGCAGCCAGTGGCTCAATTGGTTCGAGCATTGGCCTGGGCACTGAGGATAGCTCAGTTTCCCAGCACATCAGCCTCAGGGGCCGAAAATAGCTTGGTTGATTCAAGCATCTGCCCCAGACAGGGGTTGTAGGGTGGATCCCGGTTGAGGAACATCCAGAAGTCTGTCTCACTATCTTCCTTCCTCTTACTTAAACAAAAATCATACCCACATATTTATCACCTTCATAGTTTCAGCTCAGGATATTTAATGAGGCTTCAGTCAAGATATTGTCTGGGTCTGACCAGGAGGTGGCGCAGTGGATAGAGTGTTGGACTGGATGCGAAGGACCCAGGTTCGAGACCCCAAGGTCGCCAGCTTAAGCATGGGCTCATCTGGTTTGAGCAAAAGCTCACCAGCTTGGACCCAAGGTCGCTGGCTTGAGCAAGGGGTTACTAGGTTTGCTGAAGGCCGTGGTCAAGGCACATGTGAGAAAGCAATCAATGAACAACTAAGGTGTCGCAACGCGCAACAAAAACCTGATAATGGATGCTTCTCATCTCTCTGTTCCTGTCTGTCTGTCCCTGTCTATCCCTCTCTCTGACTCTCTCCCTGTCTCTGTAAAAAAAAAAAAATAAATAAATAAAAATTTTAAAAAAGATATTGTCTGGGATGGAAATGCCAATCAATTTAACAATGAGATGCCCTCCATTTCACACCCACTAGGGTGGCTATAATCAAAAAGGTAGACAATAGCAACTGTTTCCCAAGATGTGAATAAATTTGAAACCTCATACACTGTTGATGGGAATATAAAATGGTGCTTTGGAAACTAGTCTGGCAGTTCCTCAAAAGTTAAACATAGAGCTACCATATGACCCAGAAATTCTACTTCTACGTATCTAACCCTAGAATTAAAAATATATTTATAAGTACATGCAAAAATTGTATACCAATGAATGTTACCAGCAGGATTATTCATAGCAACCAAAACATGGAAACAACCTAAATGTCTATCTGCTACTGAATAAACAAAATGTAGTATATCTATATAATGCATAGATTATATCATGTCTTTGTCTTCAACAATAAAAAAATGAAGTACAGATACATGCTACAACATAGATGGACCTTAAAAATATTATTTTAAGTGGGCCCTGGCCAGCTGGCTCAGTGGTAGAGCGTCGGCCTGGCATGCAGGAGTCCCAGGTTCGATTCCCGGCCAGGGCACACAGGAGAAGCTCCCATCTGCTTCTCCACCCCTCCCCCTCTCCTTCCTCTCTGTCTCTCTCTTCCCCTCCCGCAGCCAAGGCTCCATTGGAGCAAAGATGGCCCAGGCGCTGGGGATGGCTCCTTGGCCTCTGCCTCAGGCGCTGGATTGGCTCTGAATGCGGTAGAGCGAGGCCCCAAGATGGTCAGAGCATCGCCCCCCGATGGGCGTGCCGGGTGGATCCCAGTTGGGCGCATGCAGGAGTCTGTCTGACTGCCTCCCCGTTTTCAACTTCAGAAAAAGCAAAATATATATATATATATTATTCTAAGTGAAGGAAGCAAATCGCAAATGACCGCATAGTGTATGATTTCATTTAAATAAACTTTCAGAATAAGCAAACCCATAGACAGAAAGTATATCAATCACTGTCAGGAGCTAGGAGAAAGGGAGGTTGGTTAATGATTGCTATGGGTACAGGGTTTCTTTTCCGGATGATGAAAATATTCTGGAACTAGAGAGCTGTGGTGGTTGCACAAGTCTGTGAATATACTAAAATCACTGAACTGTACACTTTTAAAGGGTTAATATTATAGTACATGAATGATAGCTCATGTACTTTATTATCTAAATGTAGATATTTAGTGGGAGAAACGATATGTTAGTGGGAAAAAAAGATATCAGCTGGAGCTGTGGTCATTCCTGGGCTTGAATGGGGCTGGAGGATCCATTTCCAAGATGACTCACCAACATGGTTGTGTTGGAAGGAGGCAGTTTTGCACTGGCTGTTGGTAAGAGGCCTCCATTCTTTGCTGGGTTTGCTTCTCTGTTTTCTACGTTTTCTCCATTCAACACCCAATAATTCCTTGTAAAAATAGGGGAAAGTTATTTTAGACTTTTTTTTTTTTGTCTTATTTAACAATATCTTGAACAACTGAAGCCAGGGATCGGGAAGAGGGATTTCACTGTCATAATATTTCGGTTTTTCCGGCAGTGTCCTGGATTTGATCTTCACTAATGAAGCCATTTCTTAATTTTATTTCTGTATTTGAGCCCTCTGAAGAAGCCAAAAACTTTCAAAGTCATCAAGCACTCTTTTGCTTGAATCTCCTCTCTTCCATTTTACTAAGGTGACCAATCATCCTTCTTTAGGGAGGACAGTCCTTTTGTAGGTTCCATTCTCCCTTGAAAAGTGTCTTCCTACATGTCCTTCTTTTTTTTTAATTTTATTTTATTAATTTTTAGAGAGGAGAGTGAGAGAGGGTGGGGAGAAGGGGGAGGGAGGAGCAGGAAGCATCAACTCCCATATATGCCTTGACCAGGCAAGCCCAGGGTTTTGAACCGGCGACCTCAGCATTTCCAGGTTGACACTTTATCCACTGCACCACCACAGGTCAGGCCATGTCCTCCTTTTTGACATTGGAAGACTAATCTGTAAATGTCCGTATTTGATCCATGCAAAGTGGATCCATTGCGTGTGATGTGACATATTTGTATTTGACATGTCTATTTGTCAAGGATCAGTACAGTGTGGCAAGACGCGATTATGAGTACTCATTTAGATAACATTATCTAAATGAGCACTTTTTTCTTACAATTATTAGTAAAAATTAATAGGCATGAAAGCATAATTACAATAAAAATATTACAAATGTTTTTATTATGCATTTATCATATTCTAGTGTATTATTGTTGCAATGAATAAAATGTTTCTTTTATTTACGATATTGTTTTCTTCTATTTATTTTTTGTCCTTTTCATTGTAAAAAAGTTGGTCACCTTACGATAAATATCAAGAACAAAACTGGGGGGATGGGGGACGGACCCTCCCTGGTCCTGAACATGTTCTTTATCTTGATCTGGACAGAGATGGCATGGCTGTATAGATATGCAAAACAATCCGTGTGTATACTTAAGATGCATGCACCTCGCGATACTTCTGGGGTACTTCCTTTTTGAATATGGTTCTGAACGGCAAGCGCCCTCCAAAGACCGCAGCACGCGTGCACGCGCGGAGACCGCACGCCGAAGCATACATGGTACGTGCGCGTGAGCGAAGGCCGGAAGGAGTGGCGTGCTGCTGTGCGCGCGCGCGCTGAGGCCGGAAGCAGGCCGGCATCCCGGAAGTCGCGGGCCATGGAGGGTCGCTCCGCCAGCCGCGGGCCATCTCGCGAGGGATCGGTGGAGGAGGCCGAGCCCCAGGGCGCCGCCTGGAGCGGGGACAGCGGCCACGTGTCCCAGAGCCACAGCAGCGCTTCTGGGCCGTGGGAGGACGAGGGCTCGGAGTTGGGCGCGCCGGGCGGCGACCTGCCGCTGCTGCGCCGCGCCGCCGCGGGCTACGCCGCCTGCCTGCTGCCCGGAGCCGGGGCGCGGCCGGAGGTGGAGGCCCTGGACGCGAGCTTGGAGGAGCTGCTCACCAGGGTGGACGAGTTCGTGGGCATGCTGGACATGCTGCGCGGCGACTCCTCCCACGTGGTCAGCGAAGGGGTGCCTCGCATCCACGCCAAAGCCACCGAGATGCGGCGGGTGTACGGCAAGATCGACAGACTCGAGGCCTTCGTCCGGATGATCGGCGCCAGCGTGGCCAGAATGGAGGAGCAGGTCGCCAGGGCGGAGGCCGAGCTGGGGTCCTTCCCCAGTGCCTTCAGAAAACTCCTGCACACGATCCCCGTGTCTTCCATCTTCAACAGGGCGCCCTCCGGCAGGCCCCCGCAGGCCGGCTACGAGCCCCCGGCCCTGTTTCGGACCGAGGACTACTTCCCCTCTTGCAGCGAAAGACCTCAGATCTGAGCCCTGCAGACCGCGCTGCAAGAGGACGCTCGCTGCCCTCGGAGATGATCTCAGAGTAGTCATTCAGTCGATCGAAATCCTGTTATAAGACATAGGAGGTTGCAGTGTGGAATTTTAAAGTGGATTAATTTGCACACTTTTTTTCTCTTTGTCTTCCTTACTTCACGTGGGCTGTATGCTACTTTTTTTTTTTATGTCTTCCGATTCTAACCCGAAAGCTGCTTGGGGTGGCGTGGGGGTCGGGAAGCGATGGGGGAAGCAAAATGAATGAACCAGTAGGTGCAACTGTGGCAAAACTGTTACTTTTTACGGATTTTACGGCTCAGCACACAGTATTACCTTTTCAGGATTTATATATTTATATGCGCTCTGGGAAAAACTACTGAGCTGTTGTTAAAGCCTTGTTATACTTTGATCCTAAGAGTGATTCAGTTTTCTATAGTTACTCTGAACAGTAGGTGGTAAATTATTCACCTTCTATTAAACTTCCCATATGTATTGTAAACCGAAGGAAGCAGTCCAACTTCCCGTGAACATGTATTGATTCATTGCAACTAATTCTGAAGTTGCATTTGAAACTGTGACCTCATGATCTTAATTTTGTCCTAGCCAACCTGTACCTATGTGGTTGCCAATGTTTGGATGACAAAATTTAAATGTTAATAAAAATTTTAAGTTTTATTGGGAAGCTTTTCTTCTGCAAAGGACTTGACATTTTTTGTTGTTGGTTTGGAAGTAGACGTGTTGCTCTGGTGATTTTAGCAGTGGGGTGAAGAAATGGGGCTTAGGAGTGCCCCCTTCAGAAGGCTAATGTGAAAACCTAACCTTTGCTGCTGTCTTCACAGTGTTCTGTGTTGCTTTCCCCTCAAAGCGAACAGTTCCGTTATTTGTGTGGATGAGTGGCATCAGGATTTTGTTCTTGGAGCCTGACAGCATCGACTCTTTAAGATCCCTTGCAGAAACAACGGGCTTTGATTTTGATCTTGATCTTAATTGGTTCTGTAAGCTGGTCCTCCAGCAGGCCTCAGGGAAGCATGCAGCTGAGATTGCCTTTGTGTCCTGTGTCATTGATGGATGAGGTCGTTCGAGGAGGTCTGATTCTCACTTAGCTGTGTGTAATGAAAAGCCTGATAAATTAATCTCAGCCTTAGCTCTCCTGGTCCTTCTGTGTCGTTAACACACACACACACACACACACACACACACACACACACACAGTTGTTTCCTTGTTTGTATTTTTCTGAAGTGAGAAGCAGGGAGGCAGAGAGACAGACTCCAGCATTTGCCTGACTGAGATCCACCTGGCACGCCCACCAGGGGGCGATGCTCTGCCCGTCTGGGGCTTGCTCTGTTTGCAATCCTAAGGCAGAGACCATGAAGCCATCCTCAGCGCCCGGGCCATCTTTGCTCCAATGGAGCCTTGGCTGCGGGAGGGGAAGAGAGAGACAGAGAGGAAGGAGGGGGGGAGGGGTGGAGAAGCAGATGGGTGCTTCTCCTGTGTACCCTGGCCGGGAATTTAACCTAGGACTTCCATGTGCCGGGCCAACGCTCTACCACTGAACCAATCGGCCAGGGCCTAACATTTATATTTTTTATTCAGGTGGTTTCCTGGATTCAGAAGCTGAAAGAACAGTTAGGCTACATTATTATTATTATTATTATTATTACTTTAAGATTTATTGATTTTACAGAGAGAAGAGAAAGGGGTGGGAGAGTGAGAAGGATCAGCTCACAGCTGCTTCACTCTGGCTGCTCATTGGTTACTTGTGGTGTGTGCCTTGACCTGGCAAGCCCAGGGCTTCAGACGGCGACCTCAGCATTCTAGGTCAAAGCTCCATCCACTGTGCCACCACAGGCCAGGCTTAAGCTACATTTTTTTTTTTTAATTTTATTTATTCATTTTTAGAGAGGAGAAAGAGAGGGAGAGAGAGAGAGAGAGGAGAGAGAGAAGGGGGGAGGAGCTGGAAGCATCAACTCCCATATGTGCCTTGACCAGGCAAGCCCAGGGTTTCGAACCGGCGACCTCAGCATTTCCAGGTCGACGCTTTATCCACTGCACCACCACAGGTCAGGCTTAAGCTACATTTTAATGTTTGGCAAGTACTGGGTACGACCGTAAATAATTAGTGTATCCTTACAACATAGTCACTGAATGTGGAAATAGCTTCCTTACATTACATCTACTTTGCTAAAATGGTTTTTAAACTGTGGTTAATATTAAACGGCAGGTAGTAATTAGGACAAATTATGAAAAATTAAGATAATTTAAAAACAGATTTAATATCTGCATAATAGACTCCCTAAACTCCAGAAAGCATAAATTAACAAGTATGCTCTAAAGTAAAACTTTTTTTTAAATTTATTGATTTTAGAGAGAGAGGGAGAGAGAGAAATGAGACAGAAACATCAAGCTGTTCTGTCTGTGCCCTGACTGGGGATCAAACCAGCCACCTCTGTGCTTTGGGACGATGCTCTAACCCAGTGGTCCCCGACCCCCGGGCCGCGGACCGGTACCGGTTCATGGGCCATTTGGTACCAGTCCTCAGAAAGAATAAATAACTTACATTATTTCCGTTTTATTTATGTTTGAGTCTGAACGATGTTTTATTTTTTAAAAATGACCAGATGCCCTCTATTACACCTAAGACTCACTCTTGACGCTTGTCTCGGTCACATGATACATTTATCCGTCCCACCCTAAAGGCCGGTCCGTGAAAATATTTTCTGACATTAAACCAGTCCGTGGCCCAAAAAAAGGTTGGGGACCACTGCTCTAACCAACTGACCTGTCCAGCCAGGGCTAAAGTAAAACTTTCTTAATTAGGAATATATAATGCTTAAATATGTATTTTCATTACCTACAAACAATTGGGTTGAGAAAATTAAAAAGATAGTAACCGGTAAAAGAATGAAATTCAGGCCCAGGCCGGGTGGTTCAGTGGATAGAGTAGCTGCCCACATTATGAGGTTGCAAATTCAATCCCAGGTGAGGGTACCTATGAGAAGCAGCCAACGAATGCACAGCTAAGTGGAGCAACGAGCTGATGCCCGCTCCTGCCCTCCCCCTCTGACTCTCCCTCCCGTCAAATCAGTGAGGAAAAAAATTTTTTTCATTCTTTTTTTCTTCTTGTTTTACAGAGACAGAGAGAGAGAGTCAGAGAGAGGGATAGATAGGGACAGACAGAAACAGAGAGAGATGAGAAGCATCAATCATCAGTTTTTCGTTGCGATACCTTAGTTGTTCATTGATTGCTTTCTCATATGTGCCTTGACCGCGGGCCTTCAGCAGACCGAGTAACCCCTTGCTCAAGCCAGCGACCTTGGATCCAAGCTGGTGAGCTTTGCTCAAACCAGATGAGCCCGTGCACAAGCTGGCGACCTCAGGGTCTTGAACCTGGGTCTTCTGCATCCCAGTCCGACGCTCTATCCACTGCGCCACCGCCTGATCAGGAGGGAAAAAAAATTTTTTAATTGAACTTTAGCTTAACAGTTTTTAAAATGAACCACATGTAATATCCTGGCGCTACATTGGTTTTTTTTAAAGTTCTGGTTTCGATGGCAACTTTATGTACAGCTTAAGTCTGAGGGAACTTGGGTCTGAAATTCTTTGTCCATCGGTGTTTATGTGGTTTCTAAGGAGAGATTAGTTCCCGGCGTTGTTGGAATGGAGATTTGAAGCTGGTTTGCATAGCACAAAACAGATTAGATAAAGGTCATTTGGGTCAAGTGGGTGTTGAGCAAGCCAGGCACCCCTGTTCTTGTTGGCACTGCCACCATTCTGGGTCTTGGGGAACTGGTTCTTCCATGTCTCCGTAAATCAGTTACAAGTTGGGAGGGGGAGCTGAAGAGGTTAAGCTCAGTGGTCTTCTTTTTTTTTTTAGAGAGAGAGAGTCAGACAGGGACAGACAGACAGGAACAGAGAGATGAGAAGCATCAATCATGTTTTTCGTTGCGCATTGCAACACCTTAGTTGTTCATTGATTGCTCTCTCATATGTGCCTTGACCACGGGCCTTCAGCAGACCGAGTAACCCCTTGCTCGAGCCAGCAACCTTGGGCTCAAGCTGGTGAGCTTTTGCTCAAACCAGATGAGCTCGCACTCAAGCTGGCAACCTTGGGGTCTCGAACCTGGGTCTTCCGCATCCCAGTCCGATGCTCTATCCACTGCGCCACCGCCTGGCCAGGCTCAGTGGTCTTGGGTGACCCCTGCAGACCGACCATCTTATCTGCTGGAGTCTGGACCTCCTTCGCTTTCTAGAATAAACAGGGCTGGGTTTAATAAAGCTTTACGGGGCAGCCCACCAGGCACACTGGAGTGAATTAACTTGTTCTTTGTGGGCATGGACTATTTAGGAGTTTTCAGGAGTCCGTAGGACATTCCCCCGGTCAGTCCCAGGGCAGCCCCGGCACCCAGGAGTCAGTCTGTGTGCACATCAAATTGGGTACCAGTGAGCTGGAAAGCACCTCATAGCTTCAGCCCCACGCCAGAACTTGCAGAAATGTGGATCTCGGATTGTGCAGGAGGAGGTGGGTCCTGGAGTCAGGTGTGAGCCTGCAGACTGAGGGAGGACAGGGGTCAACAGAGGGCCGGACAGCAGAGAGCATGGCGGGCCCCGCGGTCTCACAACCCTTCACGTCTCCCCCACTGTGCTTGCGGTGAAGCAGCGAGGCGATACGGGAACAAGCGTGCCAGCAGTGTGCAAGTGCAACTTCACTTACAAAGGCACAAGAGACATAGTCAGAGGGAAAAACTAACAATGCCCATGAATTTAAAGTTTGTTGTGGGTTTCTTTTTACAGAGACAGAGAGAGGTATAGATAGGGACGAGGTATAGAATGGAGCGAGATGAGAAGCATCAATCATTAGTTTTTCGTTGCAACACCCTAGTTGTTCATTGATTGCTCTCTCATATGTGCCTTGACCGCGGGCCTTCAGCAGACCGAGTAACCCCTTGCTCGAGCCAGCGACCTTGGGTCCAAGCTGGTGAGCTTTGCTCAAACCAGATGAGCCTGCATTCAAGCTGACGACCATGGGGTCTCGAACCTGGGTCCTCCGCATCCCAGTCCAACGTTCTATCCACTGCGCCACTGCCTGGTCAGGCGAATTTAAAGTTTTAAACTACTTTGGCCTGACCTGTGGTGGCGCAGTGGATAAAGCATAGATAGACTTGGAACACTGAGGTCACCGGTTCAAAACCCTGCACTTGCCGGTCAAGGCACATATGGGAGTTGATACTTCCTGCTCCTCCCCCTTCTCTGTCACTTTCTCCTGTCCCTCCTCTAAAATGAATAAAGTCTTAAAAAATAAAACGAGTCAACTATGAGTTGATACTTCTCGGCGGGGGGAACTACTTTGTCTAAACAGCCACCAGAGGAGCAGTCTGGAAAGCTGAAAAGCTTTAGTTTCTAGGGTTTTTTTTCCCCCTGCCACTGACAGCGAATAAGGAGAAAGACGGGCTCAGGATGGCAGATGGAGTCCAGGGTACAAGCTCCTCTTGGACGTGAGACACTGGTCACGCACGGGCCAGGTGGAGCCCAGGTGGGGGTCCTATCTGCCTTGTCACCCCCACTTTTTCTTGGCCAAAAACTTTGCTCCAGTGGACTGTGGGAGGTAACTAAGGACTTTGGCTTAGAATGACCTGCTGTTAATGGAAAGAGGTAATGTCCAGTTCTCAGTGTGACTGCAGGCACCACCCAACACATCCCAAGTGCACCTCCCCCCCCACCTCACCCAACCTGACCCACTTCAGAGTCTCGAAGGTGGTTTCCCTGTCCCCTCTCCGACGAGATCGGGCGCGTTCAGGGTGGTATGGCCGTAGACCCTGTCCCCTCTCCAAGCCGCTCTCCACGTGGCACTCAGCGGCCGGTGGGGTCTTGGAAAGCCACGAATCAGATAATATTGGGCTTTGCCTAGAACCTTCAATAACTTCTCATCACGTTAGAATGAACTCCAAATTCTAGTGTGGACAAAAAAAAAGGGCCACATACTAAATCGACAGGTTCAGGAGAGGCCTGCATGGTGGCCCCGCGAACTCAGAAATGAGGTTGGTCTGAAACAGAAACTTTCTAACGGAAAGAGAGTCATGGCAGGCGGTCATGTCCTAGGCTGGTACCTTCCCTGACGAAGGTCAATCTTAATTTTTTTTAAAGATTTTATTTATTCATTATAGAGAGGGGAGAGAGAGAGAGAGAGAGAGAGAGGAGGAGCAGGAAGCATCAACTCCCATATGTGCCTTGACCAGGCAAGCCCAGGGTTTTGAACCAGCAACCTCAGCGTTTCCAGGTTGACGCTTTATCCACTGCGCCACCACAGGTCAGGCATGAAGGTCAATCTTGACCTCAACTGACCTGTCTGTGGTCTTCCTGCATCCAAGATAACATGCTTCTGGAACTTCAGGGTGATTTCTTTCTCCCAGACCCCTCAGGGCACGGTCACTGCACCAGAGGACAGACCACAGGACCCCTCCCGGTTCTTGTGAGCTGTTAACAGTCCTGTACCCACCACTGTAGATGGATGCCTCCCCATTTTACTTTCTGTCCGGTCTCCGAGCGTGCTCTGGGCTGCTGTTCCCCCGCCTCCCTGATCTAGCCCCCCGACGCCTTCCCCTTTGATTCTGATTGTAAAGTAGGTGGTAAAACTGACAGTTCCCTGAGCATTCTCCTGATCTGTTGAGATTTTGCTTTCTGGCAATTGTCCTAGTCCTCAAAGTTTTGGCTCAAATAAACTCATAAAAATTCTCTACAGGTGAGGAGGTTTCTTCTGTTGACTGTTGGATGGCCTGCCAGGCTCTACAGAATATGCACACGTGCGCGCGCGCGCGCGCACACACACACACACACACACACACACACACACCCTTGTCTTGGGCCTCTCCCCTCACCTTGATCCTGAAAGATGCCCCGTGTGCTCCTGTTACCGGAACAAGCCAGGATACCTGTTGTCCACTGCCCTTTTAGCCAATTTTACAAGAGACGGGGACCGAATACAGAAGGTATAAGAGCATCTTTCATTCAAATTGCAGCAACTTGAGAAGGCAGGGGACTCCTGTCCAAAAGAACTGCCTTAACACTCTCCCGGCTGGAGGGTTCTATAGGGCCCAGAGGCTGTTCCTAACGGTGTAAGGGGCAAAGACCATGCAGTGAGCCAGGTAACCATGGCAGGAGATGCGGGTTCAGGTGCAGGGATGTCTCCGCTGCAAGTTCTTCTGATGTAACACAGGCCCAGTCAGCCTGGTCCTCTCTGGTGTCCTCGGTAAATCTTCAAGATAGCCGGCGACAGGTGTCTCCCAGGAACAGACGGGACCTGGCACCTCTGGGACCATCTGCCTCTGGGAATTGTCTGCAAAGAGACTCCCGCCTGACCTCTGGTGGCGCAGCGGATAAAGCGTCGACCTGGGAACACTGAGGTTGCTGGTTCACAACCCTGCACTTGTCTGGTCAAGGTATATATGGGAGTTGATGCTTCCTGCTCCTCCCCCCTTTCTCTCTCTCTCTTTCTCTTTCTCTCTCTCTCTCTCTCCCTCCCTCCTCTCTAAAAATGAATAAATAAAAATTTTTTTTTTAAACTTAAAAAAAAAAAGAGACTCCCTGTTTAAGATTGGTGAGCAAAGTTCCTCATTAGGTTATAGACCTTAACTTTTCACAGTAAATCCCAGTGGCTAGGCTTTTACAAACAACTACTGTGATTTAAATTCCCCTAATGGTCAGTTCCCACCCCAAGTAAGTTCCCCCTCCCCCACAACATTCCTGCAAAGGTAAACTTTTCAAACTAAAGGCCAGGGAGCCCTTGAGAGAGAAGAGCAAGGAGATGAACTATTTCCTAACCCGCAGATAATCTCCCATTCGTTACAACTAAAAAGCTACTATTACTGAAGCCAAATGTCTAACTTTTGGGCTCCGCTATCATTCCTTCTTAGCGTTCGCTGCCGCCACTGTGCCTATGTCATTTGATTACTGTCTGCCTCACCCACCTCCCGTGGGGCTTGGGCTCTGTTCATCCTGCTCAGCCTCACCTGTGTTCTCAACAGGTAACACCATGTCTGGTGCACTCAGGGAGACAGCTGTTGAACGAATGACCGTCAGACTGGTGGGGTAAAGGCAGAGTCGGATTTAACGGTAGGCGCATGAGACGTGTGCCCTGGGCCCCGACGTCTGAAGGGCCCTGCAAAACCCCAACTTGACACTTTCTTCTAATGACAAGGGACTCAATATTTTCTTCTGCGCCCGGGGCCTCAACCGACCTTAATCCGCCTCTGGGTAAAGGACAGGCTAGACAGAAACGAGACACCCCATAAGGAATGGGAGACAGACAGACAGAAAGACCGATATAATAATTCACTCAAATGTTTTCTGGGAATTCAAGGGCCACGGGAGGACAGAGGACACAAAAATAAGCTCCCATTCTCTTGAGAGCTGGGCGGGCCGGAGGGAGAGAAGTCAGACGCCAGCTCAGTCCACACCAAGGTTGGGGGAGACTGAACTTGTGCAAAGGATTCCTGTGGGTTCCGGAAGGCCTTGTTCTTCCTCCCTCCTTGAATGTTGATCGGGAACTTGTAGGCCTGCCTTTCTTTCCTAGGCCAAAGGGTTAAAAATCATTTGTTAAAAAACATTTTTCTTTCCAAACTGGCCTGTCATTTAGTGCCAGTAATAGAAGAGGAAATGCATTTTTCTTACATTTTCTTATCGATTGATTTTTAGACAGAGGGGAGGAGCCGGAAGCATCGACTCAGAGAAGCTGCTTCCTTGTATGAGCCTTGACCCGGGAAGCCCGGAGTCTCCAACTGGTGACCTCGGAGCGCCAGGTTGACGCTTTATCCGCTGTGCCACCATAGGTCAGGCAGAAACGCATTTCTTTTAGCACGATTCTTCTTTGTGACTTTCATCCTCACAGAGGTCGGGGTCGAGGTGTGATCACACCAGACCCTGGAGCAGAAACAAGGGAGTTGGGGTGCTCCCGGCACCCCACCTATACGGGCGCGCAGTCCGCGTCGTGCAGGGACAGCCCTAGACCAGCAGAGGGCACTGACAGATCAGGAAAGCCGCCTGTAACCTGCGGGTCTGGCCCAGCCCTCAGGGACATAAACACACCAGCCTGGGGCAGTGGGGCCCTGGCCGCTGGAGACTCCGCGCTCCCAGGCCTAGTCCGCCCGGCAGGGCTCCCAGTGTGGGGACCACAGCTGTCCCCCGGGGCTGCTCTTCCTGCATGCGGCGTGGGAGGGGAGGAAGGTGGGATGGGAGCACCCACTCGGCCGAGGATAGAAGAGGGCACACTCCCTCACTCCTTCCGCTGTTCCCCTCACTCTTTCTCTGTCCAGAAGGGGGCTGCTCATTTATTTATTTGCTTGTTTTTCTGTGTCTCCCAGCCAAGGCAAGGAGCGCGGCCTTTGTCTGTTTTGTGTGCCCTTGAGATCTGCGGCACCGGGGACAGTGTCTGGCGCAGAGCAGAGCCCCGCCCCCCCCCATCCCCTAAGCGCATCTATTACATGAATGAGAGGGAACCGGAGGCTCAGTGGGCAGCCCACAGGGGAGCCGGGCAGGGCGGCTTCCCTGTCTGACAGGCTCCTTGGGTGTCAATCCAGCTCCGCGTCCCGTCCTGGAGAACCAGGAAACTATGTCGTGTTTCCTCCAAAAGCAGACGTCCCCCACCCTCTATTCCCCCCACCATAGTTCTGTCGCCGTTTTTGGGCTCTGGAAATGCTTCCTGGTAGACTTTTTTAAAAGCACATTGTTCCCCGTGATACTGTCTTATGTTTTTAAATGTTTCCATTGATTTGAAGGAGAAGGGGGGGGAGAAAGAGAGAGAAGCATCAACTCCGTTGTTCCACTTAGTCATTCTGTTTCGTGTGTATTCAGTGACTGCTTCTAGTATATTCCCTGACCGCTGGTCAAACGCACAACCTTGGCACAGGCGCCCGGGGATGATAATTGACCCCCTGCACCACCAGCCAGGGCCTCCCTGTGATGCTACCGAAGGAGATAAGAGGTGGCAGGATGGGAGGTTTGGCAGGGAGTGTTAGTGAGATGTGGGAGGGATTCAGCACGAGATGCGATTCAGACGCCAGCGTCAGCTTCATGAGACTGTTCAGGAAGGTGTTTCAGTTTGACGTCTAAGAGGCATTTATTTTTTTACTATTTAAAAAATATTTTTAAAGCACTTTTTGAAAAATTGTGGTAAAATAAACATGACCCAAATTGATCATCTTAACCATTTTTCAGTGTCCCATCCAGTGGCCTTAAGTACATTCCCATTGTTGTGCAATCGTCACCACTGTCCATCTCTGGAATGCTTTTCATCTTGCAAAACTGAAACTCTGACCCCATTATGCAACTCCCCGTTGTCCCCTCCCCCAGCCCCTGGCACCCTCTTTCTGTCTCTGTGAATCTGACGGCTCTAGGGACCTCATGGGAATGCAACAACATAGCATTCGTCTTGTGACTGGCTTGTGTCACTCAGCACAGTGTCCTCAGGTCCAGGTCCTTCCAGGTTCTGTTTTGTTTTTTTTTAGCGAGAGAGAGAGAGACAGAGAGAGAGAAGGGACAGACAAACAGGAAGGGAAAGAGATGAGAAGCATCAATTCTTCATTGCAGCACCTTAACTGTTCATCGACTGCTTTCTCAGATGTGCCTTGATCCGGGGGCTACAGCAGAGCAAGTGACCTTGGGCTTCAAGCCAGTGACCTTTGGGCTCAAACTAGTGAACGTGGGGTCATATCTATGATCTCACACTGAAGCTGGTGAGCCCGTGCTCGAGCTGGAGACCTTGGGGTTTCGAACCTGGGTCTTCTGCATCCCAGTCCAATGCTCTGTCCACTGTGCCACCACCTGGTCAGGCAGAATCTCCTTCCTTTTTATGGCTGAATAATATCCCATGGTGTGCATGAACCACATTTTGTTCATCCTTCATCTGTTGATGGAAACTTGCATGGCTTCTGTTAATAATACTGCTATGGGGCAGTAAATGTCACTTTTAGACCCTGCTTTCCATGTTCGAGGGTCTACACCCAGAAGTGAAATTACTGGGTTACATGGTGATTCTGTTTTCAACTTTCTGAGGGACCCGCCATACCATTTTGCACAGCGACTGCCCCGGTTTACGTTCCCAACAGCCGCTCCCAGGGTTCCAGTTCCTCCCCATCCTCGCCCACACTTGTTCGTTTGCAGTTTTTGATAGCGGCCACACGGATGGGTGTGAGGCAGTAAGGAGGCCGAGGTTTTTCAGGGGAGCGATGCCGAGGATGGGGGGTAAGGGTAGTGGGCATGTTGTCCCCTTGTGGTTTTGCATCTCTGTTCGGCATTCCTGTCCATCCTTCCTTCCCACCGCCCTCCCCCGCCCCCCCAGGCAAAGGAGTGATTTATCTGGATGCCGGGTGTGAGCCTCAGGCAGCCCTAGTTCCATTTCCCAGCTGGTGGCGCTACTGAGTTACAGCCGCTGCCCCCAGAAGCTTCCTTATCATTGAGGGCGTTGGCCTGTAGGCACGTGGGCAGGGGCCCCACAACAGGCGCGTATCCCCTCGGCCTTCCTGGCAAGGGGCGGGCGGTAGGGCCCAAGTAGAAGGGCTTTGCTCACAGGGACAAGCCCCACGAGCATTCCAGCACACAGGAAAGGAAGCTCAGAGCTCCAGCACGGGACACAGCTCTGGGCAGCAGCTAACCTTTAGGTTGTGCTCGTCACCTGCGGGCACTAGTGAGCCCATCAAGACTCAGCAGGGATACACAGCCAATCAGAGGCAGAAGCCAGAGGCATACTCTGACTTCAGGGACATCAAAAGCCCCCCCCCCCCCCAATCGAATGGGTGCTGTGGCATCTCGGGCCACAGACAGGTATTGATTCACACCTAAGAGGCCAAAACGTGCAGACATAGGGGACACACCACATGGAATTCTGCTCGTGAACTGCACAGGGACCACTGAGGCTTTGAGCAGGCATTCTTGGTGCCACTTCTCCCCCCCCCCCCCCGCCCCTGCTTCCTTTGGGGGGAATTTGCTCTTCTTTTTCTAGTTTCCTAAGGCAGAAGCTCGGGTGATTGACTTGAGATTCTGCCTTCTAAAATGTGCATCCCGTGCTGCACAGGTCCCTCTGAGAACTGTGCCTCCCACAACTTCCGACAAAGGGCATTTTCAGTTTCACTTAGTTCAAAATATGTTTAAGTTTCTTTTGAGAGTTTCCTCTCTGACCCATGTGTGATTTAGAAGGCGGTTGTCTGGTCCCCAAGTATCTTGGGGTGTTCCTTCCAGCTGTCTGCCAGTTACTGGTTTCTAGTTTAATTCCTCTGCGGTCTGAGAGCAGGCGTTGCTTTCTATCCTTTAGAATCAAGGTGTTCTTTATGGTCTGTCTGGGACGTGGTCTATCCGGGGGGAATGTTCCACGGGAGCTTGAGAAAGATGTGTATTCTGCTATGGGATGAAGTGGTCTCGCTGTTGTTGTTGTTTTTTTGTTTGTTTTTAACTTTTTTTTTTGAGAGGTAGTTTTAGACTTGTGCAGAAGTTTCAACAACAGAGTTCGAAGAGCTCCTGTGTGCCCTGCACCCAGGCCCCTGCCTCTTACATAACCGTCAGGCGATGAACACGCCCAGGACACTGAGGCGGGCACAGTCCTGCTCACTGAACTCAGACCCTACCCGGAGTTCTCCCTCTTCTCCGTGGGCTGCTGGTCTGACTCCCCCGGCCTGCAGAGCCCGGGCATTTGGTTCTGCTGAGGGTTGACCCAGGTAGTATGAACCTTGGGTACCTGGGGGGAGGAAAGGGAGCAGGTGGGGCCTTCCAAGCCACTTCAAAGACTGTGGCCTTCACCCTGGGATCAACGGGAGCCACTGGATGGCTTCCCCAAATACATCAGAGTCGTTTTGCTCTGTGGACACCCCACCACCACCACCACACTGCAGGCTGCAGGCCTAATGTGCACCACACTGCCCCCCTCGTGGCCACAGAGATCTCTAAGGATGTCACTGACGGGGGTGGAAGGTCACCAGATGACGGAGTGTGGTGACACAGTGCGCAGTGATCACTCCCTGTGCTGGACCCTGCCAAGGTTCACGAGTTTGCCCATTGTCCCAGGAGCGGCAGGGTCAGGTTCCCCAACGTCAACGCGGGTACTGGGGATGGGGGGGAGCCTTGCGCTCCTGCACATCCGCCTCTGGCCACTAGGGGATGGTGTGGCGCAGCTGGACCGGCGTCCCCACCCCACCCCCCACCCCCCAGAGCTGAGGGCCGTCAGCAAATTATTGCAAATCTCCGGGTCTCAGGTTCCCCACCTGGAGGCTGTGACCACCGGACTATGTGAGCTCAACAAAGATCTCCGGCACACCTGCTGGGGGGCGGGTCCTGCGCTGGGCTAGGGGGATACAACATGCGGCCGACTGTATCATCCTAAGTGACCAGAATCCTGTTGCTCTCCTTACACCATGACCTGGACACGTCTCCCACCAACCAGTGTGTGTGTGGGGGGAGTGTCTGTCTCCCTCCCCTTGGGGCTGCCCTCCACCTGCCTCCGTCTTTGGGGATGTACGCTTTGGGGGAAGCCAGCCACCTCTGCAAGGAAGCCCAAACTAGCCACATGGAGAGGAACTGGGATCCCCAGTGGACAGCCGGCATAGGCCACCCAACATGCAGAAATCTCCACGTGACTCCAGCTGAGGCCCAGACGTCGTGGGGGCGGAGACAGTCCCAACTCCTGACCCGAGCCACAAAGTCTCGGGGTAATTTGCTCCGTAGTCAGAGTAATGGGACCACCTCGGGTGGAGAGCAGTTTCGGAGAGGGACAGATCAGTCACCACTCTCCACTGAGGCCAGCACTGGGCAGGGGACACGCAGGAGCTGGAGGCCGGCGGGGAGCGCCTTCTCCAGCCTGGCAGGCAGGGTGCATCCCCTGTGAGCACAGCATGGCACGGAGGGGAGAAGAGCCTTCCAGGGGGCGTCTTGTGGATTGTAGCTGAGTGGCACTTGAGCACAGGCATGGAGGCCTGAACCCGCCCGTGGGCTTGGAGAGCTCTGTCGGAGAGCCAGGTCCAAAGGCAGGAGGCAGGAGGTGAGCGCGGGGAGGGAACAGGTCCTGAAGCTTTGGACTCTGTGTCCAGGAAGGTCTAAACACAGGGAAGGGCCAGCAGATTTGATGGAGGGACCCTCTGGGGCCACATGGTGGGGGGAGTCCTAGTCAGAGGCCATCGACCAGTAGCAGGTGACAGCCCATAAATACTGGATTCCTCTCCCAGGCAGGTGGGTCCACTGTGAGGCCCTGAGGTTCTGCAGGCCCTGCCCCTCCCCCAGCCTCCCTCCCTCCCTCCCTCCCTCCCTCTGGGGCTCTGCTCCTCTTCCTGCCCCCCAGCCTCCCAGCGACTGGCCCAGTGCCCCAGAAGCCCTGACCCCATGAAAGGGATACCCCCACCTAAAGAGCAGGTGCTCTGCTCTGCCCACTCATGGGGGGTACCCTGGGGAAATTTCCCCAGTGGTTGTGTGTAAGCCCATCCTTCGTGTTCTGAGCAAGTCAAGTGTCTGTGCCCGGGAACAACTAAACACCCCCCTACACACACACACACACACACACACACACACACACACACTCACCACGGTGGTGAGATACACCGAAATATACCGGCACGGGAAGAGCTGGGTCCCCTCCCTGCTCTATTCTGTACCAGTTACCAACCGGCCAAGTGGCCAAGTTACGAGCCCTCTGACCTTCAGTGATCTCATCTGCAGCATGCGGTTGCTCGGTGGGCTTACTGAGCAGTGGTGTGCCAGGCCCAGGGCTGGCTGTGGGTTCTGGGTCCCCTGGGGAAGGAGCTAGCCCCAGTCAGCATGGGCACCAACTTGGTGGGCTTACTGAGGAGTTCAGGGGGCACTGCTGGCATATTCACTTTCATCTGGGAATTTAAAAATTGTTGCCTGACCTGTGGTGGCGCAGTGGATAAAGCGTCAACCTGGAAACGCTGAGGTTGCCAGTTCAAAACCTGGGCTTGCCTGGTCAAGACACATATGGGAGTTGACCCTTCCTGCTCCTCCTCCTTTCTCTCTCTCTCCCCTCCCTATAATGAATAAATAAAATCTTTTAAAAAAATGATGAGAAAAAAAATTGTTTTTCTGTCTTCAGGGGAGGGGAGGTGGAAGGGAGACGTGTGTGGGTGCGTGTGCACTGTGAGTGTGCAGAATTCCCCCGGGAAAGACAGGGCCTAGGACGATACATGCACACTCACTGTATCTGTCCACCCCGTGGCTCTGCGTCCAGCCCCCACCGCGCCCGAAGCCTCTGGAAGGTCGCAGATGGAAGGCCTAGGGTGGCCTCGTTCGGGCCGTGCTGGGCCTCCCCTTAATAAAGACCTGTTTCTTCCTGGCCGCACTCTTGGCCAAGCCACCAGGAGCTCAATGGGCTCTTCTGAGCTCCCAGCCGGCCCGCCCTGGACACACTCGGGCCTTCTGTTTGCCCGCGGCTCCTGTGGGACGTTCACAATGTGGCCCTGTTCTCCCCACCGCACAGCCGCCAGCTCCTCCACCGCGGCCCCATCGGGAGGAGCCCGTGCCAGCCGCAGGGAGGCTGCCTCCCCCGGTTTCCAGGACGACGCACTGTGTGTGGCCAGAGACGGGCACCTCTCCGTTGGCAGCCTGTCCAGATTAGGGGGCGATTTGTTAAGGGCAAAACACCTCCCTCTAGAGCAGGCTTCCTCTGATCCTCCAGCACCTGCCAAGCCCACTCTGGCGCTGGGCCTTTGCACAAGCTGTTCCTCCTCCCTCTGCTTCAAGCCAGAGCGTCCACGCCTCCTCCTCGGACCCTGAGTCTGCTGGCCCTGATTGACTGTCTCGTATTTAACATTGTCTCGGCCCTCCAGAAGGTGAGCTTCAGGGGTCTGTCTCGTCCATACCTGTCTGCCAAAGCCCAGCTCAGCTCTTGGCTCCCAGAAAGCCACACCAAGATTGCTAGATCAGTGATTTTCAACCTTTTTTGAGCTGCGGCACATTTTTTACATTTACAAAATCCTGGGGCACACCACCTACCAAAATGACATAAAATGACACTCTAACTTTTAGAATTTATTTAAAGTTTAAATAAATTACATTTATTTTAAAAAAAGTTAAATTAGAAAGGATAACCCCCTCATATATACAGTCCCATGTAACATCCCTCATATATACAGTCCCATGTAACATCCCTCATATATACAGTCCCATGTAACATCCCCTCATATACAGTCCCATGTAACATCCCCTCATATACAGTCCATGTAACCTCATATATACAGTCCCATGTGACCCCTCATATATACAGTCCCATGTGACCTCATATATACAGTCCCATGTGACCCCTCATATATACAGTCCCATGTGACCTCATATATACAGTCCCATGTGACCTCATATATACAGTCCCATGTATCCCCTCATATATACAGTCCCATGTATCCCCTCATATATACAGTCCCATGTAACCTCATATATACAGTCCCATGTAACATCCTCATATATACAGTCCCATGTATCCCCTCATATATACAGTCCCATGTGACCTCATATATACAGTCCCATGTAACCTCATATATACAGTCCCATGTAACCTCATATATACAGTCCCATGTATCCCCTCATATATACAGTCCCATGTGACCTCATATATACAGTCCCATGTAACCTCATATATACAGTCCCATATATCCTCATATATACAGTCCCATGTAACCTCATATATACAGTCCCATGTATCCCCTCATATATACAGTCCCATGTAACCTCATATATACAGTCCCATGTGACCTCATATATACAGTCCCATGTAACCTCATATATACAGTCCCATGTGACCTCATATATACAGTCCCATGTAACCTCATATATACAGTCCCATGTGACCTCATATATACAGTCCCATGTAACCTCATATATACAGTCCCATATATCCTCATATATACAGTCCCATGTAACCTCATATATACAGTCCCATGTAACCTCATATATACAGTCCCATGTAACCTCATATATACAGTCCCATGTAACCTCATATATACAGTCCCATGTATCCCCTCATATATACAGTCCCATGTAACCTCATATATACAGTCCCATGTGACCTCATATATACAGTCCCATGTATCCCCTCATATATACAGTCCCATGTGACCTCATATATACAGTCCCATGTAACCTCATATATACAGTCCCATGTGACCCCTCATATATACAGTCCCATGTGACCTCATATATACAGTCCCATGTAACATCCCCTTATAAATACAGTCCCACGTAACATCCTCTCATATACAGTCCCACGTAACATCCTCTCATATACAGTCCTACGTAACATCCTCTCATATACAGTCCCATGTAACCCCTCATATATACAGTCCCATGTATCCCCTCATATACAGTCCCATGTAACATCCTCTCATATACAGTCCCATGTAACCCCTCATATATACAGTCCCATGTATCCCCTCATATACAGTCCCATGTAACATCCTCTCATATATACAGTCCCATGTAACCTCATATATACAGTCCCGCTAATAAATACTGGAGCTTTCATCAAGGTTGTGGGTTCAAATCAATTTGGCAAATACTCTCTCTATATAGAGACTGGACAAAATCAATTTTAGAAAATGTTGGGTACTTGTGTAACATCATAAGTCCTCAGAGCATCTCTACTGTCAGATTGAGAAGTTTGCTTTCTAGGTAAGGATTCTGATAAATACTAGAGTTCTCCCTGAGGTTGTGGGTTCAAATCCCATGGTCAGCTGGGTGCAGGGGCCTTGGTTCTGTCTGTTTTGATGGTGTATATAGAGATTTGAGCTCTTTAAGAAGATGGCCCTTCAGGAGGCCATATACAATATAGATAACATTGTGATGCATTGTATATCACCCTCTGCGGGGGCCTCTTTTAAAAAGAAAAAGGTCAAATATCTATATACACCATCAGGATAGACATAACCAGCTGAGGCTGAGGCTTCATCTAGTGGTAGCAACATTTACCTCCAGTCCTGACCAGGATTAGAAATCGGGACCATGGGGAGGAGTAGCAGCTTCAACTACTCCACACGGCCACACAATGACAAGTGCGCAGCAGCCCGAGCGGGGACCTTCCTGGGTGTGGATGAGAGGCGGCCTACTATAGGTTCATCACTAGTGGTCGGGATGAATCCTAGAAGGTGATTGGTCAGTGAGCGTTCCCTGTGCCTCCACTCTTCCTGTCGCTGATAGCTGGAGGGATTGTGAGGGGAATGTTTTATGTTCGGATGGAGGTGGCTGGCGGTGGGCCGGATAAATAGCCTCCGCGGGCCGTATCAGGCAGGGAGGCTGTAGTTTGGGGACCCATGTTTAATTTCCCCACGGCACACCTGACCATGTCTCACGGCACACTAGTGTGCCGCGGCACACCGGTTGAAAAACACTGTGCTAGATGAATGAGGGAACAAAACAACCAGGTGAAGGGTGCAAGCTGTACATTGGTGAGGCTGAGAGTCAGCAGGTCTGATCGGTGACCGAATCACCGCAATCAGGCCGCAGGCAGGAACCCCTGCCCAATCTGTCCTCAGTCATCCGACCTTCGCCACTCACCTCTCAACCCCTCCAGGGCAGCTGGGGCTAGCTCCTTCCCCAGGGGACCCAGAACCCACAGTGCAGGTTGGATGAGTAAGCCCTTCACTTGACCCCTGGTCCATTTGGGGGCACCCTGCTTTTGTCCTGTGTCCAGACCTTTACACAGGCTACTACTACTCCTTGGGCCTGCCATTCTGCTGCGTCCCCACCTCACATGAGGACCCCCCCTCCTCCTCCGGGCCTCAGCTGGAACAGCCCCTTCCCAGGGCGGGCTGCCCCGGCCACTCATCCTGAGCCTCTCCTCCAGCCCAGCACTGGCGGGGTTCCTTCCCAGACACCAGGGAGCTCAGGGCCCATTCATCTGCCTCCGCTGCAAGGAGGCGCCACGTGGCCGGATCGGTCCTACCTCGCTCGCGTGCTCAGTTCTCAGCACAGGGCACGGCTCACAGTCCCAGCACTGTGGATGTTTCTGGTGCATGGGCAACCCCAGGACGCAGCCTTTGTGCCCACTTTACAGTGCAGGGAGCAGGGCCCAGACGTGACGCGTGCTGTGCCCCAGGTCGCAGAGTTTGTCCGAGACGCAGGCCCTGGAACCCTGTCCTCCTGTTCATTCAGCAGGGTTTTTTTTTAATTTATTTATTCATTTTAGAGGGGAGAGGGAGAGACAGAGAGAGAAGGGGGGAGGAGCTGGAAGCATCAACTCTCATATGTGCCTTGACCAGGCAAGCCCGGGGTTTCGAACCGGCGACCTCAGCATTTCTAGGTCGACACTTGATCCACTGCGCCACCACAGGTCAGGCATTCAGCAGGTTTTTATGCAGATGCGATTGAAGCCACTCTGGAGGGAAGGGGACAGGCTGTAAGGAAGCAGGTGTTTCCCTGGAGGGAGGGACAGAGGCCTGGATGAGCAAGAGCTGGGCCATCTGCTCCTCAGGAAGAGAGGTGGTCAGGGAAGTCTCCCTGGGGGAGGTGAGGCAAAGCCTGGACAGAGGCCCAAGACAGGAAATGCCATTCAGCAGGGGGTGGGACTGTGCAGGCAGCTGTGCAGAGGGGCCCTGGAGCTGGCCGCGCGCTCAGCTGGGTCAGTGTGAAGAGGAGGCCTGGTGTGCTCTGCACGCTGACGAGAACCGGGGTCAGCAGTGGGGAAGGCCCAGGAAGGCCGATGTCATTCCAGTACACAGGACATAGCCCAGGACAGAGCCACGAGGAGATGGAGCAGACTGCTTGAGGGAGGATGGAGCTTTTTGTCCAGGAGGGTATGTAAGCTAGACAGGAGGAGGGACGGATGAGGGGAAAGACAGGCAGACAGGCAGGAAAGCTGCACCCCCCTTCCAGCCCAGAGACTCTAGAGGCCTGTGGTTAGAAAGGGTCTGTGCAGACAGAGGAAGTATACACTTTTCTCAGATAATATCTACATCCACAGGCTAATAAAAATAGGCACAAAGATGATCATCACCGTTTCTTCATAATGGGCCATAAACACCCGTCTCATAAATGCCACTCTTTGAGAGTTATCCTAATGCAGTCAACATGGGTGCATTCGGAGCTCCACTCCCTCCGCTGCGGCCTGTAACAGAAACCTGGAGCCTGGGGAAGGTCACTGCCCTGTTTGTCCTGTGTCCCCCTCTGGATTGAGCTCCCCGAGGGTGGCCCTTGTTTGTGCCGCCCCACTCCTCTCTCCCTCCTATCTAGCGGGTGCAAGAGATACAATGCAATCTTTTTTTTTTTTTTTTTGCATTTTTCTGAAGCTGGAAACAGGGAGAGACAGCCAGACAGACTCCCGCATGCGCCCGACCGGGATCCACCCAGCACGCCCACCAGGGGGCGACGCTCTGCCCACCAGGGGGCAACACTCTGCCCATCCTGGGCGTCGCCATGTTGCGACCAGAGCCACTCTAGCGCCTGGGGCAGAGGCCACAGAGCCATCCCCAGCGCCCGGGCCATCTTTGCTCCAATGGAGCCTTGGCTGTGGGAGGGGAAGAGAGAGACAGAGAGGAAGGCACGGCGGAGGGGTGGAGAAGCAAATGGGCGCTTCTCCTGTGTGCCCTGGCCGGGAATCGAACCCGGGTCCTCCGCACGCTAGGCCGACGCTCTACCGCTGAGCCAACCGGCCAGGGGTCTTTCTTTTTTTTTTAAGTACAGTATAAGACCATTGATGAGGGGGTTGGGTGGCAGGGGGGGAGGGGGAGACAGAGAGAAGAAGAAAGATAGAAATGCAACAAATGCATCAACATGGTAACAGTGGTTATTGCTAGAGGAGGGGCTTAAAGGTAACTAACTTTTGTTTTCTTTGTGTTGTGTTTTCTGCACTGTCTACAATAAACACGTATGATGCTGGTAATGTGAAAAATGTGTTAAAGAAAAAACAGAATGACATCAGGGTTTTAAAAAAAAATACCACATTTTATGCGCTGAGCTCCGAGCAGGGATTTTTACAGCCAAATGGAACGTGCGAGACTTTATCTGAATGTCCCTAGTGGCATCCTTTTCCCATCTGGCTAGGATCACACAAGAACCAGCCAGCTCACTCGAGGAGGGAAGGAAATCATTTTCAGTTTCGCAGTCCCCCCCCAATACTATTCTCCCCCCACCGTGGCTTTTTCTAGCCTCCTTTGGGTGCAGACCTGACATTTATCTGGGCAAACAGGGCGCCCAGGCTGTTTGGGTGTTCCAAAGCCGCATCTGCTCAGGGCAGATAACAAAACACGTTGTAAAACACCCCCCCCCCCCACCCTCCAGGAATCGGCCTTTGAATCTGTCTTCCAAAACAAGCACGCTCCCTCGCTGTGCTGGGGGGAAGCCGACCTGTTTTGAATCGTTCAGGATTGTGAAATGGCCCTCTCCATTTATTTCTCCACGGCCGAAGGGATTCGGCCTCCACCTGGGGCAGCCGCAGGCTCGGCCACCGTTCGCCCTTTACCGCCTTGGAAAGTACAGAGCTCCTGACCCCTGCAAGTCCCCAGAGTCTGGTCTCCCTGCTCCTCCAGGAGGTGACTTCCCCAGGAGCCGGTGTACCGCGAGTGGAAGGCTGAGGTGGCCGTCTGGCTCTGCCGAGGCCTGCTCTGATCCCAGGGTGACGTAGCCACTCCCCCAGCTAGGGGTGAGCAGATAGTTGGGAGCCTTCTTAGGAGCGTCCAGAGTAGGGCCAGGCCATGGGAAGGCCGGTGGGAGGAACCCACTCAGCACTCCCCGGGGAGCAAGGAACACACAGCCTGTTGGAAAAGTCCAGCCATGCTTCTCTGCCTGCCACCGCCTCCTTGGAGAGGGCTCTCTCTGTCCCTGGAAAAGCCAGGATGCTCAGAACCAGATGAAGCCTGACGATCAGTCCATCAATGTTAACTCAAGCAATATGCCCATTTAAAAAATTTTTTTTTCTTTTTTAAGCGAGAGGAGGAGAGATAAGAGAGACAGACTCCTCCTGCATGCACCCTGACCAGACTCCACCTGGCAACCCCCATCTGGGGCAAATGCTCTGTCCATCTGAGGCCATGCTAGAAACCAAGCTATTTTTAGCACCTGAGGTGGAGGCTCCACAGAGCCATCCTCAGCACCTGGGGCTGATGCTCTGTCCATCTGGGGCCATGCTAGAAACTGAGTTATTCTTAGCACCAGAGATGGAGGCTCCACAGAACCATCCTCAGTGCCTGGGGCCAATGCCTTTGAAGCAATCGAGCCATGGCTACAGGAGAGGAAGAGAGAGAGAGAGAGAGAAAGGGGAGGGTTGGAGAAGCAGATGGTTGCTTCTCCTGTGTGCCGTGACCAGGAATTGAACCCAGGACATCCACATGCCAGGCCGATACTCTATGACTGAGTCAACCTGCCAGGGCCACTGTGCCCATTTTTAAATCAACTTGTTGGCCCTGGCCAGTTGGCTCAGTGGTAGAGCATCGGCCTGACGTGCAGGAGTCCCGGGTTCAATTCCCGGCCAAGGCACACAGGAGAAGTGCCCATCTGCTTCTCCACCCCTCCCCCTCTCCTTCCTCTCTGTCTCTCTCTTCCCCTCCTGCAGCCAGGGCTCCATTGGAGCAAAGTTGGTCCGGGCACTGAGGATGGCTCCATGGCCTCTGCCTCAGGTGCTAGAATGGCTCTGGTTACAACAGAGCTACGCACCAGATACCAGGTGGATCCCGGTCGGGCACATGCAGGAGTCTGTCTGACTGCCTCCCCGTTTCCAACTTCAGAAAAATACCAAAAAAAAAAAAAAAAAAAAATCAACTTGTTAGGGATTTTTTGTGTTTGTGTTGTAGAAGTTCTTTATATAGTCTGGATATTAATTTCTTATTAGATGTATGATTTGCAAATATTTTCCCTCATTTATAGGTCGCTTTCACTCTGTTGATAGTGTCCTCTAATGCACAAAAGTTTTTAATTCTGATGAAGTCCAGTTGATGTATTTTTTCTTTTGTTGCCTGAGCTTTTGGTGTCATTTTCAAGAAATTGTTGCCAAATTCAAAGTCAGGAAGCTTTCTCCCAATGTTTTCTTCTAAGAGTTTTATCATTTTAGCTCTTACGTGTAGATCCAATTGGAGTTATTTTTTGTATGTGGTGTTAAATAAGGGTCCAACTTCTTTCTTTGCATATGGTTGTCCAGTTTTCCCAACATCATTTGTTAAAAAGACTGTCCTTTCCGCATCGAATGGTCGTGGCACCCTTGTTGCAAATCCTTTGCCCACACCCACGAGGTTTTGTTTCTGGGCTCTGTGTTCTGTCGGTCTGTGTGTTTGTCTTTACGCCCGGGAGGCAGCATCTTCAGCTTCCTGTCCACTGGGGTACACTCTCCCTTCTGCTGCAAATAAGTGCTTATTTTGAGATGAGATGAGAGGTGATTGTTTTTTCTTTTCCTATTTTTAAATTTTGACTTGCTCTATTGTATTACTGTCACAATAAACGCTCTGTGCATGTAATTTGTAACATCAAATGGCCGCTTTTCTTTTTTTTTTCCTTTTTTAATGAATGTTTATTGTATTGATTTTAGAGAGAGAGGGAGAGAGACAGAAACATCGATCTGCTCCTCCTGTATGTGCCCTGACCTGGGATTGAACCAGCAACCTCTGCGCTTTAGGACGATGCTCTAACCAGCTGAGCTATCCAGTCAGGGCAAACAGCTATTTTTCTTATGACCAGTTTACCACCCCATCCCCAAGGCCATTGCCAAACCTAAACTTATCTGGGAACATCAGTATGCGGTTGACACATACTCTTTTTTATTGTTCTGGATTGACATCAAGGAGCAAAGAGCACAGGTAAGACCAGCGCGCCTGTTCTCCCCCAACCGTGGTGACTCAGTGGATGTGATCACAGGGTCCTCCTCCCGTCCCCTCCTCGGCACAGAGCCGCCCCCAGGGTGGATAGATGTGCACAGAGGCACCAAGAATGTCTAGTTCCCCACAGGCTGGGAATTGCCTTCTTCACCTCACGGATGCAGGTTCCTGGAAACAGCAAGGAATGAACTGACAAAGGTGAAGGCATCCAACTTCTGCCATCAAGAGTGTCACAGCTGACGAGTGCTGACAGGCCATCAGCCTCGTGATTTCCAGCCCAGGGAGTAGAGAAGGGTTGGGAGTCAGTTCATTATTTTGCTAAAAACTAGAGTCACCATCCTTTCTTTTTTAAATTTTTTTTTTCTTTTTTCTGAAGCTGGAAAAAGAGAGAGAGAGTCAGACAGACTCCCGCATGCATCCGACCAGGACCCACCCGGCACGCCCACCATGGGGCGACGCTCTGCCCACCAGGGGGCGATGCTCTGCCCATCCTGGGCGTCGCCATGTTGCGACCAGAGCCACTCTAGCGCCTGAGGCAGAGGCCACAGAGCCATCCCCAGCGCCCGGGCCATCTTTGCTCCAATGGAGCCTTGGCTGCAGGAGGGGAAGAGAGAGACAGAGAGGAAAGCGCGGCGGAGGGGTGGAGAAGCAAATGGGCGCTTCTCCTGTGTGCCCTGGCCGGGAATCGAACCCGGGTCCTCCGCACGCTAGGCCGACGCTCTACCGCTGAGCCAACCGGCCAGGGCCATCCTTTCTTAAAAGAAAAACAACAAACAAACATTTAAGCAAAGGAAAGAATTAAAAAATTATTCTCAAACTAGGAAATATAACAAGAAGAACAGAGGTCAACTGCATACTTAGGTTTCTGAAATTATTCTGTAAACAACGTATCTTAACAGTTTGAAACAGCCCAAATGGTCATCAGTGGATGAATGGTTAAACAAAATGTGGTCTAGCCACACAATGCAATATTATTGTTTTATTCTTTGTGTGTGTGTGTGTGACAGAGACAGAGAGAGAGACAGATAGGGCAGACAGACAGCCGACCCGGTGACCCCTTGCTCAAGCCAATGACCTTGGGCTCAAGCCAGCAACCAAGGGGTCAAGTCTTTGATCCCATGCTCCAGCTGGTGAGCCTGCACTCAAGTCAGCCACTTCAGGGTTTCGAACCTGGGACCTCAGCATCCCAGCTTGGCACTTTATCCACTGCGCCACCACAGGTCAGGAAATATTATTTTAATAATTATAATATTAAAAAGGAGTTAAGTACTGTTACCGGGTACAATGTAAATCAGGGGTCCCCAAACTTTTTACACAGGGGGTCAGTTCACTGTCCCTCAGACCATTGGAGGGCCGGACTATAAAAAAAACTATGAACAAATCCCTATGCACACATATCTTATTTTAAAGTAAAAAACCAAATGGGAACAAATACAATATTTAAAATAAAGAACAAGTAAATTTAAATCAACAAACTGACCAGTATTTCAATGGGAACTATGGGCCTGCTTTTGGCTAATGAGATAGTCAATGTGCTCCTCTCACTGACCACCAATGAAAGAGGTGCCCCTTCCGGAAGTGCGGCGGGGGGCCGGATAAATGGCCTCAGGGGGCTGCATGCGGTCCGTGGGCCGTAGTTTGGGGAACCCTGATGGAAAGCAATATCAAAAACACGATGCTTCCTGAGCCCTGGTTCATCCCGCTTGAGCGCAGGGTCACTGGCTTGAGCGTGGGATTATAGACATGATCCCGTGATTGCTGGCTTGAAGCCCAAGGTCGCTGGCTTGAGCAAGGGGTCATTGGCTCAGCTTGTGCCCCCCCCCCCAAGCAAGGCACGTATGAGAAAGCAATTAATGAACAACTAAAGTGATGCAACTACGAGTTAATGCTTCTCATCCCTCTCTCTTCCTGTTTCTCTCTGTGTGACTTGCTTAAAACAAAACAAAACAAACAAAAAACATGACGCTAAGAAGCCAGACACAAAGGCCACATATTGTACGATTTTTTTTATCTGAAATGTCCAAGTTCAGCAAATCCGTAGAGAGAGAAAGTAGATTGGTGGGTCCAGGGGCTGGGGGAGGGGTCGGTGGGTGTGACTGCTAACTGGGGACAAGGTTTCTTTTGCGGGTGATGAGGATGCTCTAGAATTGGACAGTGCTGATGGTTGCACCACATTTGGAATACACTGAACACCACTGAATTGCATTCTTGAAAATGACAAGTTGTATGTTATACAAATTAATCTAAGTAAAAAATGCAACTAAAAAAGAGTAACCGTAGAGGGGAAAGTTTGTGAATGGATAGAAGTGGCAACCCTCAGCATTTTGTGATCATCCCAGCACAGGGGTGCTCTCAGTGGGAACCCACTCCGCTGACTGTGCATCCGTGAACGTGTTTTTGGATGCTGGAACTGTTACAGATCCATCGGCACAAAGGTGGGTGGACGGAAATGAAACTGAGAGAGCTCACTCATCCGCTCAAGGCAGAATATTCTTTTTCTTCTTCTTATTATTATTATTTTTACAGAGACAGTGAGTCAGAGAGAGGGATAGACAGGGACAGACAGACAGGAACAGAGAGAGATGAGAAGCATCAATCATTAGTTTTTCATTGCGCGTTGCAACACCTTAGTTGTTCATTGATTGCTTTCTCATATGTGCCTTGACTGTGGGCCTTCAGCAGACCGAGTAACCCTTGCTGGAGCCAGCGACCTTGGGTTCAAGCTGGTGGGCTTTTCCTCAAACCAGATGCGCCCGCCCTCAAGCTGGCGATCTCGGGGTCCCGAACCCGGGTCCTCTGCATCCCAGTCCGACGCTCTATCCACTGCGCCACCGCCTGGTCAGGCAAGGCAGAATATTCTTTCCGAACTGCCATTGGTGAGGGCAGCTGAGGTGGGTTCCGTGCTGGGCTTGGAAGGAGGGCAGAGGGGGGCGGGCTGCTGTCAGCCTGGGTGATGGGCACTACTGCCACTGAAGGCCCCTTGTGTCTACACCACGCACCCAATTCCCTAAGCCCAGCTCTGCTCGCGATGCCGGCTGGGAGTGGACTTTTGGTGTACAATGTGATTCAGAAGCTGTGTCACCGCAGGACCAGTGGGGAGCCACGGGACAGCACAAGGCCATGGGGCCCATGGCATAAGAGCCCCTTGCAGGGGACCTGCGAGGGGCAGGCCCCCCACTTCTGGCTGAATTGCGGCAGGAATGAAGCATGGTGGGCAGGATCAGCTCTGAAGCCGGAGTGTGTGGCCCTTGCAGGGAAAAGTCCCTCCCGCAGAAAGTTAGGGACCTGCCAAGCCCTTTAGGGTCATTCGTGAGCCCAGGGCACAACAGGTGGCCACAGGGGACAAGGTCCCAGAGATGCGTCTCTGTGCCTGGGCCTGTGATTGCTTTCCTGGCAGAATGGTGGCCCCTGGGTCAAACACCACTGGAACACAGGGCTGGGTGTGGGCGTGGGCACACGTGCAGTGAGCACGATGTGGGTGACCGTGAGTGTGAGTGTGCGCACCTGTGAAGGTATGTCAGTGGGCACAGGCATGTTCGTCCAGGAGGAAGAGTGTGTGGGCTGGTGCGGCTGGGAGCAGGGAGGAGGGGGCTGTTGGGAGCTGTGGGGGGACTGGCCGTGCTGGCAGCCTGGCCCTCTGCAGTACCCCCCCCCCCGCAGGCTTCTGTGCGCTTTGGCAGGGCCACCCAGGCCCGGGGGACCTCCAAGGCCAGGCCGGAGCTGCTGTGCCCAGCTCTCTCCTGAGATTTCCCCTCCCTGTCCTTCACCCTCAGGGCCTCTCTCCTCCCCACACTCCTGGGCCACCATCTCTCTCTCTCTCTCTCTCTCTCTCTCTCTCTCTCTCGCTCACCTCCCCCTAGGGAGAGGCTGGCCCTGGCCCTGCTGGGCATTTTGGGCAGATGCAGCCCAGCTGTCCCCCAGGAAACCAGCCTGCCTTCTTGGTGTCTGCGTGAATCCGGAGGCCTCTGGGAAGCTTTGTCTGTTCATCTCCGACATGTCTCGCTGTCACCCCATTTTATAGGATCGAAATGAGGGTTCAGGCAGACGGAGCTGCGCCGAGCGGTGGGGACAGACGTGATAATTAAAGACGGTGCCAGCAGCCAGCACGGCGGGCACCAGCATGCCTAGGAGCATGAATGATCAGAATCTTCACAGAGTCACCCTGGGGACCCTGGGGACACCGGAAATCAGAGACTAAGTTCTCCCACCCCCACACAGCCCTGGGCACACTGCAGCGATGATCCCATTTCCCAGATGGGGAGACTGAGGCCGAGGGAGGCCAGTGGATGGCCTGAGGCCACACAGCACAGCAAAGGCACCCACTGTCAGGATTTCCCTGTCCTTGGGTGGTAGTGAGAAGGCCTGGGAGGGGGCCTGGACCACCACGTGGTGTCGCTAAGGGGGACTATCTGCCGTGCAGTCACCAAACGTTCCCTGATGCTTCCATTGCCACCCTACGAGGCTCAACTCAGTCACTCCCCAGAGTCAGTTCTCTCCTCGAGAAGAATTCTGGGGTTCATTCACTCTCTCATTCATTCCATGGACACTCACTGGGCCCCGCCCCCCACCAAGTCCAGGGCGTGGGTTGAGCCCTGGGAGCCAATAACGAAGCTGGTCTAAGGGTGGGTGGAGGGGAGAGACACCCACGTTCGGGCCCCTCCGAGGCCCAGCCTGAGGCCACCTCCTCGGATAAAGCCTTGCCTATTCTTCCCAAAGCCCCTGAGTTTCAGAGGATGTGCCCCTGGCCTGTGGCTTTCGTGGGTCCAGAGGACAGGGCCTGCCCACAGTAGCTGCTGAGCGGTATGGTTGCGTAAAAGGGATGACAGAACCTTTTCGGCGAAATGCCACGTAAATGGTGAAGGGTTCGTGCAGGGGCGAGGGGTCATGAGCGTGAGCAAGGCAAGCCGGCTGAGTGCGGGGGTGGGGCGGGGAGGGGAGGGGTCACCGGGGGCAGGGATGACGTCAGGACGCCCGGGGCAGCGGCCTGGCCTTGCTCCAAGAGCGCTTCTGGCTTTGGAGCTGCCCTGGCCAAGCCCTGTCCTCCTGGGCTGACCTCGGCCCTTCCTAGAGGCCAGCTGCCCCCACAGCCAAGTCAGAGACCCACCCCTCCCAGGTAAGGGAACCGAGGGTCAAAGAAGTGATTCACGCAGCTCCGCAGCTCCCGAAGCAGAAAGAGAATTCGGACCCAGATCTGTCTGGCGTCTTCCGCCGAGTGGAGCAGCCTCTCATGTGTCAACCCCAACACAGAAGTAATAGCCATGGTCCCGCAGCACCAACAGTCCTCCGTTCAAATGCACGTTCTCCAGCACGACGAGCTCCCCAGATGCTGTCCTGAGCAGTGAGGGAAGCAATTCTCATCCCCATTCACAGATGGCAAGCTGAGGCTCCGAGTGGCTGTCCACCGTGGCCATGGCAACGTGTGTCGAGGGCAGACCCGTCCCACAGGAGGCTGGGCCTAGAACCTGGGTGGAGCTGGGTCAGGACCCTGGGCAGAGACGGGTCTCCCACCTGAGCTGGGCTCTGAGCTTCCCCTTCCTCTCACCCGCATCGCACCTCCCCCCACCCCTACCCCTGGGGCAGCCGGTTGTGACTGGCCTGCAAACCCATGGCCTGCAAACTCACTGGGTGGCCTGGATGTGGGGCGGGAGCGACAGTCCCAGGGAGGGCAAGCAGCCAGCCCAGGCGCCCATTCCTGCCCAGCCCGCCCACCCTCGTGTCCCAGCCGGGCTAGCGTGCGCTGCTGCCAGGGTCTGTCCTGCTCTGACCTGTTCTCCTGGCAGCTGCCGGCAGGGTTGGGCCGGGCTGGCCCTGCATGTCCTGCCAAAGCAAAGGTGGCCGCGGGGTCAGAGGCAGCTCCCGCCGCCGTCCCTGCCTTTGCACGCACTGCTCCCCCGCAGCCAGGAAGCCTTCTTCTCTCTCTGCTCAGCCTGTCACACTCCAACCGGCTGTCACACCACATCTCAAATGGCACTGCCCCCAGGAAACTTCTGGACTTCCCAGATGAACTCTGCGCCTGCTACATTGTCATGTCACGATGGCCATCTTGGCTGTGGCAGAGGTCCCCACCCCCGTCTGGGAGGCTCAATTCCCCCTTTTCTTTTCTTTTATTCTTTTTTTTTCTTTCAGGGACAGAGAGAGAGTCAGAGAGAGGGATAGATAGGTACAGACAGGAATGGAGAGAGATGAGAAGCATCAATCATCAGTTTTTGGTTGCAACATCTAAGTTGTTCATTGATTGCTTTCTCATATGTGCCTTGACCGCGGGCCTTCAGTAGACCGAGTAACCCTTTGCTCAAGCCAGTGACCTTGGGTCTAAGCTGGTGAGCTTTTTGCTTAAGCCAGATGAGCCCGCACTCAAGCTGGCGACCTCGGGGTCTCGAACCTGGGTCCTCCGCATCCCAGACCGATGCTCTATCCACTGCTCCACCGCATGGTCAGGCTTCCCCCTTTTCTTAGGTGAGGGGGTGTCACTTTAAACCAGGCCAAGTGGGGGCATAGGGGTCCCAGAATCAGGTTGTGACAGGGAGAGGGAGAGGCAGATATGGAGATGTCCAGTCGGGGCGAGGGGCTCAGTGCTGCCCCCCACCCAGCCGCACAGCTCGGAGTCCACCAGCCTCCCCGTGATGGCCCAGCAGGCCTGGCTCTGCCCAGCAGCTCCGCTCACCCCCTAAGAAGCGTGATTTTCTGTAACTAGCAAGTATCTTGTGTACTCTGGACAAGGCACGGGTCACCTGGTCCTCATGGCAGTCATGCATGGAGGGCACTACCACTGTGCCATTTACAGATGAGGAAATGGGCACAGAGAGGGCAGGAAGCTTGCTCTCAGTCACACAGCTAGGCAGTGGCAGAGCTGGGATCTGGACTCTGGCCATCTGGTGCCAGTGTCTGTGCCCGCCGCCCACCTCCTTCCCACCAAACTCTTTGCACGTCACTGAGGACCAGCTCCCACTGGGAACCAGAGCCCAGAGAGGGGAGGGCTGCCCGGCAGCCAAGGGCACTGGTGTATAATCTGACAGAGCTCTGTGGCCCAGCCTCCTCCTGGCTGTGTGGCCTTCACCAAGTTGCTTAACCTCTCTGGTCCTCAGGTGTCTTCTAACTAGGGCGAGTACCAATAGCCTGCCTCCAGCATGTACTGAGCAACGTCTGAAGGCCAGGCCCTGTCCTAGGACCCAGGAACCCAGCCCAGGCCAGACTCGCAGAACCACCTCCCGGTGTGAAAGCACCTTGTACCCCGCTGCCGGACCAACACCTCCTTCCGTTGCGGTCCGCTCTTCTTAATGCTCTGCTGGGCCCGCTGACTGCGCCTGAGGGCCAGTGAGGTTGACGGGAATCCCAGGGGGGGGGGTGGTGTACAGAACAGGCGAGGGGCTGGTGGCCCTGCTCCTTGCGCTGTGCTGGAGGCCCTGAAGTTGGGGTATCTTCTCTGTGTCCCTGGGAAGGAGAAAAGGTGACAAATGGCTCCTGGGGAAACCTCCCGGGGGGCTGAGTTCCCGTTACCTTTGGTTTTCAGATGGGGAAACTGAGGCTCAGGAAAGCAAAGTGACGTTCTGAGGCTGCAAGGTGACCAGAGGCAGTTCCCCTCCATGATGAACCCACGTGGGGTGCCGGACCCTGCGGGGTGCCACCGCCCTGCTCCCTGGAAGACACGGCAGGATTAAATACAGCCCAGGCAGGCAGGAGGCGGGTGTATCAGGCTAGCAATCCCTGGGCCTGGCCCTTGGTGCAGGAAACCCCCATCTGACAGCTTCCTGTTGAGTCCCCTGGCTATCAGCAGCTCAGACGCACCAGCCCAGCCAAGCCCACAGCAGCGCACCCTCAGGTCTGAGCTGGGAAGGGCTCTCTCTCTCTCTTTTTCCTTTTTTAATGGAATCACTTTCCTTCTGAATATAAAGGTGAGACTTGTTTATTGTCAAAATGAAGTTGGGAAAGCTAGAAAGATACCAAACTTGAATGAAAAATCACAGACTTGGCCCTGGCCGGGTGGTTTAACGGATAGAGCATTATCCCGGTGTGCCGAGGTCGCGGGTTCAATCCCTGGTCAGGGCACGTACGAGAAGCAACCAATGAACGCACAACTAAATGAAACAACTAAGTGGAATGAGTTGATGCTTCTCTCTCTCTCTCCCTCCTCTGTCCTTAAATCAACGGGGAAACATTTTCTTTTTTTAATTTAAAAAAGAGAAGAATAATCACAGACTCATCCCACCTGAGCCCTCAGAAACGATCTTTGTATCAATCCACCGGTGAACAGTCCTGGGTGTTTTCCGTGCGCTTGTCCACAGGGTTGGGATCCAGCTCACGTGACATTGTTGCAGCAATTTTTTGCTTAACATATAACACATTCACCACGTGCCAGGTAAGGGCTTTGCTTCTGTAATTCATCTAATCCTCCCACTAACTACGTGAGGTAGTTACTTTTTGTTTGTTTGTTGTTTTATATGTTCTTCTTTTTACTTAGTAGGTACTTTTATTATCCTCATTTTACAGACGTGAGAACTGAGGCTGAGATAGGCCAAGCATCATAGCAGTGCTATTCACAGTAGCCAAAGGTTGAAACAGTCCACACGTTCAGAGACGGAAGAATGGGCAAACAAAATGTGGTGTGTCACACAATGGAATGCTATTCAGCTATAACAAGGAATGAAGCAGCGAACACACTACGCCATGATTGAACTTCAAAGATATTTTGCTGAGTGAAAAAATGGCAATCATGACCCTAGCCGGTTGACTCAGCAATACAGCATCACCTGGGCATGTGGAAGTCCCGGGTTCGATTGCCAGACAGAGCACACAGGAGCTCCTCCCCCCCACCACCACTCTTCCTCTCCCGCAGCAATGGCTCAAAAGAGCAAGTTGGCCCCAGGTGCTGAGGATGGCTCCATGGCCTTGTCTCAGGTGCTAAAATAGCTTGGTTGCCAAGCAACGAAGCAGCAGCCCCAGATGGGCAGAACATTAGCTCCAGATGAGGGTTGTCAGGTGGATCCCAGTCAGGGTGCATGTGAGAGTCTGTCTCTCTACCTCCTTGCATCTCATTTGATTAAAAATAAAGCCAATCACAAAAAGCCACATACTGTATGATACCATTTCCATGAAACGTCCAGGACAGGTAAATCCACAGGGACAGAGAGGCAGTAAGTGGTTGCCAGGGGCTGGGGGAGGGAAGATGAGAGTAATGGCTTAATGGGTAAAGGGTCTCCTTTGAGGGTGATGAAAATATTTTGGAACTAGAGAGGGGTGGTGATTGTACAACATTGTAAACGTGCAAATGTGCTCAATGCCACTGAATGGTACACTTTAAAATAGCTGATTTGGTGTTATGTGAATTCCACCTCAATTTTTGGAGAAGAAGAAATCAAAGCCAGTGATGCGTGCAGGCTCAGGCTCACGAGCCAGGGACAGTTGAAGTAGCAGAGATGGTTCTCAGGTTGGGCCAACCCACAGGCCACAGGGCAGAGCCCTTTATCATGGTGACGGGCTCATCACCATGACCCTGATTTTCAGGAGCAGAGTCACGAGACCAAAGTTGCTGAGTGACACATTTGGGGACAGAGCCTCACCCTGTGTGGGCACCTGGGTGGGTGGCAGCAAGGGCCACCGGCCTGGATCCAGAGAGACTGGTCAGTGTGGTTGTTCTTGGAGCCCAGCGGGGCAGAGGGCGGTGCTGCCCTCTGGCCCACACTCTGGGGTGAAGCCTGTGCTTTCGACACCCGCCTCCTGCCTGCCTGGGCTGTATTTAATCCTGCCGTGTCTTCCCGGGAGCAGGGCGGTGGCACCCCGCAGGGTCCGGCACCCCACGTGGGTTCATCATGGAGGGGAACTGCCTCTGGTCACCTTGCAGCCTCAGAACGTCACTTTGCTTTCCTGAGCCTCAGTTTCCCCATCTGAAAACCAAAGGTAACGGGAACTCAGCCCCCCGGGAGGTTTCCCCAGGAGCCAGGCCGACTCTGACGGTTACCTGCTGCTTCCGCGACACTCCGGGCTTCTCCTGCGGTCCCTCGGAAAGTGGATTCGGACGTAGGGGTGTGTCCAGGAGATACTTGTAAGTGACAAGAGTGAGCACAGTCGGTGAGCCTGGCACCTAGGAAACACTCAATAAGCGGGAGCTATTATTATTATTATTTATTTGGGCTTTTAACTTTTTTTTCCCCACTTCGGTTTCCACGCACAGAGAGCCCCTCTGGAAGGCTATACGAGAAACCGGGCACAGTGGTTCCTTCCGGAAATAAGCGAGAAAAAAGACGTTTCACTCAGTGCTATTCTGCTTGCTTGAACATTTTCACCAGGCACACGTATTATTTTTATAATCAAATAGTTTAAAATGAAATGATATTTGTCCCTGGCAGGGTGGTTCAGTGGGAAGAGCGTCGTCCCAGCACACCACGGTCACGGGTCCCATCCCCAGTCAGGCCATGTACAAGAGGCAACCAATGAGTGCACAGCTAAATGGAACAACTAAGTGGAGCAATGAGCTAATACTTCTCTCTCTCTCTCTCTCTTCTCCTCCCCCCCTCGTTCTTCTCTTTCCCTCTCTTCTCCTCCCCCCCTTGTTCTTCTCTCTCTCTCTCAAATCAGTGGCAAAAAAAGAAAAGAAAAAGAAAAACTAACTAAATAAAATTATACTCTGAAAAACAAAATGTTAGTTGCTTTGATCCTTTCAATGAACAGAACAGAAACATGGTGGCCCAGACTTTGCCTCCTCCAGGCAGTCCTCCCAATGCCCAGGCTCACTGCCCCTCGCGGCTACAGAGGGATCCCACTGCCTATCCCTGTCTGTTTCCTTGGCTGCCTCTCCCTTGAACCTGGGAGCGTCTGGAGGGAGGACCTGGTGACTCATCCGTGAGTCCCCTGCTCAGTCACTCAGCCTTGTGCACCGGCTGGCACGGGGCTGGGCACTGCTGAGTGAAGGAATAAAGCCCGGAGAGGTTCAGCCAGCTGTCCGAGGTGACAGAGGAAGTGGTTGTGCAAGGTGAGGCCCAGGTCTCTGGGCTCTGACTCCCGCCCCCGCTGCACCCTGACTTCTGTAGGACAGGCCACCCCTCGGGCTGCAGGAAGGAAGCTCCCGCCCACTCACCATGAATGTCCAGAAGAGGCCACCTGGGAATTGTCCGTGTGCCCCCCCCCCAGCACTCCTGCAGCTGCCATGGCCTTTGGGTGCTGGAGAAAAGGTTGCTCGGGCCCCCACTGGCAGCTCATGACGCCCCGGGCATGGGGAAGATCAGAACGTGTTCCCAGCAGAGCCGACCAGGAAAGCCACAAAAATAAGGGCGGTTATGTCCTCCTCCTCTGCTATCTTATGTGACGCTTCAAAATTGAGACGTCAGCCTCTGGTAGGTGGGTGCAGGCTTTTCTGGTTACAGAAGAGTCCCGCCTCCCCCCGTCCCCCCGGGCAGAGAGCCGCTGCCACCCTCTGGAAAGATTCAGAGCCTGAGGCCCAGCTCAGGTGAACCACTCTGCAGATGTGACAACTGAGAACCAGAGAAGGATCTGTGTGTGCACGTGTGTGTGTGTGACCTTGGAAAAGGCCTTTCTGTCTCTGGACCTCAGTTTCCTCATCTGTGAAACAAGAACAGTGGACTACAGGATGCTCCGTGTCCCGAGGCGGAGTTTCACAATTGTCATCCACATCCCTCTCAAGACATGGCCAGATGACAACAGCTCTATCCTGTTGCTACACTGTCTGGGGTCCTGTTAGATTAGCAGGTTATATAACCTACACGTGGTTCTTTTTTTTTTTAACTTTTTAAAAAAATTTTTATTTATTTATTCATTTTAGAGGAGAGAGAGAGAGAGATTGAGAGAGAGAGAGAGAGAGAGAGAGAAGGGGGGAGGAGCAGGAAGCTTCAACTCCCATATGTGCCTTGACCAGGCAAGCCCAGGGTTTTGAACCGGCAACCTCAGCATTCCAGGTCAATGCTTTATCCACTGCGCCACCACAGGTCAGGCCTACACGTGGTTTGGTTCTTACTCGCCCACTGCCCCACCCCCAGACTCTCTCTCTCTCTCTCTCTCACACACACACACACACACACACAGGCCACAGGCACCCGGTCGGAGCAGGGAGACTGTCCACCCCAGCCTGCCTCCAAGGGAACCCCGTATCACCAGCTCCGGAAGAGAGGCATCCCCTGGAAGGTCAAGGACAAAGGCAGCTCTGTCCCCAATCCCAGTGGTTACTTCATGTCCCCATGTGGCCCTGACCTCTCACCATGCAGTCCTCCCTCCCACCTCCCAGTGTTAAGGGTGGACGAGTCTCACATCTGGGCAGCTCATCTGTTTTCCCACCGCAGGGTTGCCGGGGACCCTGGAGAGGTTTCTGGGGGCTGTGCAGGAGGGCTGGCAGGGGGGTCAGCGAGGAGAGGAGGCCAGAGGGCTCCGAGTGACATAAAGCTGGGCAGCTCCTCCCCACAGAATAGAGAGACTCAAAGCCCTGGAGGGACGGTGGAAATGGCCAGCAGCCAACCAGCAACGGGGGCCTGGGCTGGTGGGGAGGGGTGGGTGCCAGAGGGCTCCCTGACCACTAGCCACAATCCCTGTGACCAGCACATCCAGGGGAAGAGGCACAACCCCTGGGACTTTCACCTGCATGCTCTCACTGTTACATTTATTTACTTCATATAACATTTATTTCATAGTGTACTAGCTGGATAAAGCGATTTAGCACCACATCTGGCTCGGATAAGCACATCATACAGTTTAGATGTTTTTTTTCCCTTAGTCTAATTATGTATGGTAATGATTTTAAAACATGGCCCCCACATTTTCTGCTACTTCTTGCATTGAGCGCTGGGGTCTGTGTCCCTGCTTCTTTGCCCCGGCTGGGCTTGTGACTGCTTCAGCCAAGACGTGTGGAGGACGCGGGCCGGTGTGGCCCGGGTTCAGCGGCAGGACCTCTCCAGGCCTCCTTCCTCATCTCTAAAATGAGGTGATGGAGGTTCCTTCCTCACGGGGTGCTGGCAAGGATTTAGAGGGCAAAGCATGTGGGTCCGTGCCAGGCTCAGTGAAGCTCACCTGGGGGTGCCGTCCCCCAGCCCCCCCTCCCAGCAGGGCCAGCCCTGAGCTAGTCATTCTGGGCTCCTTGACCCACACTCCCGTTTTCTCTCTCCCACTCGCACAGTCCTTCTAAAGACACACACCACACACCACACACACACGCGCACACACACACACAATCCTGCAATCAGTTGTTCAACAAGCCTTCACTGAACCCTGAGAATGCTGGGACAAGCGACACCTGGGAATATGACGTGCCCACAGCACAATGGGGCGTTGTCCTGGGGGCTGGGCTCAGGTGGGGGGGACACAGGTGCTGAAGAAAAAACAAGGTGACCAGTGATTCCGCGCAGTTGTGCAGAGGGCCAGGAAGGAAGTTTCTGGGCGAGGGGAGCGTCCGGCGGCAGGCGGGTTGGGTCAGAGAGGGCTTCCCGGAAGGAGAGGGGTCAGCGTGCTGCGCAGCGGGGAGGGAGAGGGTGTGGTGTGGACACGCACACCGTGCTGGTGGCCGCTGGCCCCAGGACACTAGGTTCAGAAAACGTTGTTCCCTAGCCGGTAGCGCCCGGCCCCGGCCCTCCCTCGTGTGCACCCCGTCCCACCCTCGTGTGCACCCCTGGTCCTCCCTCCTGTGCACCCCATCCCACCCTGCTTCACAGCGGAAGCAACAACAACAACAACAAAAGAGCCAGCGGGAGAGCACACACCCGAAGTTCAAAAACAGGCAGAAAGACACCCGCAGGGACAGGAGGCAGGTCAGGGAGCGCTTTGGGCGGGGGCGGGGAGTCGCTGGGAAAGGGGTGTGAGGGCCTCGGAGTCAGTTGGGTGACGGAAATGTTCTAGGTCTTGACTGGGGCAGTGGTGACGGAGGGCCCGTGCCTGGCAAACTCGGCACTTAGACCTCTGCGTCCACCTTACCCTCCGGGGCGCTGCAAGCCCGGAGCTGTCTGTGCTCAGTGCCTGCAATCCAGGGACATGCAGTGGCTGTTTCGGGTCCCCTCCTCCCACTCCCCTCTGCACGGCACCATCCTTGTCCATGAGTGGGGATGAGGGGCTGATGACAGCCGAGAGAGGCCCCTGAGGACTCTAAAAGGGTCTCTACTTGACCCTGGCCGGTGGTTAAGTGGACACAGCGTCAGCTCGGTGGTGGCGTATGGACGTCCGGGTTTGATTCCAGGTCAGGGCACACAGGAGAAACGACCCCCTCCCTCTCCCCTTTCTCTCCCTCTTCCCCTCCCACAGCTGATGGGTCCGAGCCCTGAGCCGGGCGCTGAGGACAGCTCGGTTGGTCCGAGCCTGTCAACCTCAGGTCTAACAGAAACAGCTCGGTATTTGAGCCTCAGCCCCAGACGGGCTTGCCGGGTGGATGTTTGAGCATCAGCCCCAGACGGGCTTGCTGGGTGGATGCCAGTCAGGGTGCATGCAGGAGTCTGTCTCTCCATCTCCCCTCCTCTCACCTAAAAGAAAAAAGAGGTCTCTACTCAAGACTGGCCTTCCCTCTTGTCACCTACCTGGGCCATGTCGATCTTTAGAACATTTGTTTCTGGTGTTAGCTTTCTAAAGCGCACATTATCTGCGGCAGATTCACACCCGTCTGGCTCTGAGGTGCAGCCCGCAGCTCCTGGGTCGAGGGGCCCTGCCTCAGGGTCCTCCAGCCCCGTCTCCCAGAGCCCTCCCACCGCTTCCATCTGCAGGGGAAGGACCTCACAGGGACAGGGACGGCGAGGACAACTGTGAGACCACGGTCACTCCGGGACCGTGCACGGCCCTGGGAAGCACCTCTCAGGACCCCGCTGGCATTCTGGGCCACCCTTTCCTCCCGTTGGCTCAGGGCTGGGCCCCTTTCCTTTCCTCCTTAGCCAGCCACTGCCCACGTCTTCCCCTGGGATCAAGGACACCCACCCTTCCTGTTTTAAAGGGACACCGGCAGAGCCAACAAGGAGCACATGTGGGCAGAGTCCGAGGTTCAGGGCACTAATGGTCACAGTCCCCACCCTTGGCCCCCTTCTCTGAAAGGATCCTGGGCCCATCAGAGGTTTCTCCTGTTGTGGCCCACAGCTCGTCTGGTCTCTCTCTCCTCCATGGCGCCCGCCTCAAAGAGGCCCAGGGAGCCCTCCCTTCTGCAGGACCCTCCCCGGCGACAGAGGGGCTCATTGGTGCAGTGAGTGTCTCCCCCAGGTTCACTTCTCTCAGCTGGCAGGGGAGAGGCACCCCCCCCCAAGCAGCACCTGTCTCTCTGGGAGCTCGGTCACCGCCCAGGGTCCCCTCACACAGTCTTCTGTCCGCAGTGACTCAGGGGTCCTGGCAGCTGGCGGCCAGGTGAGAAAGGGCCCCGCCTCCCCAGAGATGGGAGGAAGCGGTGCTTCCTGTGCCAAGCTCATTGCTGACACTGACGTGCCTTTTCCAGGGCGATGAGTTATGCCACCCTCCGAAAGAGGAAGCAGGCCCGAGGAGACCCAGCAGCCTATCCCAGAGTCACACAGCGGAGTCAGGACTCCAATTTAGCTCTGACACCCGGGCCACCTGTTTGATACTAACCCCCACGGCAGCTCTGCTCCACGGTGCACAGGGACGGTGCCTCGGTCTGTCCCCCGTCAGCCGTGAGCTGTGCATCAAGCCCGGGCCCTGCAGCAGCGGGGAGGGTCACACAGCGCCGATGACCCAGTGGGCATCGAATCAGAATCAGGTAAAGACCAGAGCCCAGCCAGCCGTGCAGATTCTGACGGGACTTGGCTTCCTGGTACATTCTCTCCTCGTGATGAGTAATGGCAGCGTCAGGCACCCGCAGCAAAGAGAGGGCGCGCCCACCCACCGGGACTCCCGGACAGGCACGGCTCTGCTGTCTTTCTGGCTGGAAAGGGGATCGGCCAGGGAGGAAGGGCTTTGCGTGCTCTTTCTCACTTAGCACGGCTGTGTGGGGAGGGCTTGTCATCATGCCCATTGTCCAGAGGAGGAGGCTGGGGCCAGGGGGAGGCCGCAGAGCAGGAAAGAAGCAGAGACGGGTCCATCTGGCACCAAAACCCTCGTTCTTTGAAACCTATCACACAAAGTCTTTGCAACAGCGTGTCCCAACCCCCCCCCCCATTCTGTTCTGGGAGAGGGGGACCACGGACCTGATGATTCTTATCTGCTGAACAGACTTGTGGCTCATTCTAAAAATCTACACCCTGGCATCTGGGAACTGCCGTGGGATCCATGGGAGTCTGGCCGAGGAAGTCGGTCCTCCAGAGCAGGGTGGGGGGCCCTCTGGAGCTCCTGCCTGTAACAGGATGGGGCCATGCACGGGCCTGGCGGGGGCAGAGGTGTGCTTCCAGCAGTGGGGCGCCCCGCCCTCTTGGCACGCTCCCATCCCCGGCTCCCTGCCAGGCTGGCAGCCCTGCTCTGCGGGCTACCCAACCCGGACCTCGCAGCTATAGCCAACATGGACCAACAGGAGCCAACGGGGGCGTGCCCATTTCCAGGAGTTGAGTGTGGTGCTGATCACCGTCCCCAGACCTGGCCCCCTGCCCTGGAGGGAGCACACCAACACCCCAGCCGCCTGCCTGGGGAGACCATGACTGGGCGTGGCTCACTCCCCACGCGCGGCCAGTCCCCTAGCGCAGCTGGTGGGGCTGTGTGAGGTGTAGCAGGGTGATGGTGGCTGGCCACCTCTTTCTGGACCTGGCTGTTCTTGGTGTCACAGATGATGTTGCCAATAGCTGACATGGCCTGTGCTCGCCTCTCTGCCCTGCACGGTTCTCATTAATCACTTTATCGGGCAACATTCATTTTACTCTCACAGCTGCTATCCCCGCCTCCGTTTCACAGACAGGAAACTGAGGACCAGAGAGCTCAAGGGACTTGTCTTAGGTCACACAGCCAGTGAGTGGCAGAGCCAGGCCTTGCGCCCAGGCAGTCTGGCTCCAGGGCCTGCGCTCTGAGCCCCTCCACTCCCGGCAGCTCTCAAGTGGAACTCTGCGGGAGGAAGGTGGGCGTGCCTCCGGGACCAAGCCCCTCCTGCCTGTCTGCGCCGGTCTCCTCACCTGTAAAACGGAAAAGTGACTGAACTGAGCCTTCATTCAACAGATCCTTAACGCCCAGCTACCGTGTGCTGGGCTGGCTGGTTCCGGGTGCGGGGGACCGAGGGGTAAACAGAAGAGACCAGCTCCTGCTGTCCTTCCAGTGGCCTTCCAGTGGGGGGACAGCTGATGGTGGCCAGATCGGCGAGGGTGCAGAATGTCGGGTGACTAAGCGACACAAAACGTCTGAAAACTCAGGGCAAACTGCCATGGTGTATGCATGACCCTGTCCCCTGCTGACAGGACATCAGGAGCCCAGCACACCGTCTGAACAGAAGTGGGGCCTGATGTGTGTTCAGTTTGTAGTGATGAACATGATTTTATCCTTACCTGCCGGATGCTGTCAGCTGTATGGTCTGATCGTGTCCTCCCTGTGGCCCATACAGTGGGTTTTATTACTTCCATCTGACAGGTGAGGAAACTGAGGCTCAGCGAGACTAGGCAACTTGCCCAGCACCACATCGCCGGTAAGTGGGACTACTTGAATTCAAAGAGGTCTCCTGATTCTAAGTCCGGGGCCTCGCAATCCTGAGGAAGCGCGTGTCACTGAATCTAAACACGCCAAGAGTCCTTCGTTTCTGAGTCTGGACTCAGCTCAGTAATAACCTTGTGTCGGAGGAGTTGAAGAATTCTGTCATGCATGCCTCCAGCCTTGTTCCCAGCCCATCCCACGAGCCCCGGAGCGGGCGTGGTGGGGACAGGACCATAGAGATGACAAAGCCATGGGTGGCCCTGCCTTCCAGGAGCCCAGGGTTTAATGAGGGTGGCCCAGATCTAACCAGAATCCCAGGGATGTTTTGGGGTGCCCTAACAGGGATGGGTGCGACACCTTTCCTAGACTGGCGTTGATTAAACACTTCCCCTGTGACAGGGAAGGGTGGGGCAGAGCCGGTCTTAGGTTCTCTTTCGCTGTGTGACCTAGAGCAAGGTCCTGCCCTACCTAGACAGGGGGTGACACTTGACAGTCTGACACCGGTGACTCCAGGGGGGAGGTGGGGCCCCATTGGATGTGTGGGAAGCTGGGTGGACACACTCCTCCCTTTTGCTTGTCCAAAGGATGCGGGGGGGGGGGGGGCTCCACAGGGACAGCCTGGGTGAGCCGGTCACGCCCGGGACCTGGGGAAGGTGCTGGGGGCAAGTGTGGAGAAGCGGCCCTTCCTCAGGGTCGGTGATCACAGTGGCCGCAGAATAGAGCTGAGCGGGGCCTGACCAGGCGGTGGCACAGTGGATAGAGCATCGAACTGGGATGCAGAGGACCCAGGTTCGAGACCCAGAGGTCACCAGCTTGAGCACGGGCTCATCTGGTTTGAGCAAAAGCCCACCAGCTTGGACCCAAGGTCGCTGGTTCTAGCAAGGGGTTACTCAGTCTGCTGAAGGCCCGCGGTCAAGGCACATATGAGAAAGCAATCAATGAACAACTAAGGTGTTGCAACGAAAAACTAATGATTGATGCTTCTCATCTCTCTCCGTTCCTGTCTGTCTGTCCCTGTCTATCCCTCTCTCTGACTCACTCTCTGTAAAAAATATAAATAAATAAAATTTTAAAAAACCAAACAAACAAACAAAAAACATAAAAAAAGAGAAAGAATAGAGCTGAGCGGCTCCCAGCATAGGCTCTGGGGTCCAAAGCCTGGGGCATGACTCCTGGCTCCGCCTCCAGCCAGCTCTGTGGTCTTGCCGAGTCACCCAGCCTCCCTGAGCCCCAGTCTCCGCATCCAGGCCACGAGGGTGATATTTGCAGGGAAACTAGCACAGCGCCTGGTAGCTGCCCCTTCAGTGACTAGTATTTAGAGCCAGAAACGATGACGCTGATGCTGAGGGCGGGTGCGGAGTAGAAGCTACCGCTGATGAGCACCTCCTAGGTAATAATAAAGCATGGGACAGAGAGTAGGTGCTTCATGGTGGCGATGTGTGTGTTTATAAATAGAAATACAAATATACATTCTTCTAACAACCTCTCCATCCATACATGCTTACATATGTATAAATAAGTAAATATATTTAGAGAGAGAGAGGAAAGAGAGAGAGAAGGAGAAAGGGAAGGAGGGAAGAAAAGAGGGGACAGAGAAAACAGCCTTCAGAGAGGACACCTGGCCAGCAGCCTGGTCAGGAGGGCCAGACTGGCACTGCCCAAATGGCCCTTTCTGTATTTGAGTTTTATTTTTATTTTTTTGTTTTATTATTTTTTTCTTTTTTCATTTTTCTGAAGCTTGGAAACGGAGAGACAGTCAGACAGACTCCCGCATGCGCCCGACCGGGATCCACCCGGCACGCCCACCAGGGGCGACGCTCTGCCCACCAGGGGGCGATGCTCTGCCCATCCTGGGCGTCGCCATGTTGCGACCAGAGCCACTCTAGCGCCTGAGGCAGAGGCCACAGAGCCATCCCCAGCGCCCGGGCCATCTTTGCTCCAATGGAGCCTTGGCTGTGGGAGGGGAAGAGAGAGACAGAGAGGAAGGTGCGGCAGAGGGGTGGAGAAGCAAATGGGCGCTTCTCCTGTGTGCCCTGGCCGGGAATCGAACCCGGGTCCTCCACACGCTAGGCTGACGCTCTACCGCTGAGCCAACCGGCCAGGGCTGAGTTTTAGATCACAGGACTGCTTGACCTATTGCAAATGACATTCGAATTAGACCTATGGATTTATCCTTTGATCCTCAGAATGACCTGCAAGAGAGAGTCGGCCCCCCCACCCACCCATTTGCTAGACAGGTCATGTGACTTGCTTAAGGTCACACCACACCTTGAGAATGAGGCTAAGCTGGGCCCCATCCCAGCTGCATTTTAGGGGGCCCTCCCCAGGCAGCAGCTGAAGTCGTGGGTCTGGTGCTGCAGGGGAGGAGCACCCTCCTACCCCCGGGACCCTTCGTGGTGGCTGGTGGCTGGCTTCTTGCTGGGGCAGCAGGGACAAGTGTCTTCTCTGTCTGGCAGGTCTCCCGGGCTTGGTTTGAGAACCTGCCCCCAGGCCTCAGCTCTGCAAGGGGAAGAAATAAAAATAGCCCAGCAGAGCAGACGCCCGCTGGGCTGCGGGCAGCAGGCGTGCCTTTCCCATGACTCGGGGTCTGCAGAGCCTCGTCCGTCCTCCCGTCCTCCCGACCTCCCGGAGCCTGTCCTGTGTGTTGGGCCTGGGGCCTGGCGCCCAGGAGGCAGAGATGAGTCAGGCCCAGCAGCCCCACTGGGAGGAGAAAGAGGTCCCACGAGAGAATACAGTCGTTAAGAGGGGGAGGGAGAGAGGAAGAGGGTTCCAGGCAGTGGGAACAGCATTTGCAAAGGCTCCATGTGACTGATAGGGGGCCATCAGAGTGGGCAAGGAGCTGGATGCCTCTGAAGGGTGGGGTGCCTGTTGGGGCAGGATGCAGGGTCCGCCAGGGAAGCAGGCAGGCCCCACCCCGCAGGGGAGACTGGACAGGACTGTTGGCCAATGGGGAGCTAAGAAAGGTGGCAGAGCAGGAGGTGACAAATCAGGTCAGCATTTTAGAGAGACTGGATATTCCAACCGAATGAGGCCATCACACCAAGGCCCAGAGTCCACCATCTGGTCCTGGCGCGTTCCTGCCACGGATGCAAGGAGGCGCCTTTGACCTGACCTCTAGGCTCCATCCAGCACCTGCAAGTCTTCCCGAGGGTTCTCTCTGGCTACTGGAACCAGATCCCCCTCCCACCTCTCCCCACTACGCCAGGAGCCCCGGGCCCTGTGGTGGGGTAACTCTGGGGCGTGTGGACTGACTTCTGGAGTGCTGACCGCCCTCCCCCCGCCCCCTGCCCCCCATGGCTGGTTTGAGGATTCGCCTGGACTGCTGTCACTCCCCTGCCGGGTTTCCTAGGGTCACCTGTTGTGTAAGTTTCCTGTCTCTGCTGTAACTGATGACCTAAAATTTAACAGCTTACACAGCACACGTTTCTTCTCCTACAGGTCTCCAGGTCGGAAGCCTGACGTTCAGGTGTCTCCAGGCTAAGTCCAGGCGTGGGCGGGGCTGCGTTCCTCTCCCGCGGCTCTTGGGGAGAAGCCACGCCCTCCCCTCTTCCAGGTCCCCAGCACTCGGCGGCCCTCTGATCCCCTCCCCCACCCTCAAAGCCAGCAGGTCAAGTCCTTCTCCTGTCATCGTGCCTCTGACCCCATCTTCTGCCTTCCTTTTCTGCTTGTAAGGATTCTCTTTATTAGATTATTGGCCAGATAATCAAAGATAATCTCCCCATCTCGAGGCCCGTAACCTTAATCACACCTGCAAAGCCCCTTCCGGCTGCAATGTAACAGACTGACAGGCTTGGGGGAGCAGTACGTCTTTGGGGGCTGATATTCTGCTGACCTCACCTGCGTAATAAACCGTTTGCATTGAAACCTTGCCCCAAGTTCTGCTTCTGGGGGCCCCATCCTAGGAACCCCAAACTATTCTTCACCGTGTACCCCCAACTCCGGTCAGCATTGCCTCCCCTTTTCGAGGGGGGTCTTGGCAGGTCAGCCTGTAACAGAGATTGGGTTTTGCTGATCTTTCACCCTGAATTACCTCCTCCGAGCTCCCACCCCCACCCCAGGGCAAGGCGTCGCCCACTGCCCCTCAGAGGCTCTCTGAAGCCGGGACAATTGAGGCAAGAAGCCAGGTGGAGAACTGAAGTCACACTCAGGCTGGAAAAAAAGGTGTACAGGTGGGGCCTCCCCGGGTGCTGGGTTCAAATCCTGCCTCTGTAGCATCCTTGTCCGGCAGCCTTGGGAGGCCCTGTGGGTCTTTCGGAGCCTCTGTTTCCTCCCCTGGCAGAGGGAGTGAGGGGCTTGCAGGCATCACTGAACAGGTGAGAGGCTCCCAGGATTTCTCAGGAAGTAAGGGCTGTTGACAGGGAAGGAGCAGTTCTAGCCTTTGTCGTCTTCTTCACAGAAAAGAGTTACAATAACTAAATGTTTGCCGCCTCCCTGAGCTGCCAGCCTTCCTAAGGGCAAAAGAAGCGAGTGTGTGTGTGTGTGTGTGTGGTGTGTGTGTGTGTGTGTACGCGCGCGCATGTACGTGTGCATGGGTGTGTGTTTGTTTGTTCGTTTCCTGGATGCAAAGGACCAGCTGACGCCTCCCAGCCGGGTGCAGCTGACACTTGTTCTGGCCGGTGGTGCTGGGGCTGCCTGGGAAGTGGCTGACATTTGGGTGGCCCGGGAGGGGGCTCCTCTGAGGGTCTGCCAGCACCTTCGCCTCAAAACCAAGACCAGTTGCAGGCCCCGTGCCAGCCACGCGGGTTAGGAGGCCAGATGGTCTCGAGGCAGAAATTCCAACAGTCCCCAGATGCCATAAATCCAGCCACAAACCGGAGGGTGTCGGATTTTCCCTCAAAGCAGGGAGGGTGTGGTGACTTGACGGCGATTTCTCCCTCCCGCGAGGCTTTTGTGGTGTATGGCTAGCCAGCCCTCCATTTGATCACGGAGGCAAGTTATGCGATGAATTTTGATGTTTGGGGCATTGGTGTGTATATACCCTTAGCATTTTTTTTTTCTCCAAAAAAAAAGATGTATAAAACAGGAGCTTTTACATGATTCTGAATGGGTTTTGTCATGGCTGTTTTGTTCTGTTTTTTAAAGGGTGGGTTGCGGGAACATTACTTTTCGGTAACAGCTGGGCACCTTTTGGCCAACTAGATGGGCCGCAGAGCTTTCTAGCACCTTTCTCCATCTTCTTACCAGGGCAATGGGAACTGACCCCTTCTGTGGCCCACTCCCCACCCCAGGAATGCTCAGGACAAGCCAGGAGCTCAGCGGCGGGGAGCTCGTGAGAACAGTCCCTGTGAATTCCCAAACACGCTGTACGTGAGACCGTGAGTGGGAGAAGCCCAGTCCTGAGAGACAATAAGTGGCTGAGGGTGCCGAGCTTGGTACCAGCCTCAAGTTCCGGTCCCAGCTCGGCCACTCCCTGACTCTGACCCTGGGTCAGGTCCGTTTCTTTCTGCTCCCGTGGGCTTGCACAGCACCGGCGCCCACCTCACAGGGCCACGCGGATTCGATGCCCACGTGCACCTGAAGTCCTCAGAGGAGCCCCTGGCACACCGTGAGCTCTGAGCAAATATGCTGGCTCTTCTCCCCCTGCTCAAGGGGCCTCTGGGGCTTGTCGAGCGTGTGCGAGGCAGACTCATTTGTTTCAACTGTGAGGACAGGGACGTCACTGAGAAACGAGGAATGAGGCTGAAAAAGAAGTGAGCCGTCACAGAAGCACGGACTCACAGAGCCACGAGGTGGAAGCTACTCACACGTTCACCAGTGCGGGGAGGGACCAGTAAGCAAAATGGGGTCTATCCATACGATGGAATGTGACTTGGCCCTGAAAAGGAATGACGTTCTTTTTCCTTTTAATTGATTTTAGGAGAGAGAAGAAGGGAAAGAGCCAGGAGAGGGGTGGACATTGACTTCTTGGTCCACTTATTCATGCCAACATTGGTTGTTCCTTGTATGCGCCCTGACTGGGGATGGAACCCAAAACCTCTACCTGTTGGGACGGCGCTCTAAGCAGCTGAGCTACCCAGCCAGGACCAGGAATTAGATTCTGACACCTGCTACACCATGAGGACATAATGCTGAATGAAACGAGCCAGTCACGAAAGGACAACCATTGCAGCCTGGCCTGTGATGGCGCAGTAGATAGAGCGTCTACCTGGAACACTGAGGTCGCCGGTTCAAAACCCTGGGCTTGCCTGGTCAAGGCACATACAAGAGGCAACAAGCAAGCAATGAACGACTAAAGTGAAGCAACTATGAGCCAATACTCCTCGCTGCCTCCCCACTCCTCTCTCTGTAAATTCAATAAATAAAATCTTAAAAAAAAAAAAAAAAAAGGCCTGACCTGTGGTGGCGTAGTGGATAAAGCGTCGACCTGGAACGCTGAGGTTGCAGGTTCAAAACCCTGCACTTGTCTGGTCAAGGCACATATGGGAGTTGATGCTTCCTGCTCCTCCCCCCTTTCTTTCTCACTCTCTCCTCTCTGAAACAGAAAAAAAAGAAAAGAACAACCATTGCATGGTTTCACTTACACGAGGTATCTAGAGTAGTCCGACTCAGCAACCGAAACCAGAACTGTGATTGCCAGGGGTTGGGGGGGGGGATGGGCAGTCAGTGTTAATGGGGACAGTTTGGAAAGAGGGGTGGGTGATGGGGATGGTTGTACGACATTATGAATGTATTTAACACCACTGAACTGCGCACTTAGAAATGGTTAAGAAGGCAAATGGTATGTTATGTGTATTTAACCACAATGAAAACTTTTTTGAAAAGAAGAAAGACAATGATTCAGCTTGCCCAGGTCACTCTGCGGGGAAGCAAGAGGTGGGATTCAGACCCAGGTCTGAAGGACTCCCCAGCCAGTGGCTCCCTGTCACAAACCTCCCTGTGACATGTCTGTGGGATGGTTAAACTCAGGGGGAGAACGTGGCTTCCAGAGAGAGAGCCGAAGACTTGACTGAGGAGAGACACGAGAGAGAGGAGGGACTGGTGGGGAAAGAGGTGCCAGGCAGCTTCCCCTGTGTGAGCGTGGGCACCCCACTCACCCTCTCTGGGCTCCTGTATGAGGGTCGGGTCAGGAGGGCCGCCAGTCCTCCCAGCTCTCAGTCTGAGGAGGGTAAGAAGGGATGTCCAGGTATGTTCCGAAAGCTCCAATGGACCCCCGTGCCCCTCCCTGCCCTGGGGTCTTTGCTGGTGCTGAGAACTGTCTTAACTCCATCCCTCCCCCAGTGCCCACCGTGTACCAAGCTCAGTTCTGGGCCAGGTCCCTGACGGGATGGGGTGGGGGTGGGGCGACTGACATCCTATTGGGGAGGACAGACAGTAGACAAGTAAATAAACAGGAATAGATCCTACGAAGAAAGATGGGTAATGGGGTAGGTTTTTTTTTTTTCAGGGGTGGGGGCCAGCAGAGTCTGTGACAAAGGGAAGGCTGCACTCTGGTTGGGGCCCCAGAAAGGCATTCTGGAGGAGGTGGCCTTTGGGCTAGGTCTTGAGCCCTGACTGAGCAGACTGCAGCTGGGCTGCAGGGGCTCGAATAGAGACAAAGAGCTCAGGAGCTCAGCCCCGCGGGAGGGCAATCCTGACACAGCTACGGGGCTGGGCGGGCAGGAGAGGGGCACAGCGGGGCACATCCAACTGGGTATTCCCGGGATTTACAGCCCCGCCCCGCCCCAAGCCGGACTTTGGAAGATGAAGGAAGTGCCCCCGGTTTGGGAACAGCACGTGTGAAGGCCCGCGGGCGGCTGCAGAGGCCGGAAGACTGAGGGTTTGGAAGCCAGTGGGATTGCCGGGCGACCCTGGTATGGTGATTCCAGTCTCTGAGCCTCCGGTTCCCTCTTCACGGGGTGAATGGGAGTAGCAATGTCACCTCGTGAGAGGTGTTATTTTTTTTTAAATTTTTTCTTTATTTTTTATTTATTCATTTTAGACAGGAGAGGGAGAGACAGAGAGAGAGGAGAGACAGAGAGAGAGAAGGGAGAGGAGCTGGAAGCATCAACTCCCATATGTGCCTTGACCAGGCAAGCCCAGGGTTTCGAACCGGCAACCTCAGCATTTCCAGGTCGATGCTTTATCCACTGCGCCACCACAGGTCAGGCCGAGAGGTGTTATTTTTGTGAGGACTTTGGAATATGAAGTGAGATGATGTAGGGACACAGGAGATGTTTGGAGGTAGGGGACTCCTTTCTTGTGCCTCCCCGTCCGGTATTGCTGGGTCAAGGTGCACAAAGGAGGCGGGGAGCAATGGGCGGATAGGCTCCGTCTGGATCCTGGCGAAGCCCCTCCTCCTACGTTGGCTGCCCGCCCTCCCCTCTTAGTAGAGAATCCCCTTCTGAGATCCCACTATTCTCAGGGGAGCCTATCAGTCTCAAACCCCACAAGTATCTCCACCCAACCCATCAGAGGCACTCCCCCCCCTCCCCGCTGCCACGCAGTGGGGGACCTTCCTGCTTCTGAAAATAGTGGCCTCGATCCTCTCTATTTACTTACCTCTTGAGGGACACCCCTGGGCCATGATGGAAGCCCCCTGCCCTGGGCGCTCAGTGAAGAAGACATCTCTGGCCAAGAGGTGGGACAAGTTGGCGTTCCTGCCACCAAGGTCTCCCAGCCTGAGCTGAAGGGACCTGGGGTAATGGTCACCCAGACCAGCTACCCCATGTGGGAAACAGAGTCTCTAAGACCCACCCCCCACCACCCTCCTTTGACTGACGCCTTACTCCATGGCAGTTTCTGTGCCGGGAGCTTCCCCGGGGCATCTTCTCACTTAACAGTCACTTCCTCCTGGAAGATGCCAGCTTCCTACCCAGGGTACTTAAGCACTGCCATCAGATTATGACATAATTGTGGCATGTAAGCATAAATATCCATTTCAGTAAGTATCAATTATACCCATTTTCTGTGTAAACACCGTAGCATCAGGAGCTGTTATGACAACTCTGTGTAAATACTTGGTATCCTCTGATCTTTATTCATTTAACAACTTTATCCTGAGCACCACCTGCTGTGTCTGAGGCCCTGTTCTGGGGCCCAGGGTGCAGCCTGCCCCCCCCCCCCCAGGGCTAAGGACAGATGAATACACAAGGAGCCACGTTAAGACCAGCCATGAAAAGAAAGCTAGGGAACAAGGAGGGAGGGCCAGGGGCTGTGCTATTTTATGACCATGGAAGATTTCTAGGAACATCATGTAGTGTGGGTTGAAAGGTGAACCCCAAAAGATATATCTACCCAGGACCTGTGACTATGACCTTATTGGAAAAAAGGGTCTTTGCAGATGTAATTAAGTCAGGCTGAGATCATCCTGGATGGGCCCCAAATCCGATGACAAGTGTCCTTATATGAGGCAGAAGAGGAGACACAGACACACAGAGAAGGCCCAGAGACCACAAAGGCAGTGATTAGAGGGATGCTGCCACCAGTCAAGGAATGTCTAGAACCATCAGAAGCTGGAAGAGACAAAGGATTTCCCCTTAGCCTCTTTGGAGGGGGCGTGACCCTGATGATGCTTTGATTTCTGGTCTCTGGAACTGAGAGAATAAATTTCTGTTGCTGTAAGCCACCCAGTTTGTGGCCACTTGTTACAGCCGCCGCTAGAAACTAATACACATAACTTCTGATCCGAGCTTGAAAACAGCAAGGAAGTCACCATGCAGGTATGTGAGAGAAGAGCATCACAGGTTGAGAGGACAGCAAGTGCAAAGGTCCTGAGGCCGACTAGAGAGATTTGGGGAACAGCAAAAAGCCAATGTGGCTACAGCACACATGGTATTAGGGGATGTGAAAGCAGGTCAAGATTCTTATAGGAGGGCCTCGTGAGTAAAGGACTTTGACTCTCATTGTACATGACATAGGTTACCACTGGAGGGTTTGGGGTAGGAGGGTAACATGATCCAGTGTGTGGTCAGTGATCATACCACTCTGGCAGCTAAAATGAGACCAAGTAGGGTAGGAAGGAGAAACCCACATTACTGCCCCCAAGGAAGTCAAATCTAATCCCAGAAGCTTTGCCAAACTCATGTGTTTTACGGAAGGTCTGATGGGAAAAGAAAAGGGGAAGTTACCAGGCACAGCACCCAGCACATGTCACCCTTCTTCCTGTCTAACACCCCAGCTCCCTTTTGAACGCATTTCCCATAGAAACTACTGGTTCTCTCACCAGGCAAACTCTCTTCCAGCCAAACAAAGCCTCCTGCAGGCCCTGGGAAACATTATCTCCTTATGGCTCAGTGTCTGTGCCAGACAGTGAGCAAGCATTTTACTTCCATAGGTTAACTGTTTCCCTCCAAGCCCACAACCACCTAGCAGGTGGATACCATTATCCTCACGCCTATCTTACAGATAGAAAGCTAAGACCCGGAGAGGGGCGGGGACTTGGCCCAAGCTTTCGCAACTGACAAGTGAAGGAGCCAGTCCTCTGAACCCCAGAATGAACGCAATCTTACTTCCGACTGGACTGAGGCAGGGAAGCTCCGTTATGCGTATGCTTCAGTATGCACAGGACCTGGAAAAGCATCCGCCCCCAGCCCCTGCTCTTTTTATGGGGTTTCCGCAGTGACCTGGTTCATCTGTGAGACTCAACAATGGCCTCAGGAGCTTCCCGGCCTCTGGGTTACATCCAAAAGTGATTGAGAGGCCTCCAGACTCTAACTTATACCACCACCCACCTTGCCTCCTCCACAGGCTGTAGCTTAATACACGCACTTCAATCTTAGCGTCCCAAACTCGCAGGGCTGGAGGGTCCTTGGAGATTCCCGTCCGGACTGTACGAGGTGCTTACATAACTCCTACAGGGTCTCTCAGCTAAGGGATCAGTCTGCGCACAAACCGTCCACATACAAGTTGCTCACCACTCCTGAGAAGGTCCGTCCCACCTCAGAACACCTATGGCTCTTTAAAGAGCGCCAGAAAGGGAGAGGATGGCCTGGGTCCTGATGCTGGGCCCAGGGACCTGGCACAAGTCACTTCACCTCTCCGAGTCCCATCCTGTAAAATGAGGGCTCATGGGGTTGGCCGGTGAGGTTGAAACACGTGATAGAGGTGAAAGTTCTTGGCACAGTACCTGTACATAGTAGGTACTCAGTAAAAGCATCTGCTGCTAACAGTGTAAATATGTATGACCTTACCCGAGAGCAATTCCAGGTGCAGCAAGGGTTCCAAATGCTTCTTCTCTGCGCAGGGCATGTATTATTAACCCTCTCTTACAGCTGAGGAGTGCGGGGCTCAGTGGCCACCGGACATCAGACAGCGCCAGCCGGAGTCTGGCCCTTGCTTTATACAAACTTGCAATAATAGCACAGGAGTCTGAGATATACGCTGCTCACAAAAATGAGGGGACGTTTCAAAGTGAATATGAAGCGATAAAAAAAAGAAGTATTTGATTTTTTCTTAATTAAACAAGAACATCAGAAAAGCAAATGACGAGTCAAAGAAAGCAGTTTGATGATGCAAATGAGATGCAAAACCAACTTTTAAGTCATTGGGAAAATGCCCAAAAGGCTGAGAGGACTGGAGTCTCTGCATGTTCCCTGAACCCCTCATTTTTGTGAGCAGTATAGTTAGAAACCAAGGGGAGAGGGTGACCAAAGAGACCTTCCTTTTTCTCCTTCAGAGGTTCCGAAAGTGCACACAAAACGGACGGCTTTGCCGGGAGGAGGAAGGAGCCTCAAGAGAGGGCGTAACTCATTCGGGCCCCACAGGAAGTGAGGCCCAGAGCCCAGGCTCCTTCTCCTGGAGCCTTGGGCTCCCCAGACAGCCAGGGGCTAACTCCTGAGCTTCCTCATGGTCCTTTCTGAACGAGATCTGACCTGGCATCCATGCAAACCTCTTCATAGGCAAGAACTCATCACGTGGGCTCAAGCCAAACTGGTCAAGTTGGTAAACAGATTGTTCCACAGCATATTTGCCATGGATTCATATTTTCCATCTGCACGATGAATACATTCCAAACTTTCTGCCATAGCCTACAAGGCCTGGCTTGATCTGCACTCTGTTACACTCACACAGACACACCCCACCTCTCTAATGGCATCTGGAATTCTCTAGCCATGCTAAAGCGCTTTTGGTTTCCCAGTGCATGGTGACTTTTCCTGCCTCAGGACCTTTGCACATGCTACTCTTCTACCTTACCACTCCTCCCAACCTATCCCTTCTTCCTGATTGTGAACAGCTGAGTCCCTTTCATTCTTCAGGATTCAACCCGAATATCACTTCCTCAGAGAAGCCTTTTGCTAACACCATAGCTAAGCAGATGCCTCCTGTTTGTTCCTTCTTGTGGCATTTATCACAGTTAGTAATGATATATTTAAAAACTTTTTATAGTCAGTCTGCATCGTCACTTAGATTGCAGGTTCCATGGAGCCATGCTTGTTTTTCTTACCAGTGCCTACTGAGAGTCCCGACGGTGCCCGTCAGACTGTGCTCAGAAAAGTTTTGCTGGATAAATGGATAGGAGGCTGGAGGGAAGAAAAGTGAATTTGGGGCTGATGGCGACCCCGCTTTGATTCCTGGCCCGAGCACATAGCAGCTGGACTGTGAACTTGTGAAAATCACTTCCATTCTCTGAGCCTCAGTTTCCCCATCTGAGAGGCAAAGATAATAATGGCCCCTCCCTTCTTTGCAGGATTAAACAAGATGGTATGTATAATATGCAAGGCTAAACACAAGGTAGGTAGTGTGGGTTGAACTGCATCCCTCCAAGAAAGATATGTGGAAGTCTTGTCCCCCCCCAGTACCTCCATGACCTTATTTGGAAACAGGGTCTTTGCAGATGTAATTAGTTCAGATGAGGTCATCCTGAGGTTAGGGTGGGCCCTAATGCAATATGACTGGTGTCTTTATAAAAAAAAAAAAAGGAGAGAAATAGGGGAAAGACAGCCATGTGACAATGGCAGCAGAGACTGCAGCAAGGCATCAACAAGCTGTGGGATGCCACGGGTGGCTGGTGGACAGCAGACACATAGGAGAGGCTGGTGGACAGCAGACACACAGGAGAGGCCTGGACCCCCCCCCCCGCCCCGAGCCTTCACGGGGAGCACACCCTGCTGTCCCCTTGGTTTCAGACTTTCAGTCTTCATTTATTTTCATTTTTTTATTTTAAGTGATTTTTTAATTTAATTTATTGTGTTTACATAGATTCTAGCGTCACCCCGATTGCATCCCCCCACCCCCGCATTCCCCTCAACATCTCCCCTGCTCAGCCCTCATTGCTGGACACAGACTTTAAGTTGCCTGGTTTGGGGTACATTTTATAGCCGCTGTGCGCTACTGACCAAAAAACATGAGGTCAGTGTGCCTTCCTTCTTTTGGGGCTCTATCAGTCCTCTGTTTATGTTCATGTCGTCCCCAGGAGACAGTGTGGCCCCCCAAACGGTCTTCGTTAGATCCCCTCAGGCCCCTGACGGGAGACAGCGATGGCGCACGCGTGCTTGTGAGGTGTGAATCAGGCACACCAGTGCCTTTTATAAGAGCCCTGTGCGCTTGGTGGTGGGAAGGAAAGGGCCAATTTCTTGTCCTTGCCTGGCTGGGATCTACCCCATGCTGTGCACCAGAAAGAACGGGTCTGGCCCAAGATGTGGAGGCAAATGGAGAGGGTCTGAGCCCAGCCCAGGTTCTCAGTGATGGGAACTTCTCTGACCAGCATTCCCTCTTGTGCCTTTCCTGGCTCCCCCTCTTGGCACTGCAGTGGGGGAGCCCCTTTGCTGGAGATGTGGGGATGACTCCCTCCGGCTCACCTGCTCCGGACCCTCAATATCACCTTGATGGAACATCCTCTCCCAGGGAAGGCCTGGCCGCTGACCAGCTACTGGGAGGCTAAGCTCACGGTTTAATCTCTTGATTAGGAATCACTTCCAGGCCCGTAGCATGCCGATTGCCCCAGTGCAGGTACTCCTGACTATGGGAGAGAAGAGTAGTGCAGATGAAGCCTCAGGAATAGATTCATGTCATCCATAGTGAGAAGCCATCAGGGCTGAGGGCAGGAGTTCGTGAGGGAGGTATGGTCAGCGCCCAGCCTTCAGGCTCCTGCTGAGAAAGTGTCAACCTTGCTTCGCACCTAGTTTCACCAGGTGGGAGGATTCTCTCCACGTTGGGAGGGGCTTCATATCCTGGGAGCTAAATCAAGAGAGGGAGCTCTGGTTGTTTCTATTTCAGAGACCTGGAAGCCAGACCAGAGAGGGGCAGTAACTCGGTAAAGGTTGCATAGCGGCCAGGCAGCAGCGCCACACCCACACCCAGGCTCTATGACGTCAGAAGGCGACTGCACGTCCACTTCAGAAGCTGATTCAGTAGGGCAGTAGGGCAGTGCGTGGGGCACTAGCTCAGCAGAGGGCAGGGGGCAGTGCCCTGAAACAGAGATGGGCACAGGGGCGCTGGCTGGGTGAGCCACCTGTGGACATGCTGGAGCCGACAAGTGCAGGTGGCCGGTCTGCGGCCTGGGAGATAGGTCAGTGGAGCAGGGAGACGTGTGTGTCCTTCTGCCTTTGTGGTAGTGCGGGCTGCTGAGTGGGTGGAGCTGTCCAGGTGCCTGGCGAGTGGGCCGAAGTGGAGGCGCCAGGAAGGACGGAGGGAGGGGGGACCTGAGGCGGGGCAGGGTGGGAGCCACATAAGGAGGGCAGGCATTTGTTGAGTGTTTACTGTGTGCCGGGCACCGCTCTGACCTCCTGCATGGATTCCTTTGTGCCCCTCATGACAACCCCCTCAGGTAAATACTAATATTATGTTGCCATTTACGGGTGAGGAAACCGAGAGGCTCAATATCTTATCGTGTCGGCAACCTAATAAGAGGTGGACCCCAGCTTCAACCCAGTGGTCCGGTCTGCGTGCTTAACCATCACACTACCCTCCCTCGAGCGTGGCCGGCTTCCGTGGATCGGGGCGGAGGGAGAGGAGTGAGGGGAAAAGTCATCAGCCCCTGGAACAAATCTGAAAGGACAACTATGAGACTTGACGTTTACACGGCATCTTAGCGTCTGTGGAGGACACCACCGCTCCGATCTCATCTGGCCCTGAATACAACCGACCGACCAGGACAGCTCCATTCTCTCTCCATCATGTCAGATACTCGGAAGCCCTGTGAAGGTCACTGAGCTCCTCAAGGCCAGGCTGTGAGGCTGTGTCAGAGGCTTGACCTTAGCTCTTCACATGCTGGAGTGGTATTTACTGCTCCTGAGAGGAATGCAGGGCTGCAGAGAGGAAGGACCTGCAGGAGAGCTGCTGGCCTTCAGAGGTTAGCTGACTGCCTTGACCGACAGTGTCCAAGCTGAGATGACCGGTTAGACTCCTAAATGAGGGTGTTGGTCCCCTGGGGAGCCAATGGGAGCGTCTCTGGTGGAGGTTCTTATCGGGACATGATTTAACAGTTGACTCAGTGTAGGCTTGAGTGAAACAGTGTGGCATAGTGGCCAGAGCAGGGCTGCAATCAAATCCTGCTGCTTGCCACCTAGTAGCAGCGTGGCCGGGGTCAAGCCACCTAACCTCTCCAGAGCCTCAGGGTCTCTAACTGCAGATGGGGATGATTTCCCGGAGGCTATCGTGGGGGTGGGGATAACCGAGGACGGCACCGGGTGTGCAGCTGGAGGTCAGTGAATGAGCTGGTATTGTTAGTGTTGGATGATAGCTGAGGTTTCTACATGCTCTTTTGTTTTTTAAAGCCAGACTTTATTTTTTTAGAACTGCTTAAGGTTCACAGCAGAATAAAGCAGAAAGTACAGAGGGTTCCCATATACCTCCTGCACTCCCCCCCCCACCGCCTCCCCCTTTTATTAAAGTGCAGCTTCGTTGAAATTTTGTTTTCAAAGTTCACAGGGAGCAAAGGAGGGGCACCTTTGGGGGAGAACAGGAGGAGATTTAAAACCTTCTTGCTTAAATTCCTTGCTGTGTAGATGGGAAAACTGAGGCCCAGAGAGGGAGATTATGTATAGATCCAAGATCACCGAGCCAAGAAGGTCTGGTCCCTACTTTCTAACTGCTGGTTGGCATGTGCTTTACAAAGCATCCCAGATCCAGCCTAGGTCGCTGTTCACCACGCATGCACACACGCCGTTGTAAACCATTGCCCCAGCTGGCACCCACACCATCCAAGTCAGAGGGCACTGGAGGTGGTCATGTTTCCCCTGTCACTGCCTCGCCCTCCTTCCGTGGTTAAAGAGCTGTGATAGGTGGTCCTGAGCCTGGAGAAATGAATGTTCATGGACACACACAGAGACCCAGACGGTTTCTCTTTAGAAAATCCTGATGTGGGACTCTTCTGCTTCCACGCCAACTGGGCTTTCATGCCAGCCTCCTTGGGCCTCCTTTGCACTCCCTGGGGATCTTACTGGTTATCTTAACATACAACCAAGATGATTCCAGATACTGAAGAGAGTTGTGGATAGAAAACAAAACAGTGTGGTGGCCATATGACTGGGAAGGGTAGCCACCCTAAACTAGGAATCAGGGAAGGCGTCTCCAAGCAGGTGACCTTGTTGGGGAAACTCGAACAGGAAGGAGCCAGCTCTGGAAAGAACTAGGGAGAGAGGGTTCTGTGAACAGGAAGTGATAAGTGCAAAGGCCCTGAGGCTGGGGTCAGCCAACCTTCCAGGACTTTTATCAAAGCAAACAACCTAGACAGGGGGCTATACTGTTAAGGAAACAAAGTAATCATGACAGTTTCATTCTGTAATCTGTGTGTGGCTATATAAAATTATCAACTGTTTCCTTTCTTCTGAGACTATCTGAGATACACTGTTTTTTTTTCTTGTTTTTTTTTTTTTTTTCCAGAGACAGAGAGAGTCAGAGAGAGGGATAGACAGGGACAGACAGAGAGGAACGGAGAGATGAGAAGCATCAATCATTAGTTTTTCGTTGCGCGTTGCAACACCTTAGTTTTTCATTGATTGCTTTCTCATATGTGCCTTGACTGTGGGCCTTCAGCAGACTGAGTGACCCCTTGCTTGAGCCAGCGACCTTGGGCTCAAGCTGGTGAGCTTTTTGCTCAACCTCGGGGTCTTGAACCTGGGTCTTCCATATTCCAGTCCAATGCTCTATCCACTGCGCCACCACCTGGTTAGGCGAGATACACTTTTTTGTGGGGTTCTTTTTTGCTGTTAATAAGTCCCTTCAAAAAATGATGAGCGTTGATGACAACAATGTTATCAGTGTGGAAAAATTAAAAGTTTTAACTTTGTAAATTCCATATATATATGTAAATCCCATATATAATATATATATATATAATATATATATAGTGGAGGGGCCTTTTACTAGTTTATGAATCCCAGTTCTGGGGGCACCTGGGTCTCTCAAGTTCCACTAGTTGCCCCTCCTTTGCTCCCAGATCACCTTGGATTTCCCACACCCATTCTTTTCTTTTTTCTTTTTATTTATTCATTTTAGAGAGGAGAGAGAAAGGGGGGGGGGGCAGGAAGCATCAACTCCCATATGTGCCTTGCCCAGACAAGTGCAAGGTTTCGAACCGGCAACCTCAGTGTTCCAGGTCAACACTTTATCCACTGCACCACCACAGGTCAGGCCTCCCACACCCTTTCATCCTCTTCCTCTCTCTTCAGAGTCTGATTTCCAAAAAGGTAGGGCCACCCCTGCCTGGCATCCAGCCAGGCCTACAACAGGTGTTCAGAAGATAGTGATTGAATGAATGCACTGTGATTTACGATGAGATACTGTTCAACTGAGATGAACACTCGGAAACTAAAACTGAGCAAGGCTGGAGAGAACTGCGTAAAGGAAAAGATCCCAGACCTCAGAGCTAGGAGCCTGGGATCAAACCTTGCCTCCTGCAAGAGGCAGTGTGGCCTAGAGAAGTCAGAAAATCTTGCCTACTCACCACCAGCAAGGCTCAGGTGAAATCACTTCCTTTGAGCCTCAGCTTCCTCACCTGTGAAATGGGGGTGACAATGCTCAGACCCAGGAGTAGGTGGTGTGTAAAGGACAGCTCTCCACGGTGGTCCGTCCCTCCAGCCCGGAGCAGCTATCGTGTCCACTATGTCCCCACCCAGCCCATAGGTTTGCTTTTCCCAAGAGCCTGGGAGCTGCTACGGGAACTTTGTTCACAAGTTCTGCACAGAAAAGCGCAGTGCCTGACACACAGTGGGCGCTCAATAAAGAAATAAGTAAATAATGACCCCTGGCACGTTGCTCCCACTCGGAACCCAGCTTCTCTTTATAAGTAGGTAATCTCCCGGTTCCTTCCTCTCTGGTTCCTGTTATACCTCAGGATTTCCTTTTTTGGGACAGGCCTAAGAATGACATGTAGAGAGTGGGTGGTAAGAAAAGGATGATTAAAAGGTTAGTGCACACTTCCGAATCTTCCAGAATTTATTTTTGCTTACTTAATAAAGAACCACGTTACATTTCTCTAGCCTGTCTTCTGTGTGTGTGTTTTAAAGTCTTTATTTTAAACAGCTCACTCCAGCCATCCCACGACGCAGCGAACAGAGGGTGCAGACAGGTGGAGCGTGCGCCCGGGAAGGCGGGGGCTGCACCAGACCGCGGGTGGGGAGAGGCAAGTCGAGCCCCATTCCCCGGATCGGGGGTCGGGGAGGCGGCAGAGTTTAGGTGCTTTGGCACGAGCCCCTTCGTATGTAGGGGGGGTGTCGTTTCCGCTCCGACGCCTGGCACACAGAGTGGGCTTCCAGCCCTCCAACCTCCCCGCGGCGCCCGGCTCCTGGGCCGGCTCCCGGATCCCGCCGCAGCCCCGGTGCTCCGCGCGCCCTCCCTATCCCGCAGCCCTGCGGCCGGCCGGAGGGGCGGGGCCGGGGCGGGGCGGCCGGCGCTGATGTAATCCCGGCGCCTGGGCGGAAGGATATGGAGCGCGCCCGGTTGGCGGGGCGCTGAGGCCAGTTGCCGGGTAACGGAGCGGAGCGGCCGCGGCGCGCCGCCTCCCGCCCTCCGCGAGTGGCGCCGGAGCCGCCGCCGCTTTACGTAAGGCGCAGGCCAGGGCCGCCCGGCGCTCGGCAGCCGCTCGGAGCCCTCGGAGGAAGAGGAGGCGCCGCCGCCAGCCGCCGCGCCGCTCGGCAGGTAATGGAGGAGGCCGGGGCGGGCGGGCGGCGGCCCCGCGGCCGAGCGGGCGTGGACCAGGCGCGCCGCCGCCGCCGAGGGGACTCTGGGGCCGGCCAGAGGGAGGCTGGGTCGCCCCGTAAGCCGCGGGCTCCGCGAGAACCCCGGCCCGGCCCCGGCCTCGGCGTGCGGTGGGTTGCAGGCTCGGGCGCCCGCGCCCCGGGTCCGGCTTGCAGCCGCACTCCGGCCGAGCAGGGGAGCGGACGATGAGTCCGCACAATGGGCCGGTGTCGCGGCGCTGGGAGCGGCTCTTTGGGGGTGAGGCGAGGCGGGAGCCGGACATAGGGCTAGGGCGCGGAGCCCCGGGCGGGCGGCGGGCGGCGGGCGGCGGGCGGCGGGCGGGATTCCTGGAGTGGCCGGCCGGCGGGTGGGCGCTCGCTGCGCTGCCCCCTCCCCTCCAGCATTGTCCTTTAGGGGCCCGAGAAGGGAAACTGCCGGCGGGGGAGGGGCCAGGCTGGGGGCGGGGCCGGCGCTGACTGACGGGCGCGCGGGCCTGTGGCGCGGCGCGCGGGGGGAGGCGGGGCGGGGCCGGGCGGGCGCGGCACAAGGTTTGGCGAAGGTTACGGCCGCCTGCGGCAGGAATGACAGGCCCACAAAGTCATTCGCCGCCGCGACGGCGGCGCAGGCGGTCCTAACCCTTCTGGCTCCCGAGCCCACGCGTCCGGGGCGGCCTCTCGGAGCTCTCCGCCCGAGCAGCGCGGTGTGTCTGTCGCGGGGGAAATGCTGCGTCCTGCTCTAGGACTGAGCGTGCGGCCGGAGGTGCGCTCCTGACCGCGCCTGCGCATTCCTGGTAGCGGACCCTCACGTCGTGGCCAAGCCGGCTTTTGACTTGCTTTTCACCACCTCTCAGTTTCTGTCCTCCGTAGGCAAGCTCTGGAGACTCAGCCTAGGAGAAAGGATAGGAGGAGATACGCGGAGCGGAGGGCATGCGGTTCGTCGGAACGATTTAACTCAATGCGGCTCCTGCTCATAATGGCCTGGGTGGGGATACTTCGTCCAAGTTCCTGAGAAGGGGGTTTTGTGTCGTTGGGTCTTTGTTCGTTTAAAAACAAAAAAAGCCAAAAACGGTGGTAGAAGATTGTTGAGTTGGGGGGTGGAAAAGCAGTTTTGGGTCATAGGTGCTGTGAATAGAACTGTGCACTCAAACCTTTGAGCTCCATTTCTGCTCTGTCGTGTAAGACCCGTGCCAGAACGCCTTGATCATTTTATAGACTTTGAATTTAAAGAGGAAAAACATCTACCACTCTGCATCCTGAAGGTCAGAGATTCTCTCATCAGTTATTTTTTTGGATGGATACATTCTTAAATGGGTCTCGTTCTCTCTGCTATTCCTTTGTGGCAAACAGTTTCTGAATTTGTGCCTTTGCATACCTGTAGGTAAGCTCCTTGCAGTCACCTCTTATAGCTTTCTAGATTCAATTACTGTCCCTGCTAAATAATTGAATGTTTAATAATTCCAGAAGTTGACTGCTTCAGTTTGGGCAACGTATTATGGTTTCTACCAAACCTGTTTCATCAGTGAAATGCCAATTCGGCCACTGGAACATTGACGGAAGGGCAGAATTCTTCTCTTAAATAGTTAACTCCATAGCAAGTAGAATTAGAGGTACAGGTTTGTTTGTTTGTTTGTTAAAGTACAGGTCTTTAACATAGCAATAACAGGAAGCAGATCTGTAACTGTTTTAAGGGTAATTAGCTTACTTGTTACACAAGTTGCAAACATTTAGGAAATTTACATGGATCTTTAGCACTTGTTTAGTGATAGTATAGATCACTCTGCTTTTATGGTAGTACTTTCCAAAAGTAATAGATTAAAAAAAATTGTCCCAGCGTGGAAAAGTACTGAGCCTGGGTTCTCTCTGTTTTAGCAGCATTACACTCTGAGCAGTTAATGGTCTCTGGGCCAGTTTCTTATCTGTGAAATGGGAATAATGGTGATTCCTGTCTCAGGATGGCTGGGATGGTCAAGTGAGGGGAGATGGGAAATCTAGCAACATTCAGCCCCTTTTAAAATATTAAATTGATGCCAGTGTGTCAGAGCTTCAGATTCCTTTCTTGGCTGAAGGCGCTGTCTTCAGGCTCCTCTCTGCCTCTTCCTGTCTGGCTGCCAGGGCCCTCTTTCTGAAACTCAGATCCCATCTTGCCAGGGTCTGGCTGGGAAAGCTTCTGAGACTGCCTGCTGGTTGGAGACCAGAGACTGGAATCAGGGCCGCCAGCATCACATTCAGAGCCCCTCCTGGCCGGGTGGTCTCTGGGCTGGACCTGTCCTCCCCCCCACCTCTCCCCCTGCACTGCCGCCGCTGCTCGGGGCTCCTCTGGGTTCTCGGGACGTGCCAAGCTGCTGCTTTTCTTTGCTCCTTCTGGTCTTTGCTCTGATTGAAGGCCCTGTCTCACTCTCATCGCCTCCAGTTTTTAAAATTCCACCTCTGATTTTATGTCCTTTCTGGAGCCCTTTGGAAATCCTGTGAAAATGAACTATTCATTTCTGCGGCCCTAACCCTCTATTTTTACTTCCATTATTGCCAACATCATGTTGTATTGTGTATGCGAAACTGTAGCTGTGTGTCATTTTACCCTCAACACCTTGCTCGGGAGTTTAAACCGGAACGTATCAAATGTTTGCTCAGTAAAGACTGGAATCTGCCTGTGTAGTACATCATTCTTACGAAGTAGCTATGTTATTAACGGTCATCAGTACCAGCCACATTTGAAATGCAGGGATACCGTGTTGAAGATAGTCGTTAACACAGTACTTAGAACATTTCTTCTCCATTGTTTTAGCCTCTCACATGATACCAGGTAGGATCTTTATACAAAATGGACACAAGCACCTCGTCTGTCTAACCATTCAGGGTCCCTGAGCGCGCTCTGCTGGCTGAGCAGTTGCTGCGCCTCATCTCTTGGGTGGAGGGAACCAGAGTACAGTTTTAACATATTTCTTACCTTTGAAATATAACTATACTCCCAGCAGATTGCATGGATTTTAATAAAAGATTCATTATACTCATTAAAAAGTAATCTGCATTTGGGGGGGGGCTTGTTTAAAAAACACTAGCCCTGTATTTGGAGGACTCGGGTTTGTGTCCTGGCTCAGCACGCACCCCTGGTTGCTGCGGGCACGTCGGTTACATCTCTCTTGGACTTTAGTTTCTTCATTCTGTGAAATGAGAACAGCCTTGTCTGTGCTATTTTTTGCTGTGTAGTGTCAGTTAAAGCGGCTCTGCTTTGTTCAGATGTGAGGTAATGAGATGTCTTATTTCACAGCACATTCATCCTTCTCTCGACCTGGGCTGGGAACTTTTGGAGCCTTCTCTTTCTTGCCGAGATCTCTTCACCAGGTCTGCCTCCGGGCATCTGCTCGGTCATCCTGGGCTCCTCCGCCCTGCCCTCCGCAGGCTCTTGGCAGCCCTTACGTGGGCTGTGCTGTGGCCTGCTGAGTGACTTCCCTGTCTCTAATCTCTCCGGTCCTCCTGTGCTCTTTCACCAGAAAGATTTTGACATGAGAGTCAGATCATAGCATACCCTCCCCTAAGTGTACACCAGAGGTTCTCGAGATGGCCCCCATTCCATCACACCTGAGGGATATGCCCTCGTTCTGCCAGCAGGCCGACTCCCACCAAGATTTCACCTTGGAGGCAGCACCACCTGGCTTTGGTTGAGAATTGATGTTAAAGGGTTGGGAAATCATACTAAGACCTGTGCCATCTGGCCTCATTCTAACCTTGAGCTTGATATTTTACTACCTCCCTCTCTGTCACCTTGTGATTCAGTACTAGACCTCTGGCCATTTTCATGGTTGGTTGTACAATTTCCTTATTCTGAACTGTCCTTTCTGCCTTTTTCTTTCTGTCAAAATCCTTAATGCTGAAGGTTTGGCTTTAATACTTCTACTTCTATGAAAGGAGCTTCCCCTAATTTGCAGAATTAACTCCTCATTATTCCTCTCCCACACAGTGCTTGACTGGCACCTCCAGTTAGCTATTTTTTCCCTATGACTTTTTGGTTAAGTCTTTACATGGAGGTCTTTTGTGGATTATAAACTGACCTGGGGAAGAGAGGAAAATCTTGCCATTGCTGATTCCCTCTAATGTACTACATAACCTTGTACATAGTGCTTATTCACTGAATGTTTGAATTAACTCATTCATTCTGTAGTCTCTGATTTCAGCAGAAGGGAGGACGAGTACGATCGGAGTGGCTTTCTATGAGAGCTTCTTGAATCCATTGACGTGACACAGAACAGGGCCCGGCACCTAGTAAGTGCTCAGTAAGTGGCAGGTTGTGGCTGTTCGTTGGAGCAGGTGTGGAGAACTCTAGTGGTTGGATAAGTTGATGGGTTAGACAGCTTGTGCTGGTTTACTGTAGCCGTGTACATGGCTTGATTTCTGGTGCTTGTGTGTAAAGCAGAAAAATCATCTGGTCTCTCCAACTGCTCTGTTCTTTCGTTAGTTTTGAGAACAAGCAGAAAAGTGAGCAGTTGGTTGGAGAGGATTTTTGCACAAGCAGATTCATGATGGTGGCCGACATTATTCTGAAGACAGGCAAACCTAACTGGAGGTGACTCAGGTCTTTTTTCCCCCCATGTGGCTAACAGTCAGTGGAAAATGGAATTGTCAGATTTTACGCTGTATGTTAATTTTCATTAAAGCAGATGTTTCCACTTTAATCTTATACCTTGAATTAATTTATTAAGTAGTAGAGCCTCCCTGTTTAGTCTTTGGAATGACTGTCAAAATTGAAAAGCTGTTTATGACATCGTCTCCAAGACTTTTTCCCTGAGCCAAGCTTTCTCCGTGGGCTTCAGTGTCTGCCTTCCTGCTGGGCAGTCCTACCCTCAGTTGGAGAGGGAGAAGACAGGGGAGGAAAACCAGCTCTCATCTGGAAACTTTCAATTCAATATGCAGTGACTATGTTTTAGTTTATGTGCGTTATTTATTAACAGGGTGTAGCCAGAGACTTTAAAAAGTGATATCTGTTGGTTCTGAAATAATGTGGAATTTCCTACCTGCAGCAACATAAGAATATGTATTGCTTGCTGTTTAACATACATTGACATACTTATGATTATGAGCTTTTAAAAAGATCATTGGAAATCTACCTATTCCGAATGACTTGCTCTTAGAACTTGTCCCAAAGGTTTGGGGATGAGAGGACTAGGCCAGCGATTAAACTAGTACCTGTATTAGAAATAAAGGCAATAAACCAGTTAGAAAATTAATAATTGCAAGAATGCTTGATCATATGTTGCTCTGCGTGTGTTTCTAGCCGGAGTGATGAAGGAAGGAGCTGTGTGTCTGTGTGTGTGCGTGTGATTCTCTCATGACCATGGAGTGAGCCTGGACACTGTGCGCCTGGCATCTTGATGGTGCCGGTGCAGGAGAGCGGTCGCTCAGTGCAGACTGGAAGATGAGTCGGCCCCTGTGGAGAAGAAATACCCGAGGTAAATAAGTGTAAAGAGATGTGTCCCAGTGTGTTTCCAGAATGTTTTTGGTGGGGTGGGCCCGGTGCGGTGGGGGGAATGGCTGTTACCTCAATAATAGGGGGGCAGGTAGAACGTGGGGGGGGGTTCATCTGCCCTTTCAACCGGGAGTTTGTTTCTCGCTCAATTACATTTTCTTGAGCACCTTTGGAATCTTAATAGCCAGTATATAACTAGTATTACAAAATTGTCCAGTTTGGGGGATTTTTCTCAAGCTTTTTGCTATTTTTCTTTAGTTACTAGTTTTTTCTCCAGTGTCTGATTAACATTTTGCTTCTTGTTTGCATCTTCCCTGAAGATTTTAATTGAGAGGAAGTTGACGTTGGATTGACACATTTTAGACCCTTTGTTTTTGGTGATGGTGGTGACTTGCCGCTGCTTTCTTTGGTTACCACCTTAAATAATTGAGTATTGATTGTAGCTTTGTTAATCATTTTTTGCTAGTATCACCTAAGGAGTTTCTTGTTTTTATAAAATGTAAAGCTTAATTTTAGTCTGTTAAAGTATACTTTGTATTATTAAAACGTTGTTTTGAATATAAATAATTGTAAAGCCTACTTTTAAAAAAATACGTGCTACAAAAATACAAAAAAGTAAATTATAAGATGAAAAAGTTTATCACCTTCACCTATCTTCCAACCCTGTACTACTCTTGAAAAAACCACTGGTAAGTGTCCTTGGTGTCATAGAAAAACAAGTATGCCTGTGCTTGTACAAAGTGGGGTCAGGTGGAGAGTGTTCCGTGCTTAAGTAAACACTAAACCTTGTGTCTGGGGTGCTTTTCTTATCGGCACACGCAGATCTGCTTCAGGTACAGATAGATCTACGTCACTGCTGCTTTTATGGTCCCAGAGTTCCATTGTAGGAACGTGCCAGAGGTTTTATAACTAGCTCGTGGGGTGGGCCTCCAGGCGGCCGTTGCAGAACGCAGGGCTGCAGGGAGCATTCCCATGCGTAGGTCTCGGGGAACTTTCCTGAATACTGTAACCTTCTTACTCTGCACAGCCTGCATAAACACTGACCAGCAGGTTTCTAACTTCTCTGAATTGTCATTGGTCACGTTACTTTTTTTTTCCTTTTTCTTAAGTTGGAAACGGGGAGGCAGTCAGACTCCCACATGACCGGGATCCAGCCTGGGCAATGCTCTGCCCATCCGGGGCATCGCTCTGTTGCAACCAGAACCGTTCTAGCGCCTGAGGCAGAGGCCACAGAGCCATTCTCAGCGCCCGGGCAAACTTTACTCCAATGGAGCCTCGGCTGCCGGAGGAGAAGAGAGAGACAGAGAGGAAGGAGAGGGGGAGGAGTGGAGAAGCAGATGGGCGCTGCTTCTGTGTGCCCTGGCTGGGAATTGAACCCGGGACTCCCGCACGCCAGGCCAACACTCTACCACTGAGCCAACCGGCCAGGGCCATGTTACATTTATTTTTGAGTGTCTATACTTTAATAATTTTAGATACGGGGCTAGATACTTTTTTTTGGATGTGGTCCTAGAATATAATATTGTATTATTAAGGCCAACAACTTTTTGTATTGCAGATTGAATATACATGATTAATAAACATGATAAAGACCCCCAATCTGTCTCATGAACCAGCAGCCTGTGTGGTCACATGGGGCCCTCACTCGGTTCAGTGCTCAGCTGTCACGGGCTTGATATGCTTAATAATTTTGCATTGGACCCCACAAATTATGTAGCCAGTCATGTAAAGACTTTTTTAGAAAGCATATGTAAGTGATTTTATTCTCTTACCCTCACACTCCTCAACCCAGCTCCCATGACTCTCACTGTTTAGTGTGCACACTGGAGGCTTTCTAGAATGTTGTAAGTGCACACACATACGTCATTCTTGAGAGTTTTTTTTTTAAACTGCTAAATTGAAATCCACACAGTCAGTGTATAGTTTCTTGAAAAACTCCATAGTAATCTAGAATGCTATAAACTTAAACATTCTTTTGAGGGGGCTTTAAAAATCTTAGCCATAAGAAGTTGGTGCCGAACCACATTTTTAGATTTTGTGGGGTTTTTTTTAAAAGTGTACTTTCTTGAAGCTTTAGGGAAACAGCTTAAGTTACAGAATGTTATGATAAATGTCTCTGATGAGATTTTACTTTCTCTTTTTAAAAGAGGTTTTATTTATTGATTTTAGAGAGAGCAGCAGGGTGTGTGTGGGGAAAGAGTAGGAAGCATCAACTCATAGCCGCTTCTTGTATGTGTATATATGCCTTGACCGGGCAAACCCAGGGCTTTGAACTGGCGACCTTAGCATCCCAGGTTGACGCTCTATCCACTGAGCTACCACAGGTCAGGCAAGATTTCACTTTCTAGAATCTAGTACGTAAACTTGAAGTCCATCAGTAGGAATGAAAATAAAGTTTATTTGTCAGGCTCAATTGAACAGGAGATTCCCTAGTGGGTATATAGGATTATTTGGGGCTTTATTTCATTGAAAAGTGGTCAGAATGCACTCACACTTGTTGAAACAGTTCCTGTGTGTCAGACCACGTATGAGGGACCTTAGGTAAACTGGGACATTTCATCCCCCACACGCAGTGTGTTTCTGTCCTGGTGGGGCTGGGAGATGCTGACAGTACCAGTGAGCAGTGGGCAAATCCAGTGCAGCTTCGTGCTGAGAAGAACCCTAGAGCAGGACAGAAGGTGGAGTGTGTGTTGTGTAGGGTGAACAGGGAAGGGTGCTGATGAGATGACAGCTGAGCTGAAACCTGAGGGAACTGGGAGAGATGTGAGCACATCTCGGGAGGGCAGGACTAGTGCAGACGCTGGTTCCAGGGTGCTTGGGGAAGCAGCACTGAGAAGCTGTGCTGGCGGACTAGATACGGGTGTGAGGAGGGAGGGAGTTGGTATGGGGCTGGAGCTTTCGGTTTAAGTTGTGGAATCATGGGGTGCCTGTGATGACATTGGGAAGGTCCATGACAAGGATGGTGGTGGTGAGAACTCAGAAGAACTTTTTGTTGTTTTTTAAAGACATGCTGTAAGTTGAGGGGCCAGTTAGACACCTACTTGTCTAGTAGCTGAGGGCTCTAGAATGCTGGGTTCACAGGAGCGGCTGAGTGGAGATGAGTGTGCAGTGATTGCTGCGTGGACAGTATTTGAAATCATGGGGCTGAGATCGGTTAGGACAGCGCTGTCAGTGGGGTAGCCATGAGCCACTGTGGCTTTTGAGCACTTGAAATGTGGTTACAGTAGTTTTACTTGAGCTGTTTTGTGTCAGATAGACACCAGATTCCGAAGACTTAGTATAGGAAAAAAGAATGTAAAGTATCATTTATAATCTTTTTACCTGGATTATACTATATTCAGAGTGATAATATTTTGGATATATTGAGTGAAGTAAAATGCATTAAAGTTAATTTCACTTATCTTTGTTAATACGGCTGCTCCGAAGTGATAACTTTCGTAGTCTGGTCAGCTTTGCTCTGGCATGGTGCTGCCGGAGGGGAGGCAGCTGCAGGGCCACCGGGGAGGTGGGAACTGGGGCGACCCAGTGGCGATGGCCTGGTGTTTGGGCAGGTGAGTGGCACGGACGTTGCCCTGCAGTTTGTGTAAAGGAAACGTGGCAGGACAGGGGGCCCTGACCCCTAGGCAGTGGTGGGCTGGCCTCTTGAGAAGTGACCACGCCTTGGAGCTAGTCTGCAGGATGGGATGAATCGTTCCCAGTGCGGTTCTTCCAGAAGTGGGTGCCATGAGGACAGGCCTGCAGCTGGTGTGCCAGGAGCTGCCACTGCCCTCCTGCAGGACTCAGGCAGTGGCAGAGACACGCTTAGAGGGCCCAGTGTTCTCAGTGCAGGCTGACTGACCACCCAAAGCCTGTCCGCTTTCAGCTTGCAACATCACGTGATGAAACTACCATGATCTGACCTTCATTTTTTTACTGCCAAGCTTGTACGGCCCCTTTTAATGATCAGTTAGGCCCCTTGAATGAGCCTAGCTGTGTGTGAGGGCGAGGCTTTGTCGCCGTGATCTGGTACCCCAGTCCACCTTCAGTTCCGATCATCTCTGGAGATCCAGAGCTGGGGACGGACTCGGGCCCTTCGCTGACGACGGGTCTGAGGACTTCGGGGGCCACTCGTGGGCTTCTTGTCACTGTGTCGGTAGCCGTGTCCGTAGAGCATCCGGTAGTTGTTTTTCCTCCTTAGACGTTACCCCCCCCCCATTTTATTCTGCCATTCTGGGAAAACACGTACACATTCAAGAACAGTATTAATAACAGTCTCTTCCCTCACCAGTGGCAGGCACTGTCATGGAAACTGGAACTTGCTCGGGCATTGCCAGGGCAGGAAAAGATGACCTTGAAAGGGAGAAGATCAGGTAGCACCTCCCGTTCGCCTTCAGCTGAAGCAGGGCACAGCTGGCCTCGCTTTCTCTCAGGCTTGGGGTTCAGGACCCCAGCTTCTCAAAGGGCCTCCGGGCCAGTCGGGCTGTGAACAGTCACGCCCGTTCCAGAAACTTTGGTTAAGAAGAATCTGCTTACTGCCAAGTCAAAAGGCTTTGCTTTTATCCTTCAAAATTGTGCGATGCTAAGGCTGCAAGTCAGCAGGCAGGACGGCAGAGGCGCCGGCTTGGAGCGAGACCCGGAGTAGCCTGGTCCTGACTTGCGGTAGGACCCTGAAGGCTGGTTTATGTTTCTGAATTCATAACGTGAGGAAGGTTGGGCTCAGCTCAGTGCTTTTCCATGCTGTAGAAGCAGCGTTGGGCACAGAGTGGGTGTTCAGATGCAGGTTGAATGAATGAAGGAAGGAATGAAGGAGAGATCTAGAGAGTCGAGATACTTAAGGCGGGTGGGAGAGGGGTGTGTGGGCAGCTCCCTCTCCTCCCTGTGCCGCTCTAACCTGCCTCAGGCATAGTATTGGGTTCAGCTTTGAAAACTGTTTGATCAGCCATGGGTTAGACCAGGGGTCCCCAAACTTTTTACACAGGGGGCCAGTTCACTCTCCCTCAGACCATTGGAGGGCCGGACTATAAAAAAACTATGAACAAATCCCTGTGCACACTGCACATACCTTATTTTAAAGTAAAAAAACAAAACGGGAACAAATACAATATTTAAAATAAAGAACAAGTAAATTTCAATCAACAAACTGACCAGTATTTCAATGGGAACTATGCACCTCTCACTGACCACCAATGACAGAGGTGGCCCTCCGGAAGTGCGGCGGGGGCCGGGTAAATGGCCTCAGGGGGCCGCAGTTTGGGGAGCCCTGGATTAGGCCCTCTGGGCGTGAAGGTGGCCTGCTCCTGATGCCACCCAGCCAGCCCGCTCTTTCCCATCACTTCACGTCCCTGTAGACAGCAGCTGTTAACCTTTCTCATCTCACGGCACACATGAACTACTTACAGTTCTATGGCACAGCAAAAAATACATTTTTTGACAAAAAAGAAGGTATAATTTGGATTCATTCACAGCAGATGGCTGTGGCTGTGTTGGCTGCTGTCGTTTTTAATGTGACAGCCTGAGGGAAGGGAGGTCAGGGCCCTGATGAATCGTCAGCGTTAATGCTTTCAACAGTCTTGTAGCACACGGTGTGCTTCATGTGGACACTGGTCGAAAATCTCTGCCATGTACTTTTTACTGGTATTACAGGACATTACAGAACACAAATGCAGTTTCAGGCAGCTGTAGGTTAGTAGTGCTGCAGAGGAGCTGTGCTAATGTCCTGGGGCTACTGTGACAAAGTACCACAGCCTGGCTGGCTCAGAACAGCAGAGGCTCTTCCTCCCAGGTCTGAAGGCCAGAAGTCAGAGACTCAGGTGTCCGCAGGGCTGGTTCCTTGGAGGCTCTGAGGGAGGACCTGTGCTTGCCCGTCTCCCGGCTTCTGGCTTTGCCAGAAATCTTGGGCATGTCTTGGCTTGTAGGTACACGCTTCCGTCTCGGCCTCTGTCTTCCTGTGGCCTTCTCTGTGAGTCTGTGTCCACATTTCCCTCTCTTTTTAAAAAAGATTTTATTTATTTTACAGAAAGAGGAGAGAGGGGGCAGGGGAGCAAGAAGTATCAGCTCGTAGTTGCTTCACTTTATTTGTTCATTGGTAATTGTCACATGTGCCTTGACCAGGCAAGCCCAGGGTTTCAAACCCATGACCACAGCATTCCAGGTTGATGTTTTATTCACTGTGCCACCACAGGCCAGGCTCCTCCTCCATCTCTTCCTCCTCTTCTTCCTCCACCTCTTCTTCCTCCTCTTCCTCTCTTCTTCCCCCTCTTCCTCTCTTCTTCCCCCTCCCCTCCCCCTCTCCTCCCCCTTCCCCTCCCCCCTTCTGTCCCCCCTTCTCCATTTAGAGAGAGAGAGGGAGAGAAACATTGATTTCTTGCTCCATTTAGTTGGGCATGCATTGGTTGTCTCCTGTGTGCTCTGACCGGGGATCAAACCTGTAACCTTGGCGTGTTGGGACGGTGCTCTAACCAGCTGAGCTACTCGGCCCGGGCTCCACATTGCCCTTTTCTTATAAGGACATCTGCTATTGAATTTGGGTCTGAACAGAGGTGGACTGAAAGTGAATAGCGGTGGTAAGAGGATGAAAATGGACTACTAACTGAAGGTGTCCGGAGTGCCTAGGACTTTGGTTAGCACGTCGTGTTCTCAGATGGGGAACAGAGTGGGAACCTGGACTCTGGTTTGTCTGCAGGACAGACAGCGGTGCTGGCCATGGAGGGTGACCGTTTGTGCATGTGCCGAAACACACGCTCTCTGCTTTACAATTGCCGGACAGCGTGCGGCCACTGCCCCCAGGCTAGGCTGTGTTGTGTCTCCCACTGTGTCTTGCTCATAGCGGACACACACCAAATAGTGATAGGCAGTGACAGTTCAGGGGAGTGTGAATTTGACGGGCAGTCAGTTCCTTTATCGGTTTATGGGGGACTTGGGTCCTCTGGAAAGCAGCTGTAGATGGTTTAGCGTGTAGAACACTGACTAATAGGTATTCCTGGGGTCCACACCCATAGGAGGGAGAGAGAAGTTGGACTGCCTTGCAGGCCTCGTTAGCGTTGACCAGCTGACACAGGGGGAGCTGTGCAGCTAGAACAGCCCCAAGGTGGACCAGGGGACAGGACCTGGATGCTCTCATGAGTCAGTCGTTGGATGTGGCGTACTCCTGGGAAAGGGTAGGGGATTGGGTAGGGCAGCTCTCTGCAGTTCCGGCAGTCCCTGACACGTGACTCCCCGCAGCCAGCCACACGTCCTTCACTTGGGTTTGGGTTGTCCATCACAGTGTCTGCCAAGGTTGCAGTTGGAACAACATTCTCTTAAAAATTATTTTTGGATTCATGGTTGGTCTTCTGGAAAAATCCAGGGTTAAGTCTGTGTTCCTTTCTCTGAGATCCCTCCACCCCCGCCCCACTGTGTATGGCTGCGTGCGCGCGCCTGTGCAGGTCGCTGTGCGTGGAGCTTTTCTTTCTCAGAGTAAGCATGCTGATTTCTTTACAGTTATGTTATTTCACGTAGCATCTCTGCCCACCGTGCCTGCCTTCAGCGGTCTATCTGTGCGTCTTCACATACCAGTGCTATTAAGGTCCTTGGAGCAGTAGCTCATTCTCAATGTTTTGGAACCTATTTGAATTGAAAATTCTCAGTTCATTTATTCCTACCTCTCTTTTTCCCCCTGTTTAATTTGTCCTGCTCTGATGATTTGAAGTTCTTTAGGAGTCTATGGTTAAATTGGACCACCTTTAAGTGGAGTAGAATTCTCAGAAAGCCGAAGGTAGATGCAGACCGAGGTTGCTAAGGTCACCCTTTTGGGGCCCGAAGGGTCCTCCTGCTGGGTAGTGTGGGCTGTCATCACGGGCTCTGCGGTGGTGAAGAGCTGGCCCTACAGTTAGGTCAGCCTGCTTTCAAATCCCAACTCTTCCTCTTCTGTGCTCTGTGGAAATTAATTTTCTATTCTAAGTTTCAGTTTCATTATCTAAAAAAGGAGTAACAACAGTATCGACCTCATAGAGTTGTTAGAGTGAAATAAAACTGCATGGAGAGCACAGGGCGTCGGTAGCCAGTGAGCACACTGACTGCGAGGCGGAAAGGGTCCCAGTCCGCTGAGTCTGGGTACTGGTGACTGAGCGACCCCTTCATCTTAGCAAACTTCCAGTGGAAGGAAGTGTTCGTAATCAGTCAGGACTGTCTGCAGAAAACCGGAAGAGAGTGCCCATCCGGATGAGGAAGGATGGGAGCGTTTCCTGGGTGACCTGGTGTGAGACAGGGCGCGCGCTGACCTCTCCTCCCTGTCCTGTGGGGCCAGCCAGCACCGCACAGGGCGGCACTCACAGCCTGAGGGCTGGAATGCCAGAGAGAGAGAGAGCTGTTGTCATTTGCAGCTGCTGACTGTAGAAAAATCTAAGAGAATCTATGACATACTGTCTAGAAGTAAATCTAGCAGCCAAGGCTTGTGTGTCAAACATTAAAACTTACTTGAAAGACATAAAAGGAGACCTAAATAAATGGAGAAATGGCCCTTGTTCATAAACAGGAAGGCTCGATACCGTAAACCAGTCAATTCTCAGGTGGATCTATGTATTGTAGTTAACACATTTTCAGCCAGAATCCTGACAGGGTTTCTCATAGCTGTAACGACTGATTCTAAAAGTATGAGAAAGAGCAAAGGCCGAGAGCAAGGAGACCCTGCTGGAGAGTCCCCAGACTTCATGCGCAGGACCAGCAGTTAGACAGGTGGTGCTGGACGGGCTGGCTCCGGTGCACCCACAGGAGAGCCCCAGACGGACCTGGGGTTCCACGCAGCGTGGGCGCAGTGGAGAAGCGGTGTCACAGACGGGGGTGCAGGGCTGGACCTGGGGTTCCACACAGCGTGGGCGCAGTGGAGAAGCGGTGTCACAGGCGGGGGTGCAGGGCTGGACCTGGGGTTCCACGCAGCGTGGGCGCAGTAGAGAAGCGGTGTCACAGGCGGGGGTGCAGGGCTGGACCTGGGGTTCCACGCAGCGTGGGCGCAGTGGAGAAGCGGTGTCACAGGCGGGGGTGCAGGGCTGGACCTGGGGTTCCACGCAGCGTGGGCGCAGTGGAGAAGCGGTGTCACAGACGGGGGTGCAGGGCTGGACCTGGGGTTCGACGCAGCGTGGGCTCAGTAGAGAAGCGGTGTCACAGACGGGGGTGCAGGGCTGGACCTGGGGTTCCACGCAGCGTGGGCGCAGTGGAGAAGCGGTGTCACAGACGGGGGTGCAGGGCTGGACCTGGGGTTCCACGCAGCGTGGGCTCAGTGGAGAAGCGGTGTCACAGACGGGGGTGCAGGGCTGGACCTGGGGTTCCACGCAGCGTGGGCTCAGTGGAGAAGCGGTGTCACAGACGGGGGTGCAGGGCTGGACCTGGGGTTCCACGCAGCGTGGGCTCAGTAGAGAAGCGGTGTCACAGACGGGGGTGCAGGGCTGGACCTGGGGTTCCACGCAGCGTGGGCGCAGTAGAGAAGCGGTGTCACAGGTGGGGGTGCAGGGCTGGACCTGGGGTTCCACGCAGCGTGGGTGCAGTGGAGAAGCGGTGTCACAGGCGGGGGTGCAGGGCTGGACCTGGGGTTCCACGCAGCGTGGGCGCAGTGGAGAAGCGGTGTCACAGATGGGGGTGCAGGGCTGGACCTGGGGTTCGACGCAGCGTGGGCTCAGTAGAGAAGCGGTGTCACAGACGGGGGTGCAGGGCTGGACCTGGGGTTCCACGCAGCGTGGGCGCAGTGGAGAAGCGGTGTCACAGACGGGGGTGCAGGGCTGGACCTGGGGTTCCACGCAGCGTGGGCTCAGTGGAGAAGCGGTGTCACAGACGGGGGTGCAGGGCTGGACCTGGGGTTCCACGCAGCGTGGGCTCAGTAGAGAAGCGGTGTCACAGACGGGGGTGCAGGGCTGGACCTGGGGTTCCACGCAGCGTGGGCTCAGTAGAGAAGCGGTGTCACAGATGGGGGTGCAGGGCTGGACCTGGGGTTCCACGCAGCGTGGGCGCAGTAGAGAAGCGGTGTCACAGACGGGAGTGCAGGGCTGAGCCCGCAGTCACACTCCCATTTCACTAATTCTAGATGTAGATTGCCTGTAGATGGATTGTTTTATTAGATTTTACACGATTGTACTGTGGTGACAGAAAACCCAAATCTCAGTGTCTTAAACACCAAACATTTCTTCCTGGCTCAACAGAGTTTGGCAGCTGTGTGCTCTGTTCCAGGTGTCTTCTCGTGCCGGGACCCTTGCTAAGGAGGCGCCTGTTTGGGACATGCTGCCTCTGTGATACCAGGACATAGGCCAGGCTGCGTCCCATGAGCACTTCTGACGCTTTTGCTTGGACGTGGGGTAGGCCATGTCCACTGCACTCCATGGGCAGAGCGTCCGAGGGAGCAGGCTGGAGCACACTCCCAGCCTGAAGGGGGGTGGAAAGGGATATATTGGGAAGGGCTGGATGGTTGGGAACAGTAATGTGGTCAGCCACACATGTGACCCGTCCATTGAAGGCCCGAGTAGAGCAAAAGGCTGAGTCAGGAAGAGTCTGCATTTTACCAGGCTCCCAGATGACCACTGTACTTTAAAGTTTGAGGACTTGTCTCAAAGTATGAATGCACTCTTAAGTTCTCCTCGTCACAAATATGACAAGAGAAACTTTAATACTTTTAGAAGAAAATGTGGACAAGTATGTTTCTGACCCTGGGGGTAGGAGAAGGATATTAGAAGACAGTGTTCTCAAACTTGGTAAAACGCATAGCCTTGCTCATCCAATCCAGCCTTTTGTTCTGTCCTGGCCTCTAGGCTGGCGGGCCTGCCCCAAGGAGGGCAGTCTGCCTTATCCGGCTCCAGATTTAGATGTTAGTGTCACCCAGAAACACCCTCACAGACACGCCCAGCATCGTGTTCAGCCACATCTCTGGCCACCGTGGCCTGGTCATCTGGCACATGGAATGAACCCCACAGTGACTCCTCAGTAAGGCCTTCCCCAGTGAAGCTCTCAGAGCTTGCGGTGGGGGCCCTTGCATCTCACCCCTTTTTCCGAGTTCCGGGACTCCTGCACCTGTCCCAGCACCTTCCTGCTGGCCGGTCAGGCTTGTGCACCGCTGTGGAAGTTGGATCAAACCTGAATGCTTCCTCTTTCCCTTCCCCCAGGACGTAGGACACAAAGGACAGATAACACAGTGGTGACTCAGGTAGAGAACAAGGCATTGGTGATGTAGGGAGCAAAGAATGGTGAAATTAATTGGTGTAAGGTTGTCTCTGGGAGGGAAAGGAGTGACAACATTGAAGAAAGGGGACCGTTAAATATGAATGCACATGTGCGACTCTTGTACAGAGTGAGGCTCAGCTAGCTTAGACTGAGGTCAAGGTAGGAGATTTGATTTGCGAGTAGTGACGCATGAATTACACAGATCTTTGACATTGAAACATGAATGTTCTTGGCTCTGTAACAACTCTAGGCAAAATTCACTTCAGCAGTTATAGTTACTGGTAGTTAAGTAACACCTGGAAGATACATTTGGATAAGATTAATTTATATTTTAAAGGATAATTCCAGAATTGTCTAATTTCATATTCACTTGAGCAGAATACTTATTATTAACCCCAAATCAAATATTTCTCATGATAGAAAACTTGACCAGAATCTGTAAGAATGGAATGATCAATTTTATGTTTAACATAAGTCATTCAAAAGTTGAGTTTTATATTTAGTGTTTAGATAGTTAATTCTTTCTTCCACCTTTGGATGTTTTTCTAAGCCTTGTAGTGCATATTTCTGCTACTTTTTTTCCCCTTTGCACTTACCCTTGTAATGTAATACTATTTGAGTTGAGCATGTCAGTGCAGTGTGGAATTCGGATATGTATCAGGCTCTGTAGATAGTCCTTTCCGGCTAATTTTTGAGAAGAGTCTCAATTAATGTAACAATTCCAATCCAAAATGTGTCACTTCTGTAGAGGATCATCCTTTGCAGATATCTTAAATATTTTTGAGAATTTTGCATTGTTAATCTTTAAAGTATTTATTTACATTTTGGGTTTTGCAGAATAGGTCTATTTCCGTGATGTAAGGAGACCCCTGTAGATAGAGGCACATGAATGCTCAAAGTGCAGCAGGACTCTGACCTGTTTCCCAGACTTAGGGGTGCCTGAGAGTTCACTTACATTAGGTAGCACTTCTGTTTGGTAAGCCTGCCTGACACCCCGCAAATGTTTGTTATGTGTAGGCGCTTCTCCTTTAGCTTGAGGTCCTGGCAGCCCCTGGAGGGGCCCTCAGAGCACCACACTCTGCTTGCCGGCTTTGTGGAACCACCACTGGTGGGTTCACTCCTAGCGGGGACTCTGCCATTAATGTCCTGTTGTCACACGTCTGTCACACGTCTAAAAAACCCCCAGAACAGGCCCTGGCCGGTTGGCTCAGTGGTAGAGTGTCAGCCTGCTGTGCAGGAGTTCTGGGTTCGATTCCCGGCCGGGGCACACAGGAGAAGCACCCATCTGCTTCTCCACCCCTCCCCCTCTCCTTCCTCTCTGTCTCTCTCTTCCCCTCCTGCAACCAAGGCTCCATTGGAGCAAAGTTGGCCAGGGTGCTGAGGATGGCTCTATGGCCTCTGCCTCGGGCGCTGGAATGGCTCTGGTTGCAACAGAGCGACACCCCAGATGGGCAGAGCATCGCCCCCTGGTGGGCATGCCGGGTGGCTCCCGGTCGGGCGCATGCGGGAGTCTGTGTGACTGCCTCCCTGTTTCCAACTTCAGAAAAATACAAAAAAGAGGAAAGAAAAAAACCCAAAAAACAGCAACAACAACAAAAAAACCCCCAGAACAAACAGCTTGGTGGTTTGTGAAGTGGAGACAAACCCAGGATCATTTAAGTGGCTGTAAGCAGCTCCTCGATGCTCAGGTGCTGGCCTCACTGCTGTGCATGTGGTGGTCACTGGTCAGTGAGTGTCGTGGGCCCTGCCCGCGCAGTGTTGCAGAGAACACCCTGAGTGAGTGTCATCAGAGATAGTAAATGAGGGCTGAGGCATGCCCAGGGGAAAGGGAATCTGGAAGTATCTGACACCATAGAAAAGGGAGTACTGATTGATTTACTATGAAGACTAGTAATTTTATGCAGACTATTTAAAGGAAAGAAAAGAAGAATATACTTAATGATCTTATTCCTAACATGTATCTTAAGTTTAACTTTCCAGTCCCGGGAAATTTAGGACATAAGGACTCTAGATGAGCTATGTCTTAACAACTTGGACCTGAGGGAAGATAGATGTTCATTCTTCTGGTTAGAGGGTCATGTTTCCCCAAGTGTGTGCCGAAGAACACAGAAGGGGTTTATAATTAAGTAAGGATGGAAAATGCTATCTCCATTTCCTTCCTGGAGGTTCCAGATGCACATTACCATGTTACAAGTTTTAAGATGTCCTAAAATAAACAAACCTGCTGATGTTTCAGCTCTGGAATTTCCCTAAGTTTTGCAAAAAGAAGTTCTATAGCAAAAACAGTATTTTGTATCATCCACTGTGTACTTTGGGGAAACGAGCAGGATATCTTTTAAATGATATCACGGTTCATTTGAATAGCTTTATGTACTTAGTTATCTTAAGAGTCACATCTAACGACATGATTTAATCTTTGTTAGATAACTAATGGATGAATAATGAAAACAAGTATATACTTTGAACCTATATTGAGTTCTCAAAAGTATATCTTTGCAAAATCAAACAATTTTATTCTGATACTTTACAATTTCTAATTAGTAGGATATGAGTCAGTTAATCCATTTTAATTTTTATATTGACTAAGATATGTTATGACAGATGTTAAAACATTACCAAAGTATTGCTTATTACCTAATTTTATTTTGGACAACTGTAAAATGTATCAGTTAGCTTATGGTTTTTTTTTTTTTTTTTTTTCATTTTTCTGAAGCTGGAAACAGGGAGAGACAGACAGACTCCCGCATGCGCCCGACCGGGATCCACCCGGCACGCCCACCAGGGGCGACGCTCTGCCCACCAGGGGGCGATGCTCTGCCCATCCTGGGCGTCGCCATGTTGCGACCAGAGCCACTCTAGCGCCTGAGGCAGAGGCCACAGAGCCATCCCCAGCGCCCGGGCCATCTTTGCTCCAATGGAGCCTTGGCTGCGGGAGGGGAAGAGAGAGACAGAGAGGAAGGTGCGGCGGAGGGGTGGAGAAGCAAATGGGCGCTTCTCCTGTGTGCCCTGGCCGGGAATCGAACCTGGGTCCTCCGCACGCTAGGCCGACGCTCTACCGCTGAGCCAACCGGCCAGGGCAGCTTATGGCTTTTTATATGTAGTTTAGTAACTGAAGCAGAACTTGACCCACTGTCTTACCAGTGAGCTGCAGAATTTCAGGCCCTTTTCCCTCTACTCATTGAGACTCAGAAGATAGATATCTTTGTATTTTTGATACTAGTAATTGAAAGCTGTAGATTTTTTTTTTTTGATTGACTGATTTTAGAGAGACAGTGAGAGGAAGGGAGAGAGAGGGGAGCATTCATTTGATGTTCCACTTAGTTGTACCTTCATTGGTCACTTGCCGTAAGCACCCTGACCAGGGATTGAACCCTCAACCTTGGTGTTTCGAAGTGATGCTCTGAGTACCTGGCCAGGGCTGAAAGCTGTTGAATTTTTATGCACAGACATTTTGACAGGCAACAACAGTATCATTTTGAAAAATTATTTTAGTTCACAATGATCTAGTACAGTGTGTTCGTAAAGTCATGGTGCACTTTTGACCGGTCACAGGAAAGCAGCAAAAGATGATAGAGATGTGAAATCTGCACCAAATAAAAGGAGAACCCTCCCAGTTTCTGTAGGATGATGTGGCAGCATGTGCGCATGCGCAGATGATGACGTAACACCGTGTATACAGCGGAGCAGCCCACGGCCATGCCAGTCGAGATGTGGACGGTACAGAGGAAAGTTCAGTGTGTTCTGTGGCTCGCTAAATTCGAATCCATGACCAAAGTGCAACGTGAATATCGGCACATTTATAACAAAGCGCCACCACATAGGAATAATAACATTACTGGGTGGGATAAGCAGTTGAAGGAAACCGGCAGTTTGGTGGAGAAACTCCGTTCTGATAGGCCATTAGTCAGTGACGAGTCTGTGGAGGCTATATGGGATAGCTACCTAAGGAGCCCTAAAAAGTCTGTGCATGAGCCCACATCGAACTGCACTGAATAGATATGAAACTGGGAGAGTTTTTCTTTTATTTGGTGCAGATTTCACATTTCTATCGTCTTTTGTTGCTTTCCTGTGACTGGTCAAAAGTGCACCATGACTTTACGGACACACTGTATTTTATTTGCTGGACAAAGTGGGTTTCATCATGTTAGAGCTTCTGCATTTTCAAAAATTCTAAAAATGGTACTTGCTGTAATTTTTTGTTTCTAAATAAACTTGCTCAGGGTTTTAGAAATTCATGTTTCTTAGAGTGAAGATCATTTTCATTTTCTTATCATTGAAGTTTTAGTCTTATTTAATTTTTTTTTTTTTTAATTTTTGGTTTCAGTAAGAGAGAAAGAGGAGAGAGAAAAAGACAGGAACATCAAGCTGTTCTGTCTGGGCCCTGACTGGGGAGCAAACTGGCACCCTCTGTGCTTCTGGATGATGCTCGGACCAACCAAGCTGTCTGGCCAGGGCTTGAAGTTTTAAAACTTCTAAAATTTAGTTGTTTTATCACTTGTCCAGTAACTTTTCTGAAAGCTCTTGCATAAAGAAAAAAACCTGATTTTTGGATTTTGGTAGCTATTTTGCTATCTTTTGCAAGAGGATATAAGTTATATATATCTCTCCTTCCCATTGATCCCTTAAAGGGCTTTATGCACTTTTTAATTTTTTTGTATTTTTCTGAAGTGAGAAGAGGGGAGGCAGAGAGACAGACTCCAGTCATAGAGCTGTCCTCAGTGCCTGGGCCAACTCTGCTTCAGTGGAGCCTTGGCTGCGGGAGGGAAAGAGAGAAACAGAGAGAAAGGAGGAGGGAAGGGTGGAGAAGCAGATGGGTTCTCCTGTGTGCCTTGGCCAGAAATCGAATCCGGGACTTTTACACGCCGGGCGGACGGTCTACTGCTGAGCCAACCGGCCAGGGCCTTTTCTATTTTTTTACACCCTGTTAACCAGGGGTCCCCAAACTATGGCCCGCGGGCCGCATGCGGCCCCCTGAGGCCATTTATCCAGCCCCTGCCATACTTCTGGAAGGGGGCACCTCTTTCATCGGTGGTCAGTGAGAAGAGCATAGTTCCCATTGAAATACTGGTCAGTTTGTTGATTTAAATTTACTTGTTCTTTATTTTAAATATTGTATTTGTTTCCGTTTTGTTTTTTTTACTTTAAAATAAGATATGTGCAGTGTGCATAGGGATTTGTTCATAGTTTTTTTATAGTCTGGCCCTCCAACGATCTGAGGGACAGTGAACAAAGTTTGGAGACCCCTGCTGTAAACTGTGTCAATAAAAGGACTTCCAGCCTAAGAAAAAAGTCTTGTAAGAGCTTATTTGATCCAAAATGCCAACAGGTCCCAGGAAGTAAAGTCTCAGCAGATTGAGAAAATGTTCTAGAAAATGGGAGTTTTGCAGCTTATTGTATATATCAGGTCTGCCGGAAAGTTCTGTCTGTTTCTATCACAAGTTTCGACACGTAAGCACGTTTATTTGGCGCATGTGTGCCTCTCTATTTTTATCACTTAATGCAGGGGTCTCAAACTCGCGGCCCATGGGCCGCATACGGCCCACCAAACAATTTTGTGCGGCCCGCAGACTAATCCACAAAGTTCAAAATATTTTGGATAAAATTAAGTAAGCCCGTGGATTAGTCTGCGGGTCGCACAAAATTGTTCAGTGGGCCGCGAGTTTGAGACCCCTGACTTAATGTATACATACTGACGTAGCAAATTAACTAAAAGTTGATTCACGTTAGTCTTATGTGTGAAGCGATATACCCATGGCTACTGATAAAGTTCATTTACGCCACTGTATTTTATACAAATTTCAACAAGGAAGAAATGCTACAGAAGCATGTAGAAATTTATTGAAAGTGTTTGGTGAAGGTACAGTGTCTGATAGGACATGCAGAAGATGGTTTGAAAAATTCAAAACAGGTGATTTCAACCTTTCTGATAAGCCACGTCCTGGGTGACCATCTTTGATTGATGATGACGATGTTGTTAAGACCATGTTGGAGCAAGATCCTTTTCTGATAACATCGGAGATTGCAGAAAGGCTTAATTCAGCTTAGCAAACCATTTCGGACCATATTCGGAAGATAGGATTGGTGTGGAAATATTCAAGATGGGTGCCACATGAATTAAGTCAGAAGAATTTGGATGATCGAGTCGTCATATGCACATCTCTGCTTGCTCGGAACAAAATTGAGCCCTTCTTGAACCGGATGATAACTGGGGATGAAAAGTGGATTACCTACGAAAATATTGTAAGGAAAAGGGCATCTTGTGAACCCGGAAAACCTAGCCCTTCCACCTCTAAACCAAATTTGACTCTGAATAAGAGAATGTAGTGTATATGGTGGGACATTCGAGAACCAGTACATTATGAGCTTTTAAAACTGAACGAAAAGCTCAATTTGGAGAAGTATTGTCAGCAACTGGATAATTTAAAGACAGCAGTCCAAGAAAAGAGGCCGGCGATGTTCAATAGGAACAACATCATACTGCATCATGATAATCATACTGTATCAACATCATACAGCATCAAACTGCACATGCTGCTTTGGGGACTCGTCAAAAAATTGCAGAACTAGGCTGGGAAATTCTGTCGCATCCACTATATTCCCTGGACTTAGCACCCTCCAACTATCACTTGTTTTTGTCCTTACAAAATTTTTTGAAGGGCAAAAAATTCAAAAATGAAGACGGTATCAAACAAGCACTGGTTCAATTTTTCACATCAAAAGATAAAACATTTTTCAAAAATGGGATATACAAATTGCCCTCACGCTGGCAAGAAATCATTAATAATAATGGCAGTTATATTATTTAATAAAGTTTATTGACGGTAAGAAAAATTTGTATTTTGTTTTATTCCAAAAACGGACAGAACTTTCTGGTAGACTGGATACATTAGAGTCAAGGAGGATAGGGAAGGGGCTACATGAAATCCTTGGTGGTAGATTCAGGAAGCAGGAACACTGGGGGAACTCTCTGGGTTTTGATGGAAAGTAAAATGTTACATTGGTGGGTGCAGGGTAGTTAACATTGGCAGAACTGGAGGTGGTGTGTGGGCAACAAGGTCACATGGGCCCTGCTCTGGTGCAGGGCTGTGTCTCCAAGGGGTCCGGGCAAGGTCCCTGCGACACCTCAGAGGAACCTTGTAAGACAGGTACACAAGACAGTAGACAACTTCGAAGTTGAAGACTGACCTTTGTTGCCTGACCTGTGGTGGTGCAGTAGGTAAAGTGTTGACCTGGAATGCTGGGATTGCCAGTTCAAAATCTGAGGCTCGCCTGGTCAAGGCACATAGGAGAGGCAACTACTGCGTTCATTCTGCTCCTCCTCCCACTTTTCTCTTCCTCCCTTCCCCTTTCTCCCCCTTCCCCCCTCTTTCCTCCTCTCTCTCCCTTTTCTCCCCTCTCCCTTCCTTTCTCTCCCTCTTTTTTCTAAAATCAATGAATGAAATCTTGAAGAAAAAAAAGATTGGCTTTTGTACAGGAAGCTACACGCCTAGATCATGACTACTCACCAGGAACCACTTTTAGTTAGAAACTTTTACATCCAGACCATCTGCGTGGTTACTTCTGGTTCCTGGGTTTGTAAGACTTTCCACGTGGGCCTCCCCTGAGCCTGTCAGGTTTAGTATGTGGCCCCTTTTCATCCACAGCTGTCTCAAAGTCTGCCCCTTTTAGGGGAAAAAAGCATTTTTGTAGATCTGTAAGGACTTATGAAGGCATGAAAAACTGCCGATTTTGTAGCCCTGGTACAGATTTTTTTTTTTTTTTTACAGAGAGAGAGAGAGAGAGAGAGAGAGAGAGAGAGATAGGGACAGACAGGAACAGAGAGAGATGAGAAGCATCAATCCATCAATCATCGGTTTTATGTGGCAACACCTTAGTTGTTTATTGATTGCTTTCTCATATGTGCCTTGACTGCGGGCCTTTAGCAGACCGAGTAACCCCTTGCTCGAGCCAGCGACCTTGGGTCCAAGCTGGTGAGCTTTGCTCAAACCAGTTGAGCCCGCGCTCAAAGCTGGAGACCTTAGGGTCTCGAACCTGAGTCCTCCGCATCCCAGTCCGACGCTCTATCTATCCACTTCGCCACCGCCTGGTCAGGCCCTGTTACAGATTTATGACATCTAATAGATCTGAATGAAGTAAACACCTCATTGGTTATTGTAATGTGATAGCTTGCAAAGAAATTTTAGTCAGTGAAAAGTGGTCGAGCTTTTCAAACCACAAATATTAACATGAGTATGAACTATCAAATAACTGCCAGTCAAGTCAAAGTTAGAAATAGAATAATGTTACTTTACATAAACTGGTTGTCTCCATAATAATAGCCCAGGTAAAATGACAAGAACTTGGGCTGATCCAGACTCAGCTCTGTGTGCCTCCGAGGAGGGCTGCTCAGGTCCGACAGAGAGCTCTTCCCTCTTCCCGAGTCTCATCGCACACTGTTCTCGAGTTCGTTTGCTTTGCTTTAATGGAAGTCTGTGACAGTGAAACACTTGGCCTCTCTGACTCGGTCTTGTCCAGGCCTGCTTTGACCCATGTCTTGTTTGTCAGAGATCTGCAGGAACCTTGTGACTGGACCCACATCAGCTAGAGTCAGCAGACTAAGAACGGTCTTCCTCCCTGCTGGTGGCTTCTGTTGCCAGTCACCTCTTGCCTCTCCCATTTCGCATTCCCTTGACATAAAAGAAGCCTGAACTCTGTACTGGACTTCTGGATTTAAAGATCAGCTCTTCCGTTTTCCCAGTCGGTGCCTCTTGGATCAGTAGACCTTTCTAAGCATTGCAGCGTGAGCACACGGACTTGGGGATGGTGACGTACTTAGTGCTTATGATTCTATGTAGAACTGAGCGCTTTCACCTAGATTTTGTCATTCTGTAGTTGGTTGGTTTTTCCTTATCTCTTCTTCCTTATCTTTTACACATAGAGAGATTAACCAGGTCTGGTTTTTCCTTGTAATTTAAGACGTTTGCTAATTCTTGTTATTATCAAGTAGATTATTATTATTAGCATCCCAGTCCAACGCTCTGTCCTCTGCGCCAGGCGAAAGTACTAGTTTCATTGATGACAGTGTCTTAAAAAGAGGCCTTGCATTCATTTCCTAGGGCTTTACACACTTCTAGGTGGGGAAGAGGCTGTAGCTCTGATTGTCCATACCAGCTACCTAGGCTAAGCATGTGTCCGTGATCAGCTCTTAGCCCCTGGCCCTTCCTTCTGTGATAGAGTTTCAGTATAGGCTGCAGATTCTCTAAGCCAGGCTGGCTTCCAAAAGCATAAGCAGTACCTTGGTTCCACTTAATGGGCTGAGATCAGAAAATTGGGCCTGGCCAGTTGGCTCAAGTGGTAGAGCGTCGGCCTGGCGTGCGGGAGTCCCGGGTTCTATTCCCGGCCAGGGCACACAGGAGAAGCACCCATCTGCTTTTCCACCTCTCCCCCTCTCCTTCCTCTCTGTCTCTCTCTTCCCCTCCCGCAGCCAGGGCTCCATTGGAGCAAAGTTGACCTGGGCGCTGAGGATGGCTCTATGGCCTCTGCCTCAGGCGCTAGAATGGCTCTGGTCTCAACAGAGCATCGCTCCAGACGGGCAGAGCATCGCCCCCTGGTGGGCATGCCGGGTGGATCCTGGTCGGGCGTATGTGGGAGTCTGTCTGATTGCCTTCCCAGTTTCCAGCTTCAGAAAAATTAAAAAAAGAAAAAAGAAAAGAAAATAACAGGCCTTGAAGATTATATAAAACCACCTTGTGTTGTGTGTGGATCTCTGGTTTGCCAGGCAAATATTACTTAGCATCTTGGTGAAAAGTCATAGAATCTTAGTATTTCAGGCACCCATTTTTCTGGTTCTCTTTTCTATGTTCTTCTATTCATATTTTATATCCTTTACCTTTCCCGTTCCAAGGTTTTCTTCTTGTGAAAATTCTGGGGAATTTTCCAAATTGAAGAATTATGAAAGGTAATGCATATTCTTGAATATTGAGCACTTTAACAAGTTTATTGTGAAATGAATACATATATAAAATATATATCTGTATAAAAATATACAGGCAGTCCTTCCCTGGGTTACGAATGAGATAGGTTCTGTAGGATTGAAATGTTAAGTGTTTATATGCACAGGAAGATAAAAAAGACTGTCAAGACAAACATCTAAGTTGCATTTAATATATAGGTAAATATACCTGTTTCAACTTACGTGCAACTCAACCTAAGAACGAACCTATAGAACCGATCTTGTTTGTAACCCAGGGACTGCCTGTATGATAAAAGGCATGATTTGCAGAAGTATGGTGCCAGGTCAAAGAGAGGCATGGGTTTCAGTAGAAAGAAGTACAAGGTGGTTACCTAAGAACGAAGATCGGCGCCCACTAGTACAGGATGGTCAGCGCAGAAGGAAAACGCCTGAAGTCGTCGTCGGTGTGTCACTACCAAGTGTCCAGTGCCTGGGCCACGGCCCTCCAGTGAGTGTGGGTGATGAGAGTGGAGGTTTTTCCTCCACGTGCTAATATTATGAGTGTTGTTTTATTTCCCAAACCTCTCTTTTTTATAATTTATTCCCCACATTTTAGACTTGGGAAGTATTGAGTTTGACACAGTTTTGATCACCAGCCAAGGCCTAAGCATTCTCCTAAATAGTGCATGGAATATGTCACAGTTTGGCCCTGAAGAACTTTCTGCCTCGTGTGAGGGAACCTACATGCAGGAGGCAGTAGTAGAACAGGGTGAATGAATGTCATCAAAAGGCAGAGGGGGATGGGGACAGAGCAGTGTGGCCTTAAGTAATTAGAGTAGGGGCGGGAGGGCAGGAAAGAACTGCATCACTGTTTAGGTCTGAATGTTTCAGCAGTGTTCGTGCCTTCTGAGACCTTTCTGAGCATGTTGCTGTAAGGTCTTTTATATGGATTATTATTTTTCTTCTTTTCCAAGTGAGAGGAGGGGAGATAGATAGACTCCCATATGCACCCAACCGGGATCCACGCAGCAACCCCTATCTGGGGCCGATGCTCTGCCCATCTGGGGCCATGCTCGCAACCAAGGTATTTTTAGTACCTGAGGCAGAGGCCATGGAGCCATCCTCAGCTCCCGGGGCTGATGTGTTCAAACTTATTGGAGCCATGGCTGTGGGAGAGGAAAAGAGAGAGAGAGAGAGAGAGAGACAGAGAGATAGAGGGAGAGAGAGAAAGGGGAGGGGAAGGGGAAGGGGTGGAGAAGCAGATGGTTGCCTCTCCTGTGTGTCCTGTCTGGGAATTGAACCCCGGGCATCCACACGCCGGGCTGACACTCTACCACTGAGCCAACTGGCCAGGGCCTGGATTATTTTTTTTCTTTTGCATTGTTTTAATTCTCCTGTGCCTCAAATAGTCCATCTAAGTTTGCCAGAATGCTGGTTTCAACAAAACTTCAGAGTTGTTTTCTCTCAAGGAAGTAGCTGTTAGAAGAACTTCAGCTGTTAACAGCTCTTCCCTTTTCTCCCTGGCTATGAGGAGTTCATTTCCCCACCCCTCTGAGTGAAGTGAGGCCACGAGACTTGATCTGACTGATGAGATGTGAGTGATTCCCCTCCAGGAGAAAGCTCGCAAAGCCCCAGCACTCGCGTTGGCACAGATCTTTTTCTTTGGCTCCTGGCTCAGCAGGGTTCAAGGTTGGGGCCACACTGTCATCTTGTCTCCTAGAGTGATTACACTGAGCATTCCTGCTCACCCAAGATGGACATGTAGCATGAGCAAGATACAGACATTTGTGTTAAGCTGTGATCTGAGAATCACCTACTCTGTTTTGATTAATCTTTCCAAATTTTGTTCTTTGGTCTCCATCCTAATAATTCTCAATTTTCTTTTAGCTTTGTAGCGATTTCATCTGTTCTTGGCTTTTTTATCCAGGCTGACTTTGCCATTGAACCTGCCATGATTGCATTCTGTAATGAGATTTGACCTGTTGAAACTTGAGACCTATCAAACATAAAGGTAGATGTTTCCCAGTTCTCCTATACAGTTCCTCTTGGACACATTGTTTCTCAGAAGAGCTGGGACCAGCACCTGTCTTCTGAGTGTCTTCTGAGTGTAAGGATGGGTGTCTTGTACAGTCCACAGGCACATGAGGAGGGGCAAATGAATGCTGTTGACAGAGCTGGTGAGTCTGCTCAGCCCAGCATGGTCGTTGGCTGGGTAGTCCATCCAAGCCAGCGTTGTCCAGCAGGACTTCTGCCTCAGTGGCAGTGTCCTGTGTTTGCACAGGAGCTCCATGGAGCTGTCAGCACCTGGGCTACGGCTAGTGTGCCAGAGGAACTGATTTTTAAATTCAGATAGCACCATGTGACTAGTGGCTGTCACAGTACAGTGCAGCAGGACCCTAGAACAACGTCGGGATGGCATAACGTTAGGTGCGAAAAGCAGAATATAAAATACTATTATTATACATATTGAAATAATAAAAATATTTAAGTTCTATACAAAGGAAAGAACACGGATAACACCCACACCACAGTACTAACAGTGAGTGTGTTAGGGCGAGGAAGTTACATGTGGTACCCTTCTTTTTTCATGTTAAAAAAGTACCGCAAATTTTTATAGTTGAAAGTATATATGACAGACTTGAGCAGAGAAGGAGAGCTCTGAGACCCAGAGAACGTTCCGGCAGATGAATATGTTGGGTACACAGGCACTCAGGTTTCAATGGACACATTCCACATTTTACATTTTGGCCAGAAAAGCCCAGTTTATGTTTACTGTCTGGTGCTCTTTGATTAGCTGTGATGTCACACAAGTAAACTGAGAAGACATTCTGCAAGTGATATGTATGTATCACGTCAGAAAGAGGTTATGCTTTTTAAATAACTTGTGTGAGTTTTTAGCAAACCTGTCTTTTAGAAAAGTATTTACTAATGAAATCACTTACCATGACCTGTCTTTTAGAAAAGTATTTACTAATGAAATCACTTAGATATCTAATTCTGTTTTCTTCCGTAATTGACAAATCATTTGTTGATTCTATCATTCTGAAAACATGCAGACTAGATAAAGAGCTAAATGCTTTTTAAAATTTATTTAGCAAACCTGGTGTGCTCTTCTTGAGAATTGAAGAAACTGAGCTGCGGCGTGTCCCCTATAGCTTGTGGGAGACGCTGCTGGCCATCCCTAGTGGGTAGTGGCCGTCCCTAGTGGGTAGTGGCCATCCCTAGTGGGTAGTGGTCGTCCCTAGTGGGTAGTGTCCATCCTTAGTGGGGACCAGGAGTGGAGTTTTTTTCAGGAATGTCTGATGGGACTGTGTTTCCTAAAATATTGTTACATAAGGGGTGAAATTTTGTAAGGTCAGTGAGCATTTTCAGAATGACTCTCATCCCACCCTACCCTGCCCTGCCCTGCCCTGCCCTGCCCTGCCCTGCCCTGCAAAGGCCTTTGTTACTAAAGTACTCATTTAAAATTTGTGTCATTACCATGACCTGTCTTTTAGAAAAGTATTTACTAATGAAATCACTTAGATATCTAATTCTGTTTTCTTTCTTCCTTAATTGACAAATCATTTGTTGATTCTGAAAACATGCAGACTAGATAAAGAGCTAAATGCTTTTTTAAATTTTTTTATTATTATTTTTTTGTATTTTTCTGAAGTTGGGAACAGGGAGGCAGTCAGACTCCCGCATGCGCCTGACCGGGAGCTACCCGGCATGCCCACCAGGGGGCGATACTCTGCCAGTCTGGGGCGTTGCCCTGTTGCAACCAGAGCCATTCTAGCGCCTGAGGCAGAGGCCACAGAGCCATCCTCAGCGCCCGGGCCATCTTTGCTCCAATGGAGCCTTGGCTGCAGGAGGGGAAGAGAGAGACAGAGAGGAAGGAGAGGGGGGAGGGGTGGAGAAGCAGATGGGTGCTTCTCCTGTGTGCCCTGGCCTGGAATCGAACCTGGGACTCCTGCACGCTGGGCCGATGCTCTACCACTGAGCCAACCGGCCAGGGCCTAAATGCTTTTATTTTGAAAATTTAGTTTATTCTAGTCCCATATTTGGTCATAAATGGCACAGGGCCCTGAGTGGCAGGGGGTCTCCTGGGCAGTGTCAGGGAGGAGAGGGCTTGACTGGTGCTCCCCTCACTCTGCCACCCTCACTGCCAGGCTCACGTTAGTGTGTTAGGTCCCAAGTCTGTAAATGGTTCCACAAACCTGCGTAGAGTCGCCCCAGTCTTTGGAGGCTGATTTTCATTCACCACTGGGGTTGCTTTTAATTCTTGAGTCCTTAAAATGGCTAGAAATCATACATTAGGCAGCAGAAAGAGCCCAGTGTGTGCTGAGCTTCCCTGATTGTGCTGGGTGGGGGTGGTGTGGCGTGCACATGTGGAGGTTGCTCTGCAGACGGGCACACGCAGCCCAGGGCAGTGGATGGTGCGGAGTACACACGCGGAGGTTGCTCTGCAGACGGGCACACGCAGCCCAGGGCAGTGGATGGTGCGGAGTACACACGCGGAGGTTGCTCTGCAGACGGGCACACGCAGCCCAGGGCAGTGGATGGTGTGGAGTACACACATGGAGGTTGCTCTGCAGACGGGCACACGCAGCCCAGGGCAGTGGATGGTGCGGAGTACACACATGGAGGTTGCTCTGCAGACGGGCACACGCAGCCCAGGGCAGCGGAGGAGTCTCTTGTGTTCCCCAGGCTCATCCTCTGCACTTAGTACCGAGTTCTCCACATGTCTCCTTTGAATTTGCAGCAGAGAACAAAAATGTTACTTAACCATATGATAAGATTTGAACTGGATTATTTTAAGTGAAGGCAAATTTTAGTTTATTAAAGAATAGTAAGAAGGCCCTGGCCGGTTGGCTCAGTGGTAGAGCGTCGGCCTGGCGTGCAGGAGTCCTGGATTTGATTCCTGGCCAGGGCACACAGGAGAAGTACCCATCTGCTTCTCCACTGCTCCCCCTCTCCTTCCTCTCTGTCTCTCTCTTCCCCTCCCGCAGCCGAGGCTCCATTGGAGCAAAGTTGGCCCAGGCACTGAGAATGGCTCCATGGCCTCTGCCTCAGGCACTAGAATGGCTCTGGTTGCAACAGAGCAACGCCCCAGACGGGCAGACCATTGCCCCTTGGTGGGCATGCCGGGTGGCTCCCGGTCGGACGCATGCGTGAGTCTGACTGCCTCCCCGTTTCCAACTTCAGAAAAATACAAAAAAAAAAAAAAAAAAAAAAGAAAAGAAAAGAAAAAAGAATAGTAAGGAAATCTATTTTTAAAACTTAGTTTATTTCACATAATTACTGTTCTTCACTTACTCATACTAGTGAAGGAACCTGGAAGATGAAGCAAATAGTTAACAATTGGGAGGGTAGTTTATGGTACCTTCCACTTGTATGACATTTTGTGAAATGCAAAGGCCACGAAATGCAGATGCCCTCATTCGCTCATTTCAGCACCGGTGAGTGGCTGAGAAATGTAGGGAGAGCAAGCCTTCACTATTTTATTGTACTGACCAGAAAACCCAAGAAGTTGTGGATACAAAACGCAGTAACCAAGTAGCAGAGCTGGGACTGACTACAAGAGCCTGGGGATTCTTAGTGCTGCGCACCTTCCACACTTCCCTCTTCACCTTGGGAGTCAGGACTCAAGTGACTTACAAGCTTCCGTGGGCACTTCATAGCTAGTAGATTATATATCTATATGCATACATGTGTGTGTACACACAACCTTTTAAAACCATTTAAAATTTAAAGTAAAAAATTCAAAGAAATTCTAAAGTAAGTGTATTTAGTATTTTGGGACTTATAAATGATCATTTATACAACCTAGTTTTGGGATGATTTGGGTTAATATTGCATGAGAAAAAGAGTCTCAAGATGATTTAAAGGTCCTTTTTTTCTTAGTGTAAACCTTTGGAAAAGAGAATGTTGAAAAAAACAACAAAAAACCTTCAGATGCTTTTTCTTTAACTCTTTTTAGACAATTTAAAATAATAAACTGAAGCAGTGACATTTAACTTCATAGTGACTACATGCCACATTCAGAATGAGTGTGGAAAGGAGTCGACGGTTTGAAGTGTGGGGGGTTGCCAGCTGTGTTCTTGAACTTGCCAGGCAGATGTTCGGTGGTTTTGCCGGCGCTTGTCAGGTCCCCCTGCTGTGTGGGCCACGTGGTGGATTCCATGTAAAATCAGTTTTAATGAAGTAGATAACCATGAGCCAGCAGACCTAGGCTCCCTTCCTTTTGGTCCCGAACTAGAAACAGTCTCTCATTTGTCAAGTGTTCGCCCCTCTACCAAAGGTTTGCTGCTGAGGGAGAGGGAGCTAGTTATGACCCAATTTCTATACCTGGGTGTCTGCTGACAATCTGGGGTTCAAAGTAAAGAGGATGGGCACTCTTTAGTGCCGAGTGATTATGGGGCCTCCGTCTCAGACCCTGTGGTTGGTGTCTGCTTAGAAGTGCGGCACAGGAGTGCCGGGGAGTCAGTGCTGCCAGGCCTGCCCGCCTCTCCTCCCCGCTCCTGGGTCTTCTGCAGTCTGTTCCAGAGAGAGAGGAGAGACACACTGGGACTGCTACCGACTCCAGGGCTGGGCCAGCCACGGAGCAGGTGCAGGAAGAGTTCTCGTAGGGGCAGCAGTGCAAGTGAAGGTCTTAGCCAGTGTTTTGATGAGGTGTTCTGTGCTCTTTGCTTTATTTCGCATTTGTAGGCCATTCTCGCCTACTTCTCCAATTCTTCCTAAAGAAACTGGAAATCTCTTAATGACAACAGTGGGAATCTTATGGTTGGGTTCATACCATGTTTTCAAGTAAAAACTAAAAAATACTAAAGCATTTCTGTATTGGTCTTGACAGTTTGTCAAGTCAGTCGTTAGTGAATGAAGGCCTTTGTGTATTTAAATAATGGAGAGAGCCTTATACTAAGTTGTTTACAGTAAAACTAGTATTTTACAGGTTCCATGGCAAAGACAATTTTGTAGATTTTGCTTACAGTATTCTTCTAATATCTCCTGTACTGTCTAGGTCTGATGTATATTCTTCTAATATCTCCTGTACTGTCTAGGTCTGATGTACATTCTTCTAATATCTCCTGTACTGTCTAGGTCTGATGTACATTCTTCTAATATCTCCTGTACTGTCTAGGTCTGATGTACATTCTTCTAATATCTCCTGTACTGTCTAGGTCTGATGTATATTCTTCTAATATCTCCTGTACTGTCTAGGTCTGATGTACATTGTTGGATTCAATTTCCTAAGTTTTGTTTAGACACTTTACATGTGTGTTCGTGAGGAATATCAGCCTTTAATTTTCTCTTCTTGTAATATATTCTTTATCTGGTTTTGATGTCAGGATAATGCTGTACTCATAACATGATTTGGGAAGTATTTGCTTCTCTTTTTTTTGTATTTTTCCAAAGTTAGAAGTGGGGAGGCAGTCAGACAGACTCCCACATGTACCCGACCGGGATCCACCCGGCATGCCCACCAGGGGGCGATGCTCTGCCCATCTGGGGCTTACTCTGCCATGGCTGGGGCCACTCTAGCGCCTGAGGCAGAGGCCATGGAGCCATCCTCAGCGCCCGGGTCAACTTTGCTCCAGTGGAGCCTTGGCTGCGGGAGGGGAAGAGAGAGAGAGGAAGGAGAGGGGGAGGGGTGGAGAAGCAGATGGGCACTTCTTCTGTGTGCCCTGACCAGGAATCAAACCTGGGACTTCCACACATCTGGCCAACGCTCTACTACAGAGCCAACCGGCCAGGGCTGTATTTGCTCCTCTTGGAAGAGTTTGTATAGAATTGACATTATGTTTTCCTTAAATATTTGTAGAATTTGGCTTTGAAGCCATTTGGGCCTGGAGATTATTTTTTTTTAAAGAGGGAGAGAGAGACAAGAAGGGAGAGAGATGAGAAGCATCAATTCATATTTGCAGCACTTTAGTTGTTCACTGATTGCTCTCATGTGCCTTGACTGGGGGCTTCAGCTGAGCCAGTGACCTTGGGCTACAACCAGCGACCATGGGGTCATGTCTATGATCCCACGCTCAAGCCGGTGACCTTGGGGTTTTGAACCTGCGTCCTCAGCATCCCAGGGCAACGCACTATCCACTGTGCCTCCAGTTGGTCAGGCTGTGCCTGGAGATTTCTTTGTGGGAAAGTTTTAAACTATAAATTCAGTTCATTTTATAGATACAGAGACATTCGTTCTATTTCTTCTTGAGTGAATTGTAGTAATTGTGTTTTCAACGAATTTGTCTATTTCATCTAAGTTGTAAATTTATTGGTGTAAAGTTTTTTCTCATACCTCCTTATTTTCCTTTTTATACCTATAGAATCTGTAGAGATCTCCCCTCTTTCATTCCTGAAATTGTTGATTTATGCCTCTTTCTTGAATAGTCTGGCTAGAGGTTTGTAAAGTTTGTTGTCTGAAAGAACCAGCTTTGGCACTGTGCTAAGTGAAATAAGCCAGTCAGAGAAAGACAAGTACCATACTATTTCACTCATGTGGACTGTATGCACAACATGAGCTAACAAACAAGAGAGACAAGTTCATAATAGAGAGCAAGCTGACAGCTGTGAGAGGGGTTGGGAGGTTGGGGGGGGGGGAGGTGGAGGGATTGAGCATAAAAGAAAAGAGAAAAACTCACGGGCATGGACAACAGTGCGCTGATGGCTGGAGCAGGCGTTGGAGGACAAATGGTGGAGGGCGACTTGCCTTGGGTGGTGAACACAGCATAGTATATAGGTGATGTGTGTGGAATTGTGCACCTGAAGCCTGTGTAATTTTGTTAACCAGTGTCACCCCAATAAATTCAATAAAAAGGGAAATTTAAAAAAGACAAATTCCACCAAAAGTAAAAAATCAGGTCTCAGAAAAAAATAAGGTAAACTAAGCAAAGCAAAAAACATTGTCCTCTGAGCTTTAGCCTCCTCATTAATAAAGTGCAGTTCAATAACAAAAATAAATCTGGTTTTATTATTTTTCCATGTTCTGTTTCATTGGTTTCCAAGTCAGGAGAACGGACACTGGAGCTGCGAGTGGTTGTGGTGCAGGCGGAAGCCACCTGTGCTGTCTCTGCTGATTGTAACTTTATGTTGGTTCTCGTCGGTTTCAGTTCATTTATTTTTCTCTTCATATCCAGTCCCTTTGTCTCTGCTTCTTTGCATGCCTGTTCATTTAAAAACTTTCTATATTTATTGATTTTTAGGGAGAACAGAAGGAGGGGAGAGAGAGGGAGGAGGGAGGGAAGGAGGGATATAGATTTGCTCTCCACTTAACTCATGCCGTCCTTAGTTCAGTCTCGCCTGTGCCCTGACTGGCATTGAACCCGCAGACCTCCGGGTGTTGGGACGATGCTCTGACCACCTGATCTACCCAGCCAGGGCCTGCTCATTTTTGAATGGATGCTATACATTGTAAATTTTATCTTCTTGAATGCTGGATATTTTTGTGTTCCTCTAAATTTCTTGAGCTTTGTTCTTGGACCACGGTGAAATTAGTTGGAAATAAGTTTGGTCATTTCGGGTCTTGTTTTTTAGACTTGTTAGGCAGGACCAGAGCGGAATTTAGTTTAGGGCTAATTATCCCCCCCGCTAAGGCACGGTCCCCTGAGTGCTCTACCAGGTGTCCCTGCATCAGGATAGGAGCTTTTCCAGCCTGGCTGGTGCGAAGCAGACACCATCACCAGCACCCTGAGCGTGGGTCCTGTTTCCTCCCATCCTTGTGATGGTCCTTTCCTGCTATCTCGGGGAGCTCCTCACATGTGTGCCCAGAGCAGACTGAGCGTGTGAGGGCGACCCTCTGCCAATTCTGGTGCTTTCTCTGCAGCTCTCTCCTCGTCCTTTCCCTGTGGCCTCCGGCTGCCTCAGTCTCCCTCGCCTTCCAGCCACCGCTCAAGGCGCCTTTCTGTCTCGCCTGGTCTTCACTGCATGGGACCCATTCGTCAGCTTGCTCCAAGTTATGTCCCCAGAATTGATTACTTAGCTGATGGTCTGTTTGGCACCCTGAGATCCAAACATATGAAAGAATTGATGGTTTTAATTTTGAGAGTCAGCTCGGAAATTTCAGCAGATTGAAAATTACAGAAAATCTTTGCTTTATCTGGTTTTTACAATTCACAAAAGATAGTTTGGTAGAGAGGATTTTAAAAAGTAGCAGGATATACATTAGTAGTAACTTAGTCCTGTGGTAGGATTAAACATTTTCCTTTATATCTACCGTATGTAACATTTGCTTTGTGATTATAGTGGAGTGCGAGAGACTGTTGAGTCTCTGAGAAGGCGTCTGTGCCTGAGCCGATGCTGCTGCTTTTGGTGGCCCTTTCATTATCTGCTAGTTCATGGGAAAGCTGAGCCGATGAGATTCACCTGTCAGTATTGTCAATTTTCATTTCTAGTGGCATACTCAGAACCCTAACATAAAGACTGTCATGATTTAATAAGGCCATTGTTAGATTAATCTGACATATTGAAAGTATGTTAATTTAAGGAGAAAACTATTAAAGAGTGGCATCTATCACAAGTAATCAGAAAGGCCTGTCGAGGTGGATGGCAGGTGACAGCAGACGCGGCAGCACAGCCTGGCGTGGCTCTCAGACACACCCATGTCGCACTTTAATCTTTATGAAACAAGTGATGAGCAAGTCCAAGATACTTAGCCATAGAAAATAACTGATTGTTTATGGTAAAGCTTAAATTTAAAGGACTCATTATTTTTATCAGTGTTTCAGTGAATTACTCTTCAGCTGCTTGTTTTCTGTTATCCTTAAAAATGGCCAGGGCGGCCCTGGTGGGGTGACTCGGTTGACTGGAGCATCATCCTGAAGCACAGAGGTTGCTGGTTCGATCCCTGGTCTGGGCACACACAGGGACAGACCGATTCTCCTGTCTCTTTCTCTCTCCTCTTTCACTGAAATCAGTTACAGATGAAAAACCGACTAGGGCTTTGTTACCAGATCAGTTATTTCAGCATCACAGGCAAACAGAGTTTCACTACTCACATCTCTTGGGAGAGCAAAATAAACATGGAGATAAGGTAGCACAAGCCCAACAATACATGTTTCTGAGTTTCCTTTCTTTTAAAAGATATTAAACCTTTAAAAGTTTAAAATGTCACTTAGTTAAAATGTCAAAAATTATAACAAAGAAAAAAAAAAGAAAGTGTTCTAAGAAGCAAAGGTATTTTAATAAAGTGGACCAGTAGTTTACATCTGTGTATGTAACACATACCTCTCTCTCTCTTTTTTTGTAGATTCTGCCAGACTTACATTTGGCCTCGATGTGAAATTAAAGCAGAAAGTCAACACCTGCACGTGTGTTGCTACCGGGACGCTGACTCATGGTCATGCGTGAAGAGGGAGACCCTGTTCTAGACAGCTGACTTATCCTAGATGTCAAGCTTCTCTCCTTGTTCCTGGAGTGAAACCCCCTCCAGATTCCCACACAACATCAGCTCCAGAAGATGCTTCGCGTTGTAAGGATGTCAGCAACCTAGATCCATGTGCCCTGTCTGCACGGCTCTTGTGGACGGCCCCCCCTGACAGCCCCGCAGCTCTTGCCCAGGCCCTGCCCCTGTCTCTGAGATGTCTCTGCTGCATGCGCTGGGCCCAGTGCAGACCTGGCTGGGACAAGAGCTGGAGAAATGTGGCATCGATGCCATGATCTACACTCGATACGTCCTCAGTCTTCTGCTGCATGACAGCTATGACTACGACCTGCAGGAACAGGTATTCACAGGCTTGAACTGCCCTTGTGAAAATTCACGGCTGTGTTTTCATGTTAGTGTTTCTCTTCAAAGAGTGCTTTCCTACTTGGGAACAGGGCTGTGGACCGCTGTGGTCCCTGAACTTTCCCCTGTCGGTGAGTGGTAATGAGCGTGGCACAGAGCACCCTAGTTCGGCTCTTCACACTTGGGCTTTCTCAGTGCTGGTTACTTCCCGGCGCGGACTCTGGGGCCTGTCACAGACTGGTACCAGGCTGACCACCTGCCGCCTCTGAGCAGCACTGCTTCCCAATGTTGGTTTCCCTTCTGTAGGACTGTCCCATCTGATGACGGGTCGTTCTGATAATGTGTCAGGCATACTTCTTTACATGCCAGGGTTTAATAGTCTGTTTTATCTGCAGGAGTGATATTCCTTTTATTTATTGATGTGAGAGAGAAACACTGATTTGTTGTCCCACTTAGTTGTATATTCATCGGTTGATTCTTGTACATGTGCCCAGACCAGGGATCCAACCCGCAACCTTGCTGTATGGGGCTGACACTCCAACCACCTGGGCTACCTGGCCAGGGCCTCAGCTGCTTATTGATCCATTGTGCGTGACAAATAAGTAGACTAAAAGTTTGGCAAAGCACATAACTTTGCCAAAAGTTATTGTATATCACCAGGTAAGTCAGCAACTACAAGGTTTTATTTGAGTTAAGTGCTAAATTTAAAGTGAGAAAGTGGCCCTGGCCAGTGAGCTCAGTCGGTTAAGAGTGTCATCCTAAAACACCAAGGTTGTGGGATCAATCCCTGGTCAGGGCATACACGGAAAGAGATCAAAGGATGCACGACTGAGTGGAACAACAAATGCTCCCCTTTTCCCCCTCATCTCCTTACCTCTCACTGTCTCTCTAAAAATCAATAAAAATTAAGTCCTGGCCAGATAGCTCAGTTGATTCAAGTATCGTCCCAGAGTACCAAGGTTGCTGGTTCAGTCCCTGGTCAGGGCACATACAGGAGCAGCTCGGTGTTCCCACGTCTCTCTCTCCCTGCCCTTGGTTCAAAAAGAAAAAAGTGAGAAAGCTACCAAATCTAGGTTCTTGGGGAAAAAAAACTCAACTGAAAGGGAAGTGGAGTTATCACCAGCAAACAAACGGGCCCTGGGTGATTTCCGTGTACAAATTCCACAAATAAAACAGTGTTTTGTGGGCAGTTTCTGTTGTTTGGAACCGCTGTTGCTAACCTTGAGAGCAGGGCTGGTGTCCGGAGCAGCGGGCTTTGCCCTCCCCGACGGCAGAAGGGCCTCGGAGCCCCGTGCATACGGAGGGTGTCAGCTGTGTGCTCACCATTTGTCACGTGGCGGTGTCTGGAGAGGGTTTCTCAGCCCCACATTTCTCGTCCTCTCCACCTGGACACACTGCTTTCTCCCTGCTTCCAGGTTGCTGATGGCCCTGGCTGGTGAGAATTAGGTCAGATAAAGTCTTCCGGGCATTGGCTTATAACCTGATGATTAGAAACAGGTTATTTTGGTCAATAGTCTGTATAATTTCCTTGCTGAGGTTCTATTATTTTCTATTATCTTTCCAGTAGATGTAAAATATGCTTCTTTAGGGGCAAGTGAAATGTCATGTCTATAAACATGGAAGAATTTTTATTTTCAGAAATGAGGAAGCTATTTCCTTAAATTCAAAAATCATGTACTCTTAGAATTGTCTGTTAACAATATTAGCCTAAAATATTTAGTTAACACCAGTAAATTTATTAGCACAAAGAATTTATGTGCTAGGTGCCACAGGGCATTGGAAAGGGCATAAAACAGGCCTACTCTTAAGATTATAGTTGAACAGGTCTCTGATGAGATGTGCTTGTGAATTCCTCGTTTTCTCACTAGTGGGGCTTGGAGCCCGAGGTCGGGCAGCTGTGTTCACTCCTCCCTCCAGAGCTCTGTTCATCTTTTAGGAAACAGGACAGGTGAAGGTTAGTGAGAACAGCATCTACAGTTACGAGGAGACCCCACAAGGAAATTAAAGGCCCCTCGGTTGCTCCTCACCTTAGCCCAGGTGGGAGTGTTGGGTCCCATGCTGATAGGGAAGGTCAAATGAAAATGACCCTTGTTTTATAAGAGCTGACCTGAGGGTCAGTTAGCACCTGCATTGCTTTTCCATGACTGGAGAGAAACGTGTGCTCACTGTATCTTCACGAAGAGAATTAGGGCGGAGAACCGAGGGGAACGCCCCTCGGAGGGAGGGAGGAGCCTGCCAGGGGCCTTAGCCTACCCCGTGCCAGACTCCAGCTGCCAGGCACGCCCCTCAGCTGCTGTCGGCCAGGAGGCGTGCCACCTTTCCCGACCCCTGGGCCAGAACGACGGTCTCCTGGCCCCTCAGTTGGCGGGCAGTCGACTCCGCTTTGGGGTGTTCATCACATCTTTTCTCTGCACCGCCCCCGTTCTTGAATTAGTTGAACCTGGACTTGATAATGGCCAGTTTTAAGGCCGTTACTTCAACTACTAACCTGTGCCATGTTTGATCTGTTGTTTCCGCAATCAGGTGAAGCAAGCCCTCAAAGAGCTCTCGAGTTCTCAGCCCGTGTACAGGACTTGGCTCCCAGCTGCCCAGACCCTGGCCCCGGTTGAGGCTGCATCACAGGCAGTCCTGTGTGAGGCTCTGATTGACAGGGTTGTGGGCACAGTAGTGGGGACATCAGCTGATGACTCGGATTCTACAGAACACTACCTTCTAATGCATCTCAGCAGTTTTATTTCCAGAGTCTTCTTTCTCTTCTTTTTCTCTTCCTTTTGGTCATAATTTCCATGCTCTGGTAAAAGTACTCTCAGATAATCAGCAATTGACTATCATTTTAAAATGTCAACTACTTTTCTGACACATTCTTTAAGGCCCTGGTCACCTTTCTCTCTGAATTCTTATCTGATAATTCCCAATGAAAACAATGTCATCTCTTCCAGACTTGATCATACAGTATTTCTGCTGTGGAGGTCTTCATTGTAGTCCTTAGAATGTGTTCTCTTTTCTAGGAGATAAGATTCTTATGGACAGAAATCAAATACTCCTTTTTAAAAAATTAAACTTCTTAAGAAATAATTTAATTTAGCAAGAGAGAGAAACTGGAAGGGAGAGAGATGAGAAGCATCAACTCGTAGTTGTGTCACTGTAGTTGTTCATAGATTGCTTTCTCATATGTGCCTTGACTGGGGGCTACAGCAGAGCGAGTGACCCCTTGCTCAAGCCAGCGACCTTGGGCTTTAAGCCAGTGACCATGGGGTCATGTCTGACCCCACGCTCAAGCTTGTGAGCCTGTGCTCAAGCCTGCGAAACCTGGGTCCACAGCATCCCAGGCCGATGCTCTAGCCACTGCGCCACCGCCTGCCTGGTCAGGCATCTGGCAAAATAATTTGAAACATCAGAAGAATAGTGAGAAGAGTACAAAGGACTCGCGGGTCCTCTTCACTCAGTCACCAGTTGCTGACATTTTCCCTCTTTTGTTGTGTTTCTCTCCTTTCCTTTTGATGCCCACTTATCATAAATAAGCATATTTTTCTTAAAATCGTACTTCCTCTTAGCTATAGCACAGTTATAAAATTCAGGAAAACTAACATCAACACATTACTATCTAACGTACCATCCATGTTCAGTGTTTATCAGTTGTCCCAGGTAATGTCCTTCGTTGTGATTTCCCCTCGTCCGGGACCCAGTTTGAGGTCACATGTTAGCTTCTGTGGTCTCATCGCTAACTTCCTGCAGTCTGGCATAGTTTGTCATCTTTCCTCTGTCTCTCAGGACACTGACACATTTGGAGGGTCAGTTTTGTGGAACAGCCCTCACTTTGTCTAATGTTTCCTCCTGTTTGGAGTCAGCTTACGTGTTTATGGCAGCAGCACACGTAAGCGGAGTTTCCTGTTCCTCCGTGCACCACAGCACGTGACGTCCGGCTGTCTCGTTGTCGGCGGTGCTCACTGTCCAGACGGGGCTGGCCAGGTCTCCCCATAGACCCGGTGGCACTCTTCTCGGTAATCGTCAGGTGACCTGTGAGGAGAGGCTGTGAGGGTTTTGTCATCCTTAGGCAGCTCCACCTGAGTCAGTTACTGCTTTGATGACTGCAAAACGGTGGCTTTTCTAACACAGTTATCCCCCCTACACTTGACGGTTAGCACATTCTCCTGCAATGCCTTTCATCCTTTTAAAATCAGGTGCCCTGTCATGTAGGGACCACGATGGCGTGCTCTGTGCAGTGCTGGCCACACATATATAGGGATTGCCATATTTGGTCCCCATGGCACACCGTGAAGGTAAGTGTGACTGTCCCTGTGTCTACTCATGTGGAAATGTATGCTCAGAGAAGTTAGCTGATCAGTCTGAGGCCACACGGTTAGTGATGAGTCAGGATTTAAGCTCATGCCTGTCATACCCAAATCATGTGCCCATTTTTTACTCTAGAAAATTTTGTCTTTGTTTTCATATATAACAAATAATTGTTGAATGGCATATAAACACTTGTAAAGGCTAGCTTTAGAAAGAAGCATGTGGGGTTGGTCACTGTTGTTAATGCACTTGTGGTGTTAGAGCTGGGAAACTCACTGGTCTTCTCAGCCCACGGCCAAGTTCTGCACTGAGTCCCTGTGGAGGGAGAAGGCAACATGGTGGTGTGTGTCTCCAGGAAATGGGTGGGAGCTGAGCCCTGGGACTCTGAAAATAGGTTTGTGTTACGTTATTTGCAAACATTTTATAGTATTATTTAAAAATGGCTGAAAGGGAAGCTATAGTAAAACAGGAAACAGAGGAGAAGGTTAACTTTCCCCATTCTGAGGTTGTGTTAGGCTGATGGTCAGCGTCGTGGGTCACAGGTGGGAAGAGTTATTTTAGGGAGATGGAGTTGCCTTTATCAGTTTTCCTTTGTCACTGATTACAACTGCCATCCAAGACTTTAATTTTTAGAAAGTAATAATAGTAAATTACTATTACTTCTGTTTAAGCCAGGCCAAGCTGGGGGTTCTGTTATAATCACAGACTTAATTTTAGAGCAATCTTAGGGTCACAGTAAAATTCAGAGTAGTATACAAAGCCCCCCCACACCTCCTGGCCTCACACATCCATAGTCACCCTGTTAGCAGTGTTCCTCCCAGAGCGGCACCTTTGTTACGACTGAGGAACCTGCATTGACCCGTGATCACCAGGAGTTTGCCGTGCACCATGGGGATCACTCTTGGTGGTGTGTAATCTGTGGGCTTGGACAACTGACATGTATCCACCGTGCCAGCGTGCACAGGCTCGTGTCCCTGCCTGTGCTCCAGCTCTCCTCCCTCCCCCCAGCCCCTGACAGCTGAGTTCTCATTGTCTCCATGGTTCTGTCCTCTCAGAGTGTCACGTAGTTGGCATCATAGAGTATGTAGCCTTCTCAGATTGGCTTTTGCTACTTAGTAATATGTATTTATAGTTCCCCCATGGTTTTTCATGCTTGATAGTTCATCTCTTTTTAGCACTGAAGTAATATAATAATCCATTGTCTGGACGGGCCACATTTTATCTGTAGAGTCAACTACTGAAGGATATCTTCATTACTTCCAGGTTGGTTTTTTTTTTTTTGTATTTTTCTGAAGTTGGAAACGGGGAGGCAGTCAGACTCCCGCATGCGCCCAACCGGGATCCACCTGGCACGCCCACCAGGGGGTGATGCTCTGCCCCTCTGGGGGGGGTCGCTCTGCCACAATCAGAGCCATTTTAGCGCCTGAGGCAGAGGCCACAGAGCCATCCTCAGTGCCCGGGCCAACTTTGCTCCAATGGAGCTTTGGCTGCAGAAAGGGAAGAGAGAGACAGAGAGGGGGAGGGGTGGAGAAGCAGATGGACACTTCTGTGTGCCCTGGCCAGGAATCGAACCCGGGACTCCTGCACGCCAGGCCGACGCTCTACTGCTGAGCCAACCTGCCAGGGCTACTTCTAGGGTTTTTTTTTGTTTATTTGTTTTTAATTTTTTAATTTTTATTTTTTTTATTCATTTTTAGAGAGGACAGAGAGAGGGAGAGAGAGACACAGAGAGAGAGAGAAGGGGGGAGGAGCTGGAAGCATCAACTCCCATATGTGCCTTGACCAGGCAAGCCCAGGGTTTTGAACCGGCGACCTCAGCATTTCCAGGTTGACGTATTATCCACTGCGCCACCACAGGTCAGGCTACTTCCAGGTTTTGACAGTTGTGAATAAAGCTGCTATAAACAGTCGTATGCAGGTTTTAGTGCCGACATGAGTTCATCTCCTTTGGGTAAATACCAAGGAGAATGATTGTTGGTTGTGTGGTAAGGCATGTGTAGTTTTGTTAGAAACCATGAAAATGCCTGTCAAAGTCACTGCACCATCACAGGAAGGGGAGGGGGGAAGCAGAGAGAAAGAAGCATCAACTCATCCCACGTAGTTGTTCCACTTAGTTGTGTACTCATTGGTTGCTTCTTGTATGTGCCTGTGACCAGGATCCACCTGGCATGCCCACCAGGGGGCGACACTCTGCCCACCTGCCGATGCTCTACCACTGAGCCAACCGGCCAGGGCTTGTAATTTTGTTTTGCATTTTCTCTAATGATTGGTGATGTTAAGCATCTTTTCATGTGTTTATTGGCCTTTGTTTATCTTCTTTGGAAAATGTCTCAGTCCTTTGCCTGTTTTGAATCTGGTTGGTTGGTTGTTTTTGTTGTTGTTGAGTTTTAAGTAGTTTTCTGTATATTCTGGATATTAACCCCTTATCAGATATGATATGCAAATATTTTCTCCCATTTTGTGGGTTGCCTTTTGACTATTATAGGGTCTTTTTTTTTTTTTTTTTTTTACAGAGACAGAGAGTCAGAGAGAGGGATAGACAGGGACAGACAGACAGGAATGGAGAGAGATGAGAAGCATCAATCATTAGTTTTTCATTGCGCATTGCAACACCTTAGTTGTTCATTGATTGCTCTCTCATATGTGCCTTGACCGCGGGCCTTCAGCAGACCGAGTAACCCCTTGCTGGAGCCAGCGACCTTGGGTTCAAGCTGGTGGGCTTTTCCTCAAACCAGATGAGCCCGCGCTCAAGCTGGCGACCTCGGGGTCTCGAACCCAGGTCCTCTGCATCCCAGTCCGACGCTCTATCCGCTGCGCCACCGTCTGGTCAGGCTATTATAGGGTCTTTTAATGCACAGATTTTTTCTTTAGTTGCCTGTGCCTTTGGTGTTATATCCAAGAACTCATTGCTAAGTGCAGTGTCATGGAGCTTTGCCCTATGTTTCTTCCAAGACTTATATTTTAGCTCTTAAATATAAACCTTTGTTCCATTTTGAGGTAATTTTTGTACATGGTATGAAGTAGAGGTACAGCTTTATTCTTTTGCCACCATTTGTTGAAAAGATTGTCCTTTCCTCATTGAGTGTTTTTGACACCTTGCTGATAATCATTTGACCGTATATGTGAGGGTCTGCTTCTGCCCCCTCTGTTCTGCCCATTGGTCTGTGTGTCGTATACCATTAACACACTGTTTTTATTTTTTATTATTTATTCATTTTAGACAGGAGAGGGAGAGACAGAGAGAGAGGAGAGACAGAGAGAGAGAAGGGGGGAGGAGCTGGAAGCATCAACTCCCATATGTGCCTTGACCAGGCAAGCCCAGGGTTTTGAACTGGCAACCTCAGCATTTCCAGGTCGACGCTTTACCCACTGCGCCACCACAGGTCAGGCCTAACACACTGTTTTGATGACTGTGCTTTGTTGTGATTTCTTTTGACTCCTCTAATTGTATCTTTTAGCTCAGAGTCCATCATTATGCAAATATAGCTGGATTATTACTACTTTTTTTCTGAAATGAGAAGCTGGGAGGCAGAGAGACAGACTCCCGCATGCGCCCGACCGGGGTGCGCCCGACTGGGTTCCACCCGGCATGCCCACCAGGGGGCAATGCTCTGCCCATCTGGGGTGCTGCTTCATTGCAGCCAGAGCCATTCTAGCACCTGAGGTGGAGGCCATGGAGCCATCCTCAGTGCCCAGGTCAACTTTGCTCCAGTGGAGCCTTGGCTGCGAGAGGGGAAGAGAGAGTGAGAGGAAAGGGAGAGGGGGAAGGGTGGAGAAGCAGATGGGCGCTTCTCCTGTGTGCCCAGGCTGGGAATCGAGCACATCTGTCTTCAGCCCACTGGGACGTGCTCCCGTGGGGCACCCCATTTTTTTTTTTTTTTGCATTTTTCTGAAGCTGGAAACAGGGAGAGACAGACAGACTCCCGCATGCGCCCGACCGGGATCCACCGGCACGCCCACCAGGGGGCGACGCTCTGCCCACCAGGGGGCGATGCTCTGCCCATCCTGGGCGTTGCCATGTTGCCACCAGAGCCACTCTAGCGCCTGAGGCAGAGGCCACAGAGCCATCCCCAGCGCCCGGGCTATCTTTGCTCCAATGGAGCCTTAGCTGTGGGAGGGGAAGAGAGAGACAGAGAGGAAGGCGCGGCGGAGGGGTGGAGAAGCAAATGGGCGCTTCTCCTGTGTGCCCTGGCCGGGAATCGAACCCGGGTCCTCCGCACGCTAGGCTGACGCTCTACTGTGGCACCCCATTTTTTGAGTGCAGGGGTCCCCAAACTACAGCCTGCGGGCTGCGTGCGGCCCCCTGAGGCCATTTTTCCGGCCCCTGCCGCACTTCTGGAAGGGGCACCTCTTTCATTGGTGGTCAGTGAGAGGAGCATAGTTCCCATTGAAATACTGGTCAGTTTGTTGATTTAAATTTACTTGTTCTTTATTTTAAATATTATATTTGTTCCTTTTTTTTTTACTTTAAAATAAGATATGTGCAGTGTGCATAGGAATTTGTTCATAGTTTTTTTAATAGTCCGGCCCTCCAATGGTCTGAGGGACAGTGAACTGGCCCCCTGTGTAAAAAGTTTGTAGACCCTTGGTTGAGTGCATCACTGCTTGGAAAGACTAGCACCTGCACTTTTTTCCGTTATAGGTTAGTATAATATTTTAACAATTACAGCTATAAAAGTCTGATCCATCCTAAGTTCTTAAGGTATCTCACTGAATATACTGTGTTTTAACAAATAGTCACTCAGCAAACATTAATTAAATTAACTCAGTGGTTCTCAAAGTGTGCACCAGGGCCCACTGGTACACCCTAGAAGATTTCCAGGTGCACCCTATGGTATTCCAGAGAAATATGTGCCTGTTGGGGACCAAAAATCCAACAGGGTTTTAGAGTTTAGGTTTTTGGGGATAGAGGTGTGGGGAATTGGCTGTAAGCTGACAGTCTGCCCAACCCCCCACCTCACTTGCCTGATTAGGTTGCAAAGGCAGTTAAGCTGTGGTGCTGGATTGTTTACACTACCCCCCATGTTCCCCGGAAAGACTGGAGGCAAGTTTCTTCTGTCCTTTGTTTGGTGTAAAGTTGAGATTTGTTAATGGCCTCACTTTGCCTTATAAATAAAGCAAGATGTGGTTTTGGGGCATGCTTTGTTCTTGCCAGCAGCAATTATAGGGCCCTCCTGACCCGTATTTTCTTAATTCCGCACTGTTCCCACTTGGGACCTAGAATTACTAGCTGCGCTGGTTTGCAGTATGTGCCTAGATATAAAAATAAATATAGTTACTCTATTATACCATTTCATTATGGAAATACTGCTCTTTTTGTTAACACATCATTATTATATTTATTATTAACATGTCATTACATTATTTTTAGATAAATACACCCAAATAAAATGGATAGATTTCTCAAAAAGAAGCGTGGTATTGAAGAATCTGATTCTGGAAGTGAGCAAAAGTTAAGTGTAAATAAAATAGGACTTGAAGGCTGATGGGCAGAATTTAATTTATAGCATTTTCCATCACTTAACACTGAACAATACAATTGGATTAGAAACCCATTCATGGAAACTTCAAGTGATTTTGGTTTAACATTAACAGAAGAAGAACTGGCAGCTATATCCACTGATCGTGGATTGATGATTAAACATAAGGAATTGTCTCCTGAAGCCTTTTGGATTTCTATATATGTGGCAATATTTAAAGATGCTTTGAACGTTTTGCTACAATTTTCAACATCCTATTTATGTGAATTAGGATTTTCTACCCTCAACACAATTAAGAGTAGAAAGAGAGGAATTCTTCACTGTGTTGATGAAATGAGAGTTTGCCTTTCAAATATACACCCAAACATTGAAGAAATCGCTAGGACACATCAGGCTCATGTTTCTCATCAGCACAAGAATGAAAAAACTTAACACATTTGCACTGGGACCTGCCGAATTTACTAAATCTTACTAAGAATGTATCTATGTATCTAAAAAGATAATGTTTTTGTCGTTTTTTAATTTTTTAACTCCTCTTTTTTTTACAAATTCTAAAAAGCATAACAAAAAATGTAACATAAAAATGTTTTTTAATGTCAGAATAAATTTAATTTTGTCGTATTTATTTCATTTAATTACCATAAAAGCACACTTGGAATATATATACATATATATATATATATATATATATATTTATTTATTTATTTATTTTTTGTGGGAGAAAGAGTCAGAGAGAGGGACAGATACGGACAGACAGGAAGGGAGAGAGATGAGAAACATCAATTCTTTGTTGCTGTCACTTAGTTGTTCATTGATTGCTTTCTCATTTATGCCTTGATGGGGGGTGGGGGGCTACAGCAGACCAAGTGACCCCTTGCTGGAGCCAGTGACCTTGGGCTCAAGCTGGTGAGCTTTGCTTAAACCAGATGAGCTCGCGCTCAAGCTGGTGACTTCGGGATCTCGAACCTGGGTCCTCCAAATCCCAGTCCGATGCTCTATCCACTGTGCCACCGCCTGGTCAGGTTTTTTCTTTAATATTTGACTTAATTATTATATTTCTCAGAAATTTATATGTAGTGCGCCTACAATTATTTGTAGGATTTTAAATGCGCCCTGACTTTAAAAAGTTTGAGAACCACTGAATTAACTTTACACATAAGAATATGAGAATAACTTCAGAGTAGAAATTGGTGCTAATGCGGGAACATAGAGTCATGTCTATGATGTCTGAGAGATAGCATAATACAGTGTGGGCTTTCTGGTAAAACCTTTTCTTGAAAGAGAGAAAATGTTTTGAATACAAATACTGTATAAAATGCACATTTCTGTTGGTTTACTCACCACATGGATGCCCATGACATGTGGACGTGGAGGCAGGCACCAGGAATGCAGAGCTGACCAGTGATGGTCCCTGGGAGACAGCTGATCGGTGGCGGTTCCTGGGAGACAGCTGATTGGTGGCGGTCCCTGGGAGACAGCTGCCCCTTGGCGGTTCCTGGGAGGCAGCTGATCAGTGGCGGTTCCTGGGAGGCAGCTGATCAGTGGTGGTCCCTGGGAGACAGCTGCCACTCTAGGGACCTGTAAACTTCTCTGGCTGTGCAGAACACGGGGCCCTTTGCATGGGGACGGTGGCAGCGGGGACAGCAGGAGATAACACTTGACCTGTGCTGAAGGAAGAAGAAAGGAGGAATGCACACAGAGTCACAGAAACAGGAAGGGGCCCGAGTGTGTGAGGCTAGGACAGGGTGGTGAGAGAGAGGGAGGGTGAGACTGGGAAGGGGAGCTGGAAGAACCCTCTGTGCTGTGCTTGGGGACTTGTGTTTTATTTTAGTGCCCGAGACAATAGACCCGTTACTATTTTTAGCCAGCAGTACAAATAGCATGTGCTGGTGGATGACCCGGCTGGGCAACTGAGGGCAGGGAGGCCAGTGAGGAAGCTGTCACTGGTGACTGAAGACCTTGTGGGGAAAACATGGATGTAGTTAAACTGAAATTGTTCTTGTTTAATTGGAGGCAAACCGCAGTTCTTTTGAGCAATGAGAAGTAGATTTATTACTGAATCCTTTCCTCAGATTCTCGCTATGGTTTTCATTTACAAGCAGCCAAAAATTGGCTTAAGAAAGTCTCATATAACTAACTGTTCTGAAGTCGGGCCAGCCCCAGCCCGGTTCGGTTCAGAGCTTCCCAGGGACAGCAGGGGCGTGTGCCCTGCCACCTGGCCTGCCTCCCTCCGTCAGCTGGGTCTGGCAGCCAGCTCCGTGGTGATAAGGGCACATGACAGTGAGCACGGCATTTATCTTACACTATCTGGAGGATGTGTTTCCTGCATTCCCAGTACAAACCTTTTCTTTCTCATCTCTGACTGGTCACATGCCTCTCTCGGAGCCAGTCTTGGGTCACAGGGATGAAACACGGTGATCTGGATTAGGCCAGTTAGGGCCCGAAGATGGGGTGCACGAGTCTCATTCAGACACAGTGTGGCTGTGGGTGTTTGGGGACACAGCGGGACAGCGTGGGAGGCAGGGGTGGGTGCTGAGCGGCCAGGGTGCAGATGTCACTGGTACCAGCTGAGTTTCAGAAGGCTGTGTTCTTGTTCTTCCCCCAGTTCCTGATTTTCTTCCTGATAGAAGGCGGGGAAAGTCATTCAGAGTGGGACCTTACGTTACCTACAGCAGTATCTGAGGAAAGTGCTGAGGTCTGGAGCCGTATCTTCTTTTTGGTACTTGGTAATTGTGCCGTTTTCAGGATGATGACTTTGAAAAGTCATACTTGATTTTAATGAATGGTGTTTGGTGTGTGTCTATTGTTTTATTTTATCTCTGTGTGGCTTTTAATTAGTACAGCACAGGAGACTGAAAACAGGAAGAAAAGAGAAATCCCTTGAACTTGACTTTCATATTATGTTTTTTTAGGTTCTGATTATTAGTTCAGTACTGTTGGTTAAATAATTCATAATACATTCACACAGCCCATGAAGCAAGGAAAAAGTAGAATAAAGGAGCTCTCCAATATAATAAGTGGAAAGAGCAGAATGCAGAAAAATATACTTAATTTTTGTATAGCTTTTGCTATAGACTTGATATTTCTTAATGAAGTCAACTTAAAATTATAAGTAAAATAGCACTTATGTGCAAGATTTCTAATGGAGCCAAGTCATTGTAACAGCTAACATTGTTTGAATCACAAATAATGTCGAGTGGGATATGCGCTTTTATCCTGTCACAAGTGAAGAAGGAAGCGTGCGCTCCCATGCGGAGTCTGGCGGGCGTGCTGTTCAGGCTGACGTTGCAGTTCCGGCAGCCTCTCCACCCGGCACGGTGCGGGGGCGGCGTCTGTGTCTCAGGACCTGTTGAGCTGTTCCGCTGAGACACTTCCACCTCTCTCACTTGGTAGTGACGAATGTGCAGACATCAAGAGAAGAATCCAGCAGAATTATATACACGCCTTCTAAGAACTAATATGCTCCGTTAAATTCATGCCTGGGATTAATATCAGTATTTGGTAGTACCTTTGGTGAAGACATTTTCAAAGATGAAATACGTAAAATCTTACAAATCAGCATTAACAAGGCAGTTAGATAAGAAGGAAAAAAAAGACATCCAGATTGGAAAGGAAGACTAAAAATGCCTCAATTGACATGACATGGAAAATCCTAAGGAATGAAGTTAAGAAAATTCCATTTACAGTAGTGTCATAAAGAATTAAAGTACTTAGGAATAAATTTAACAAAAGAAGTGTAAGACTGCTACACTAAAAATATGAAATGTCTTTGAAAGAAAGCAAAGAAGACGTAACAAGTAGAAAGACATCCCAGGCTCCTGATCAGAAGACAATATTAAGACAGTAGTACTTTCCCAACTGATCTGAAGACGCACCACAGTCTGTCATGATTCCAGCTGCCTTTGTTGTGGAAACTGCCAGCTGATCCCAGAATTCATCTGGAAATGCAGGGAATCCAGAATAGCCAAAAAAATCTTGAAAAAGGACCGAGGTGGAGGACTCAGCAATTCCCAGTTTCAAAACTTACTACAAGACTTTACTACAAGACTCCCAATAACCAAGACATTTTAGTACTGAGAGTCTAGAAATAAGCCTTTTAGTTATGGTTACTTGTTTTCCAACGAGACCATTCGATTGGGGAAAAACAGTCCTTTCAACACAAGGTGCTGAGACAAAAGGGTGGCCGCATGCAAGAGAAGGAAGTTGGATTCCTACCTCCTGCCACATACAAATACTGACTCATAATGGATTTAAGCCTAAGTAAGAGCTAAAACTATACAACTTAGAAGGAAACACTAGAGTTCATCTGCGTGGCTTGGATTAGGCAATGGTTTCTTAGGTACGACCCTAAAAAATCACAAGCAACCAAAGAGGACATTAATAAGTTAGACTTGATCATAATGAAAAACTGTGTGTCAAAGGACGCCATCAAGAAAGTGAAGAGACAACCCATAGAATTGGAGAAAATATTTTCAAATCATATAGTTGATAAGAGATGTTTATTCAGAATAGATCATTTAAAAATGGGCAAAAGAGGCCCTGGCCGGTTGGCTCAGTGGTAGAGCATCAGCCTGGCGTGCAGGAGTTTGGGTTTGATTCCCGGTCAGGGCACACAGGAGAAGCGCCCATCTGCTTCTCCACCCCTCCCCCTCTCCTTCCTCTCTGTCTCTCTCTTCCCCTCCAGCAGCTGAGGCTCCATTGGAGCAAAATTGGCCCAGGTGCTGAGGATGGCTGCATAGCCTCTGCCTCAGGTGTTAGAATGGCTCTGGTTGCAACAGAGCGACACCCCAGATGGGCAGAGCATCGCCCCCTGGTGGGCGTGCCGGGTGGATTCCGGTCGGGCGCATGCGGGAGTCTGTCTGACTGCCTCCCCGTTTCCAGCTTCAGAAAAATACAAAAAAGAAAAAAGAAAAAAAAATGGGCAAAAGATTTGAATAGGAATTTGTCCAGCAGGCCAATAAGATGACAAAAAGATAGCATCATTAGTCATTAAGGGAAATCAAAACCAGGATGAGATACCACTTCACACCTACTAGGATGGCTGAAATATAAAACATAGATAGTAACAAATGTTGGTGAGACTGTAGAGAAACTGGAACCCTCATACCTTCTTGGTGGAATTGTAAAATGGAGTTGGTGCTTTGAAAACTAGCCTGGTGGTTCTTCAGAAAGTTGAACATAGAGTTACCATGTGACCCAGCAATTCTACTCCTAGAATATATAACAAGAGAATTGATGTCTGTATATGTCTGTATAAAAAGGTGTATGTGGATATTTATAGCAGTAGTATTCATGATAGCCAGAAGGAGGAAACAAGCCAAATGTCCATCCGTGGACGAATGGATAAACAAAATGTGGTCTGCTAGGCGATGGAGTGCGTTTCAGTGCAGTCATAAAGGGAAGTGCAGTGCTGACACGTGCCACGGCAGGGGTGAGCCTTCCGAACGTCCCACTGAGGGAGAGAGGTCAGACACAACAGGACAGACACTGCGTGATCCCTTTATATGAAGTGTCCGGAACAGGCAGGCCCGTGGAGACTGCAGATTAGTAGCCACCAGTGACTCAGAGGAGAGGGGAGCTGCTGCAAGCGCGCAGGGGTTCCTTTGGGTAATGGAAGTACTGGAAGCTTAGATAGTGGTATTGCTGCACAGCCCTGTGAATTACTCTGAAAACCACCGAATGGTACATTTTAAAGAGGCCATCTTATAGTACATGAGTTATATGTCAATAAAGCTATTGTTTTAAAAGTGAGCATTAACAGTCGAACATTTATAATTGATTTGATGTGGAGAGCACTTACTTTGAGCCCTGACTAAGCAGTGTTGTCTCGCTCCCTCCAGGTTTCTTTCTTTTCATTAGTTGACCTGTATTACAAAAAAAAATTGTACTGAATTATATTTTGAATTCCATCAATAAATAATTGTGAAAAATTTACTTCTTCTCTTTTCTTGATAAAAGTACCTACATTACATTAATTTATCTGCATGACCTATAAAGTTTATTTATTTTGCCCTTACAGAAGAAGTTTGATACCCCTTGCTTCCGCTTGTTTCTGCCCGGAAATTCCCCTCCTGGGTGAATCCTAGCTTACTGAACCAAGTCCTCATCCTTGATACTTAGGTTGCTCCTGCACATTTGCCATCACTAGTGAGAGCTGTGCACCTCAGTGACTGTTTCCTTAGGATAAGTTCCCAGAAGTAGAATTAGTGGGTGGAAGGTACCCGGTACATGTTTAATATGTCTGGTATGTATTGTCAGACTGCCCTACAGGACAGACTGCATGTGAATTTTGAAAGTCCCTTCTGTCTGTGTGATAAAACTGCAGTAGGACCTTAGAATGTGTGTGACCTCTGCTGCGTTATCACATATAATAGCTTCAGTAGAGAATGTGTTCATAGTGCTCAGTATAGAGAAAGAGCCAGTCTCCGCAGCTCAAACAAGGAGTCATGTTTTCACTAATTGCACAAATAATTTTTCCACCTTAAAAGTTTTTTTGATTTTTTAAGAGAGAGGAATAGAGAGAAACATAAATTTGTTCTTATTTATGCATTCATTGGTTGATTTTTTTTTTTTTTTTTGGCGAGAGATGGAGACAGAGATGAGATTAGCAGCACTTTAGTTGCTCATTGACTGCTTCTCATATGCGTCTTGAATAGGGGCTCTAGCCGAGCCAGTGACTCCTTGCGCAAGCCAGTGACCTTTGGGCTCAAGCCAGCGATCATGGGGTTGTGTCTATGATCCCATGCTCAAGCTGGTAACCTCAGGGTTTCGAACCTGGGTCCTCAGCATCCCAGGTCAGCACTGTATCCACTGCGCCACCGCCTGGTCAGGCTGGTTGATTCTTACATAGGCCCTGATTGGGGGGTGAAACCTGCAACTTCAGCACGTTGGGATGATGCTCTACCCGACTGAGCTACCCTGCCAGGGCGTCTACCTTGTTTTTTATACTGGACAATAGATGCAGTTACAACATTTTTCTCTGCCTCCAGAAGCTTTGACTCTGCATTGTCATGGTTCTGTCCTCGGTTCCTGTTAGAGAGGACAGCCCTCTCTCCAGAATGCATTGTCATGGTTCTGTCCTCGGTTCCTATTAGAGAGGACAAGCCCTCTCTCCAGAAGATACATTGATAAGAAATGTCAGGTTTCAGGTGTTGTCCAGCCAAACACACTAGATCAGTGGAAATACACCGATAGTTCTTACTTGGCCGTTGAACACATTTTCCCTTGGAAAATGGAACTGACACCACTCAGCCAGGAAATATGTTTTTCAGGTGCGTTAGAGTCACAGACCAGGTCTAAGAGAGAGAGTCAAACTGTTGTGGTGAGTATTGGGGGGAGGGCCCGTTCCTGCCTGCACTCTTACCTGGTGGCATAAAAGTAACTTTTATGTATTGGGTTGAAGTAAAAAATGGAATTAGACAGTTGATGTTACATGATTTCATCTTAAAGATCTTTTGAGTGAATTATTATGCTTTTCCGTCTGGTTCATATCTATTTCCTGAGGGCCCACAAGAGGCCAACACTCTTCTTAAGTAATGTTTGCAATTTAGCCATTGTCTGTCTTTCTAATCTTTTTTTCTCTTGTCTGTCCACTGGTTTTAATCATAATTTATCAAATAAAAGTTTTTTAAAAGACAAAGTAGCAAAGCAATCAAAAATATTAATTTTTAAAAGTCCCAGTCTACAGAAATAGCTGAGTAAACCTAACATTTTGGAATATTATAGTCAAAGAATTTGTATTAACATGGAGTTAATGTTCACAATGTAATAAGTTAAATCAAATACAAAATTATACAGATGGTGTAAAGTGGACGCTGTGTTTTAAAGCACAAGAGGAAGTCCACACAAGGCCAGCAGAGCTTTTGTCTCCCAGCTGGGGGGGGGGACGGACGGGTGACTTGCTTGCTTGCTTCCTGCTTTTCAAATTTTCTTCAGATTTTTTAAATGGGCATATAAAATCAAGGGGAAAAATTAACATTAAATACTAACAAAAATATTTTATATCTGTTGTTTTTAGATTATGAGTTATAGCAATAGGGATTTAACCATTTAACTATTAAATCCTGAACACTCACCATTGAAGAATGAGAAGTTTAGAAGAGAGGGCATTTAATTAGTATATAGTTTTGGACTTACACTGAAATTTAAGTAGTACTTGAATTTACATACAAATGTCTTAGTTGGGTTTTTTTGTGTGTTTTTTTGTATTTTTCTGAAGTTGGAAATGAGGAGGTCGTCGGACAGAGTCCTGCATGTGCATGACCGGGATCCACCCGGCATGCCCACCAGGGGGCGATGCTCTGCCTATCTGGAGCGTTGCTCTGTTGCAACCAGGGCCATTCTAGCGCCTGAGGCAGAGGCCATGAAGCCATCCTCAGCGCCCTGGCAAACTTTGCTCCAATGGAGCCTCAGCTGCGGGAGGGGAAGAGAGAGACAGAGAGGAAGGAGAGGGGGAGGGGTGGAGAAGCAGATGGGTACTTCTCCTGTGTGCCCTGGCTGGGAATCGAACCCGGGACTCCTGCACGTCAGGCCAACGCTCTACCACTGAGCCAACCGGCCAGGGCCCTGAGTTGTTTATTAGCACTTCCTATTCATATAAGTGGGTCGGATTTATTAAGACCATAAGTAATGAATTTTAAGTAATCAGTAATCTCAGTAGTAGATACCAAACAAATGGATTATCCTGAAGTGCTCTGATTGACAGTGCTCTGTGGTCCCTTAAGTTATTACTGTGTACCATTTTATGAATTACTATGTTTGGTAGGGGAATGTATACATAAGTATGGGGGCATTAACAGTGTTTGAAACCTGTTAAATACGCTTGGTCATTGAAACTTACCCTATCTTATTTTAGGAGAATGACATCTTCCTGGGCTGGGACAAAGGAGCTTATAAGAAATGGGGAAAAAGTAAGAAAAAGTGCTCAGATCTCACTCTAGAAGAAATGAAAAAACAGGCTGCTGTCCAGTGTCTCCGATCTGCTTCTGATGAAGTGAGTTTACATTTTACTTTTAATACTTAAGAGGAGAAAAGGGGAATATTTAAAAAGTTTACAATTATACCATCTTGACCCAAAAAGAAAAAAAAAAAAAAAACGTAGAAAAATTAGCTACTCATTATATTCCCATGGTAAAATATACATGATCACTTTTTTCCTTTTTTGTATTTTATTTATATATTTTTATATATTCTATGTATCATTGTAATTAGAGTATATGCAAAATTTTATATCCTCTTATTCCATTTCACATATATTTGATCTTGTTACTGTATTATCTTTATTCTTTTCAGTGGTTAAGTGATACTTTATCAGATATTCTGACCACAACATAATGTACTTCATGTTACTGGGTATTTCTTGTTGTGCAACACAGGATATTTTCATGTGGCTTTTTCATCGTCTCCATTATTTCTTTGGAATACATCTTTAGAATTGAGATAATAGACCCAACACTTTTTAAGAACAGTGTATTTGCTTCTCTTTATAATTTTTTGTTTTTAATAGAAAATGTTATGATTATTTTATTAATCTTGTAATGTTTCATATAATATATTTCTCATGTTCTTTAACATCAAGAAATAAAATAATTTTAGAATATAATCATCTATTTAAGTTGGTACTATAAATTCTTATTTTAATACTATAAGATGTAATCTCTGATGCCTGACCTGTGGTGGCGCAGTGGATAGAGCACCGACCTAGAATGCTGAAGTTGCCAATTTGAAACCCTGGGCTTGCCTGGTCAAGGCACAAACAACACGCAACCAATGAACAGCTAGAGCAAGGGTCGGGAACCTATGGCTTGCGAGCCAGATGTGGCTCTTTTGATGGCTGCATCTGACTCGCAGACAAATCTTTAATAAAAAAAAGTAATAACATTAAAAATATAAAACATTCTCATGTATTACAATCCATTCATTTCCTACCTCTCATGTTCTTGGTTGCGGGTGGCTGGAGCCAATCACAGCTGTCCTCCGGGACAACACCAAATTTTTATTGGATAACATACACGGGTCGTTGTATGGCTCTCAAGGAATTACATTTTAAAATATGTGACATTCATGGCTCTCTCAGCCAAAAAGGTTCCTGACCCCTGAGCTAGAGTGAAGCAACCACATCCTGTCCACCCCACTCTGTAAAATCAATAAATAAAATCTTTAAAAAAGAAAAAAAAATGATGCCATCTCTGCCTGACCAGGTGGTGGCACAGCAGATAGAGCGTCAAGACCCAGGTTCGAAACCCTGAGGTTGCTGGCTTGCCCACGGGTTCACCAGCTTCAGCGTGGTATAATAGATATGACCCCCTAGTCGCTGGCTTGAAGCCCAAGGTTGCTGGTTTGAGCCCAAGGTCGCTGGCTTGAGCAAGGGGTCACTGGCTCAACTGGAGCCCCCAGTCAAGGCACATATGAGAAAGCAGTCAATGAACAACTAAGGTGCTGCAACTATGAATTGATACTTCTCATTTCTCTCCCTTCCTGTCTGTCCGTCCCTGTCTCCCCCTCTCGCCACCAAAGATGCAATCTCTGAGATCATTACTGAAAAAAAGATTTATTTATTTATTTTTTATTCAGTGAGAGGAGGAGAGGCAGAAAGACTCCTGCAGTGACTTGACTGGGACCCACCTGGCAAGTCCAATAGGAGGTGATGCTCTGCTCATTTGGAGTGTTGCTCTGTTGCTCAGCAACTGAGCTCCTCTTAGCGCCTGAGGTGGAGGCCATGGAGCCATCCTCAGTGCCTGGGGCCAACTCACTCCAGTCGAGCCATGGCTGCAAGAGGGTTGAGAGAGAGAGAGAGAGAGAGAGAAAGAAAAGGAAGGAAGGGAGGAAGGGAGGGAAAGGGGGAGGGGTGGAGAAACAGATGGACACTTCTCCTGTGTGCCCTGATTGGGAATTGAACCTGGGATATCCACATGCCAGGCCGATACTCTACCACTGAGGTAACTGGCTAGGGCCGAAAATGATTTTGTTTTTACCATTCTACTTGAGATAGTGTAGTTTAAGTACCTTTATAACGTAAAGTTATAAGAAGATTCATACACGGTATGCAGAGAGGTTTCTTATCACAGAAACTTCTTCCTGATCTATGTTATCTAATGGTCTGATGTTGGAATAACCAGCTTTGATACACTTGACAATCGAGAAGTTACTCTGTCCGGGTACCACCTACCACACTCGCCTGTTAAAGCTCATTCAGTGCTTCCCAGCCGCATGTGCTCATCCTGCTCAGAACTGTCTAGAAGAGAGTGTACCTGAGACCTCAGGTACGCCTCTAGCATTAGGGCCCTCACGGCCAAAGCTGCAGCTGTGCACTGCTGTCTTCCCTTTGTGATTGCCCTGGGGGCCAGGACTGTGAGTCGCCCATCTTCACATCTCCTGGTGACTAAGGGATTGAGCTCCCATCACGCAGACAGTACTGAATCTCTCTTCAACTGAATGGAATGATTGGTTTTTAAAGTTCCCCTTTTTCCTATCTCCACCCCCTTGATTTTTTAAATTTCTGATTTCTTTTTATTTAATTGATTTTTTTTTTTGGAGAGGAGAGAGAGACAAGAAGAGAGAGAAAGAGGAGAAAGAGAAAGAGTGAGAAGTATCAACAGTAGTTGCTTCACTTTGGTTGTTTATTGATTGCCTCTCATATGTACTGAGCCGCGACCCCTTGCTCAAGCCAGTGACCCGGGGATTTCACACCTGGGACTTCAGTTTTCCAGATTGATGCTCTATCTACTGCGCCACCACTGGCCGGGCTGACTTGTGACTTCTGGACTATAGGATAGGAATTTGGAAGTTATTGCTTCTGTGACTGTCTAATCAGTTACTATTTTATTACAAAGAGTAGGAACATAATAACCTACACCAGGGGTCGGGAACCTTTTTGGCTGAGAGAGCCATGAACGCCACATATTTTAAAATGTAATTCTGTGAGACCCATACAACGATCCGTGTACGTTATGCATTATCCAATAAAAATTTGGTGTTGTCCCGGAGGACAGCTGTGATTGGCTCCAGCCACCGCAACCATGAACATGAGCGGTAGGAAATGAATGGATTGTAATACATGAGAATGTTTTATATTTTTAACGTTACCATTTTCTTTATTAAAGATTTGTCTGCGAGCCAGATGCAGCCATCTAAAGAGCCACATCTGGCTCACGAGCCATAGGTTCCCGACCCCTGACCTAGTGTAAGAAACAGTGGGGCTGCACGGATGGGGTGCAGGGATATCTCACTGAAACCAAGTGCAGGGACATTGCGGCCGCAGGAGCTGCAGAGCTGGGAACTCGGTGGTGGGCGAGCCCCAAAGCCCTTTTCTTTGAGACCCATAGTCACTCCTGCTTCTCTCTCTGCTCCTGGGTCCTTCCCCCTCTACCTGAAGTCTGGCTTTCTCAGCTTCAGTAAACGTACGACGAAGAAAGGACCACGCCAGCCCACGTGACTGCTGGAAGCTGGTGTCCATGCACGTGCACTTGTGAACACTTGACTGCTAGGCATGGGCGGGAGGCCACCCCTGGTGTGAGAGGCTGTGGAGAGGGACAGCGGTGCCTGCAGGTCCAGGCCCACAGCGGGGCATTTGGACAATTGCCCAGAGGTGTTTTCTACATGGCACTGCGGGGAGTAGATTGGTCAAATAATTTGGAGCTTTTAAAGGAATTCACAGAGTGCAGGTGGTTTTTAAAAGTGAGAGGTTAGTTCAGGTAAATTCTTCAAGCAAATCCAAAGAAGCTGCTGAGTCATGACTGGAAGGAAGATAGGAGGAAGGTCAGTCTGGGAAGGATCTGATTTCTGCCTTGAACCCTGTCGCTGGGAAATGAGTCCAGCCCCGTGGTGCAGCCGTGGAAAGCCAGGCCGCTGCTGTTGGCCGGCCATGAGAGTGAGGCACGTGGACATTTTGTCGTGGTCACACGAGGCCCACGCCTGTGTTGAGCTTGCGTGTCGTCCATGGTTGCTGGCCGGCGCAAGGCAAGGTGAAGACACTGCACAACCAGGGCAGTGGCTGGGGAAGGTCTTTTGAGTCTACGTTGTTACCTGGCTCTCAAGGTGGGATGTTTGCTTTCAAACCCAATGAGGCATATTTGTCCTCCTATTCTTTCCTTTCCAATTTATTAAAAAGAAAAAAAGTTGCATTATTTTAAAAATCTTATTAGAATCAGCTGAGAAGATGAATGTGCCAGGCATATACCCAGAGCATGGTGAGTGCCTGGGAGTGAAGAGGGAGCAGGACCCCTCGGGCCCCGTGCCCTGCTCCGGGGCGTCCCGCACAGACCCCTCGGGCCTCGGGCCCCGTGCCCTGCTCCTGTACGTCCCGCACAGACCCCTCGGGCCCCGTGCCCTGCTCCTGTACGTCCCGCACAGACCCCTCGGGCTCCGTGCCCTGCTCCTGTACGTCCCGCACAGACCCCTCGGGCCCCGTGCCCTGCTCCTGTACGTCCCGCACAGACCCCTCGGGCCCCATGCCCTGCTCCTGTACATCCCGCACAGACCCCTCGGGCCCCGTGCCCTGCTCTGGGCGTCCCGCACAGACCCCTCTGGCCGGCCCGGTGCCCTGCTCCAGGGCGTCCCACACAGACCCCTCGGGCCCCGTGCCCTGCTCCTGTACGTCCCGCACAGACCCCTCGGGCCCCGTGCCCTGCTCCTGTACGTCCCGCACAGACCCCTCGGGCCCCGTGCCCTGCTCCTGTACGTCCCACACAGACCCCTCGGGCCCCGTGCCCTGCTCTGGGTGTCCCGCACAGACCCCTCGGGCCCGGTGCCCTGCTCTGGGCGTCCTGCACAGACCCCTCGGGCCCCGTGCCCTGCTCCGGGGCATCCCGCACAGACCCCTCGGGCCTCGGGCCCCGTGCCCTGCTCCGGGGCGTCCCGCACAGACCCCTCGGGCCCCGTGCCCTGCTCCTGTACGTCCCGCACAGACCCCTCGGGCCCGGTGCCCTGCTCCTGTACGTCCCGCACAGACCCCTCGGGCCCCGTGCCCTGCTCCGGGGCGTCCCGCACAGACCCCTCGGGCCCCGTGCCCTGCTCCGGGGCGTCCCGCACAGACCCCTCGGGCCCGGTGCCCTGCTCCTGTACGTCCCGCACAGACCCCTCGGGCCCCGTGCCCTGCTCCGGGGCGTCCCGCACAGACCCCTCGGGCCCCGTGCCCTGCTCTGGGCGTCCCGCACAGACCCCTCGGGCCCCGTGCCCTGCTCTGGGTGTCCCGCACAGACCCCTCGGGCCCCGTGCCCTGCTCTGGGCATCCTGCACAGACCCCTCGGGCCTGGTGCCCTGCTCCTGTACGTCCCGCACAGACCCCTCGGGCCCCGTGCCCTGCTCCGGGGCGTCCCACACAGACCCCTCGTGCCCCGTGCCCTGCTCCTGTACGTCCCGCACAGACCCCTCGGGCCCGGTGCCCTGCTCCTGTACGTCCTGCACAGACCCCTCGGGCCCCGTGCCCTGCTCTGGGGCGTCCCACACAGACCCCTCGGGCCCGGTGCCCTGCTCCTGTATGTCCCGCACAGACCCCTCGGGCCCCGTGCCCTGCTCCTGGGTGGCCTGCTGTGGGGTGTGCCATGCACAGACTCCTCCAGCCACTCTCCTGGTTCTTGAGGACTCAGGAGAAAGAATTTGAGGAAGGCCTCTTCAGTTATAATCTAAAACAATAGAAAGCAATCACTGGGTGGTTATGAGTTGTAGGCTGTGTGTCCCTGGCTTTTTTCTCTAGAATCTGCCTGGTGGCTTCAATGAATAGAAAGGAGCAAAGAGGCAGCCCTGGCCGGTTGGTTCAATAGTAGAGCATTGGCCCAGCGTGTGGATGTCCTGGGTTCAATTCCCGGCCAGGGCACACAGGAGAGGCGCCCATCTGCTTCTCCTCCCCTCCCCCTCTCCTTTCTCTCTCTCTCTCTCTTCTCCTCCTGCAGCCAAGGCTCCATTGGAGCAAAGTTGGCCCGGGCACTGAGGACGGCTCTATGGCCTCTGCCTCAGGTGCTAGAATGGCTCTGGTCACAACAGTGCGACGCCCCAGATGGGCAGAGCATTGCCCCCTGGTGGGCATGCCGGGTGGATCCTGGTTGGGCGCATGCTGAAGTCTGTCTGCCTCCCTGTTTCTTACTTCAGGGGGAAAAAAAAAAAAAAAAAAAAAGGGAGCAAAGAGGCCCTACATAGGAGGTTATTATGCTAAAGTTTTAGTTTGTGTTTTGGCCACAGTGGGTACGTTGTTCGTGCCCTACTGAGGATGGTAATGTTCAGGTTCTGTGCTGAGTTTTCCCAGCAAGTCTAGATGCTGACTGTTTACAGTCACTACCAACTGATCAAAATCAAAAGCCACTAACAAGTCTGCACTCTAGTTGATTAAAATATCAACGATGTAATACAAGACTGTTACTACCCAACCCAACTCTTACTTTGCAGGTCTCCAGTGGGAACAGGGGAGGGTTAGAAAGTAAACAGAAAAAGGATGGGATCAGGAGGTCTTCCGGTGGCTGATGACCTACCAGAGGCACCTGCACTCCCAAAGGCTTTATTTTTATAGTGTAAAGCAAAGTCATTTGCAAAACGAAGAGAGCTCAACCTTTAGCAACTTAATCAAGCAAGTGAGATGGGGGATGAGCAGCAAGGACCCTGTCAGCTTTCTGCCAGTCCTCACACCATTGTCCCCCCAAAATCTAAACTGCAAGGACTCTGTCGGCTTGCAGTCTCTTACACAAGACAGTAAACAGGTGATGCTGAGGTTAAGTGGCAGGTAGGGGTGGTGTTAACTGCTACATGCAAGGTGAGTTCTGTTCTCATTACTGCGTGTGCAGGTGTGACTGTTACAGGTGCAGAGCTGACAGTTTCTACAGGAACATCCATAATTATCAGACACTTCCCTGTGCCATGGGTGTAAAGCCAGTAGCTGCGGCCACCATCACAGCCGCCTGGCCCATGCAGGTTCCCAGTCAGTTTGGGCAGATCGTAATGAAACAACCCAGCCAAGAACTGGCGGGCATTACCTTTATTCCTACTCGCAACCAGCGGGCGAGAAATATACACAGCGGGAAAACACTTCCCTTTCCATTCAGGACTCCCAAAGCCACTGACTTTCTCTGGTTTTTTCCTAGAATCAAAGGCCCAGTAGTCTCACTCAGTCCCTTCTGCATGCCTCCATTTTGGCTGCCTCCTTCCCTGCAACCATGTTTTCTCCTCTCCCCAAATGGCCGCCTAGCTCCTCCTCTTAAAACTTTTTGGTGCCCTGGCCGGTTGGCTCAGCGGTAGAGCGTCGGCCTAGCGTGCGGAGGACCCGGGTTCGATTCCCGGCCAGGGCACATAGGAGAAGCGCCCATTTGCTTCTCCACCCCTCCGCCGCGCTTTCCTCTCTGTCTCTCTCTTCCCCTCCCGCAGCCAAGGCTCCATTGGAGCCAAGATGGCCCGGGCGCTGGGCATGGCTCTGTGGCCTCTGCCTCAGGCGCTAGAGTGGCTCTGGTTGCAATATGGCGACGCCCAGGATGGGCAGAGCATCGCCCCCTGGGGGGCAGAGCACCGCCCCTGGTGGGCGTGCCGGGTGGATCCCGGTCGGGCGCATGCGGGAGTCTGTCTGACTGTCTCTCCCTGTTTCCAGCTTCAGAAAAATGGAAAAAAAAAAAAACAAAAAAAACAAAAAACAAAAAACTTTTTGGTGAGAAAGTCCTCCCCCAGCACACATTAGCATAACCAAGCCCCTTCCCAAGCAGGAAGGCAATCAGCCACCCCACATGGGGAGGGCCATTTTTAATAAAAGTGAGCGGAACCAAACAACACAAATTCTGCAATCTCATCTGCCCAACAGTGGCTATTTTGGTTTTTTTCTTTTTTTGAGAGAGGCGGGAGAGAGAGATGGGAACGTGGAGCTGCTCCAGTGTGTGCCCGACTGGGGAGTCGAGCCAGCAACCTCTGTGCTGCGGGATCACGCTTCTTGGCCAGGGTTTCTTTTTTTTAATTTTTTTTCTTTTCAGAGACACAGAGGAAGGGAGAGAGAGGGTAGGAGGAAGGGAAGCACTCATTTCTTGCTCCACTCTGTTGTCTGCTTCCCGTGGTGCCCTGACTGGGGATCGAACCGGCAATCTCTGCATTTCCAGATGGAAAATTCATTTTCTATAACATGTTTGCATTTTTTTCTTTGAGAGAGAGAGAGAGAGAGAGAGAGAGAGAGAGAAAGGGAAAGAGATGAGCAGCATCAACTTGTTGCTTCACTTTAGTTGTTCATTGATTATTTCTCATACATTCCTTGACCAGGGACTCCAGCCAAGCCGGTGACCCCTTGCTCAAGCCAGCGACCTTGGGATCATGTTGATGAACCTACACTCATGCTAGTGACCTCAGGGTTTCACACCTGGGTCCTCAGAGTCCCAGGTCGAGACTAACCACTGTACCACCGCTGGTCAGGCTGTTTGCATTTATTTCAACTGCATTAATGATGGGCCGGAGAGGGATGTGTGCTGCGGTGTGATGCGGCGATGGGCAGCTCAGCCCCCAGAGCGGTAGTTTTTATTCAGTGGTGTTTTCCTGAGCTGTCGCTCTTGTTTGTTCTCAGTGGACATGGTACGTGCGCAGTATTGTTAAATGTCCCCAGATCTCTCTTTCTCTGTTTAAAAATACATGAGACAGAATATTGAAATGTGACAGCTCTTGTTGTTTTGGTTCTGTTTTCTCTTCAGAATTAGAGCTCTTATTTTGTTTGTTTTAGTTTGTTTTTAATAATTAGTTATATTTCTATTGTTTTTATTGTGCTATTTAAAACAAAATCCAAACTATGATTTTGGCTCCCATTTTGGGAATGGTTCGATCGGCAGCTCTACGTGTTCTGTTTGGGGAGCGAGTAAAGGTAGAATGAATGCGAACTTCGGTGAAGCTAGTTTTGTGAGGAAGGCACTGCTGCCAGGCTGGGGCAGCGCCGGGTCTGTGGTTGTGGAGCGAGCCTCACAGAGGGTCTGTGCCCTGGGTGTGGTCAGTCCTCCTGCAGTTCCTCCTGTTCTCACCCAGCCAAGCCCAGTCAGAGGACACACGCCTCTTACCAGTTCGCACGCGTGTTTATATGCTGTGCAGGGTTGTCTGTGCAAAAGCCATGCAAGGTATTTCAGAGCAGTGTACTTCCAAGATTAGCTTTGACCGTGTATATTCATTGTCCCTTTGCAAGCCGATGTTTGAATTTGACTCATTCTGGCTAATAAAAGCATCATAACAATGATAGGTATCACTCCTTGAGTGCTGAAGTGGACATGTGCGCCATCTGGTGCTGTGTGCCCAGTGCTCCCTCTGCAGGTCAGCACCCGAGACACAGCTGTGCGGAGGCCGCCCATGCTCAGCACTGCGTGGTCGGGGGTCACACCAGCCTGCGGGGTAGCCTGGCCCCGCCCGTGCTCAGCACTGCGTGGTCGGGGGTCACACCAGCCTGCGGGGTAGCCTGGCCCTGTCTCCTTGGGTGTAGCTGCAGCTGGGCCTGTCGGCCATCACAAGGACTCGGGCTTTTCCTCTGAAAAGCCTGCGGGTTGGAGAGTTTGGAGCAGAGGGTCCTGTAACTGGGCCTCATGCTTGTAAGAGGCTGCCGTGCTCTGAGACTGGCTCGGCCAGGCGGGGCAGGTGAGGGAGCAGTGGAGGCAGCCAGGCAGGCAGGGCTGGGGAGGGCCGCGGGGGGTCCCCGTGAGGGGGTCCACATGTACGTATCTCGTATTTTGAGGGTAGGGCTGACAGGATTGGACGTGGTGGGGGGGGAATGGAGGAGTCAAGGAAAATAGCCAAGGTTTTTGATCTGAGCAGCTGTAGGAATGGCATTTTCATTTATTGGGGAAAAGGAAATGAGGGAGGAACACGGACTCGTGGTGGGTGTGTGGGCAGGGGGTGTGGAGACAGATTTGGATGTGAGAGGCCTGTGCCAGCTCGTGGTGGGTGCGTGGGCAGGGGGTATGGAGACAGATCTGGATGTCAGAGGCCTGTGCCAGCACCAAGTGGAGATTGTGAAAAGGCAGCTAGCTGTGCATGTGTGGGACCGGGTCCCAGGGGAAGAGGTCAAGGACAGACCGTTTGCTTGTCTGTTTATCTCACCCAGAACTGGCCCTCTCACAGGGCTTGGTGTAGGGCCCAGCAGGAAGCTAGGTGATTAAGACAGTAGGGAGAGGGGAGGCCTGTGGTCAGCCGCCAAGCAGAGGCCCATCTCGTCCGGAGACCACACACCCTTGCTGCCCAGTGGGTCTGGGGCAGTGTAGGAATCAGACCCTGGTCTGTGAGGTCCAAACACTTTCCACTTGGCTGTTTTCTCTGAGAAGTAAGAGTTACTACAACATAAATGCCATTAGGGCAGGACCCTTGTCCCTGTGCCCTGCCCACCGCATTGGGGTGCTCCTGGCTATTTTCTGACTGCACGAGTGAGCGGATGGGGGACCCGTGGTGGTGGTCTGGAAGGCTGTGCAGGGACGGACGGACCTGAGCCGTGCTGCTCCCCCGTGCGGCTGTCAGTGCTCAGACTCGGAGTGCTGCCGTCTGAACCTTGGAGTGCTCTTACCGTGAGCAGAGCACCTAGCCGTTTGTCTGGTACTGGCTGCTGAGTGTCCTTGTCATAGTTAAAAAAGCGGTGGTTGAGCCAAGTGGTATAATGTTAGCATTTTTGTCCCCACTTACAGCATGTTCTAAAATATGGGTATAATTTATTTTATTTCTTAAGATACTACAGGCTCTCAATAGTCTTGAAAGCTGTGGATATGGTATACTATTAAAATATGATTGTTAAGATTATCTAATAGTTTACATTATAGTTGGGGAAACAAACAGTTTCTCATTCACAGCTCCCAGTAAGTAATGTGGAGTACCTGCCAGGTGAAGACAGCACGGTGGCTGCTGCTTACGGCCCCTTTTCCTTCTCAGTGTGTTATTAGGATGACCCAGGGGTCTGAATACACATAAATATATTTAGATTAAAAACATACAGAAATGCACGCGGGTAGGATGCTGCAGTCAGGGACAGAAGAGGAGCCTGGTGGGGAGAGCTTGCTTTATGCAGAGTTGAGGTGTAAGTTCAGTTTCTCTGTCGTGTGTGTGTAAGAGCAGATGATGTACCTCTGAGTCGTATTAGTCTCCAGGACTACTAAATTTTACAGTTGCATCGAGTTCCAAGACAAAGCAGAAGAAAGAGTACCGAGTCCCTTGGTTGTGTGAGGCTCTAGCCCGTGGACTGCAGTGGCCAGCTGCCTTAGTGCTGAAGGAGAGGGGGAGCGGATCCCCGAGGCTCACGTTCTGCACTGGGTCTGGCCTGGCTTCAGAGTCAGTGACATAGGCTTGTGTACAGAGCAGCGTGCAGCAGGCGCGTGTCAGCTGACACCGGTGTTAGGTTCAGGATCTGGAGGAAGTGGAATAAAACGGCCCTCCTCAGCCCAGCTTGAACACTATGGTAAGCAGTCTCCCTGATGGAATTGTGTGGTCCGAGCAGTGTTTGTGACTAATGGCTGCCGTGGTTGTGAAGAGTGTTTTTGAGGAAAGAGCAGTTCTCTTTTGGCCCACTTCCCTGTCTCCCTCTGTCCTGTGTCCCTAGTAAAAGCTGCGATCTGATGTGGATAAAATGTAACTGTCATTGTTTACAATTAACCCTTTTCATTGTAATCTTTTGCCTCACACTGTGGCGGGGACCTGGTTTCTCGTTTAGGATAGCTGGACTACTTGTGCTGAGTCATTCTGAGTTAAGTGAGTAGGGCAAAGTTCTATTTTTAGCTTCTCAAGGCCCAGGAGGGCAAAGGGTGAACAGAGTCATGTGCACCTGTTTCGCAGTGCCCACCTAGAAGGACTCAGTTCTCTTTTAAATACTTTTGGTCGCTGAAGAAGGACAAGGTTGCCAGGAAATGCATTCACTTTTTTGTACATTGTAAAAGATTTTTCTTTCCTATTGTGAGAAATGGAAAAGTGTTCAAGTTTAAAAGTCTACATGAGTAAAAGGTTGTTTGTGCCGATGATAACATTCATTTTTCCTTAGAGGTCGGCTATAGTCTTGTCCTCCCAACTTCAGACTCCCGGGCTCTCCTTCAGTTGTGCCGTTTCTGCACAGAGGCTGCACCCTTCCCGTGAGCTTAAAGGGACAACACTGCCAGGCGGCAGCTTTCCAGACTGCTCCTTGTTGCAGTCGTGAGTGTTCACTTTAAGAGAGAAAAATAATTTTGTTTTCTTAGACCAGGAGCTTCTTGAGGACTCAGATGAACTTTCTGTGGTTTTTCTTTGTGTTGAGTTTGGTATAAGACCTCACTGGCATAGGTGGGGAATAGAGGGTGACTCTTCAGTCGTACGGTGGGCATTCAGGTCCGTAGGCTGCCCCATCAGTGAGAGGCCATGCTATACTACTCTGGCAAGACAGAAGTCTTTTTTTTTTAGTAATTGCTACTGAATATATATATATATATATATATATATATATATAAACTGCTCACAAAAAATAAGGGATATTTCAAAATGAATATGAAGCGATAAAAAAAAGAAGCATCTGGTGGGGTTTTTTTTATTTAACAAGAACATCAGAAAAGCAAAGGACAAGTCAAGGAAAGTTCTATTATGCAAATGAGATGCAAAACCAACTTTTATTTCATTGGTGAAAATGCACTTGACCAAAGGCTGTAAGTAGAGTGTCTGCCTGTTCCCTGATCCCCTAGTTTTTGTGAGTAGTGTACTTAGTTGGTAAAATATTTACACTAAATTGGATCTACAAACATAATTTTCAAACTCTTCTGTTTATTTAAATATCAGTACTGTATTTCTTTTGGAACATGGAAAATGAATTTATTTGTAAAACCTTTATATTAAAACAAAAGCATACAAATACTGATCTTTACACCCGGCGGTAACCGGTGGTGTGTGTGTTCTCACGCAGAGCTCCGGCATCGAGATGTTAGTGGAGGAGCTCTGCTCCCGGCTGAAAGACCTGCAGAGTAAGCAAGGTGAGCTGTTCACACGGGGCCCGAGGTCAGCGCAGAATGGGGGGAGGGAAAGCTTAGAATTGAGCAAAACAAGAACGAGCGACAAGTCCCTTGTGCTGGGAGGCAGCCTCTCAGTCACTGGGAGACAGGCCCCCGGCACCGCCTGGGGAGGGGGAGGGGGAGGGCGAGTCCTGAAGCCCGGAGACGGAGAGCAGCACTGGACTGCTCTTAGCCACTGCCCTTGGCGTCTGCCCGCTGACACCGGGCCTCCCGAGGTGCTGGCCTCAGCTGTCTCAGGTTTAGAAGGACCTTCTGCCTCGGCTCTCGGAGTTTTGGGGAAGCAGGCTTGACAGCCTCAGTAAGTCATCTGCTCTCATGAACCCTCGCAACTCCTTTCCTCAACTTTTCTGTAGCCCTTGGCGGGAGAGCTGCACAGAGATTGGGAGCCTTGGCTTTCCTGCCCTCTTGGTGCCCCTGTCCCTGCCTGTCGCAGCCGTCGCTGCCCACCAAGGCGGGCCTTCCGTTATGGGTGTGGCTGGCTTGTTTTTATTCCCAGGCAGCTGAGGGGATAGCCCCTTGATTCCATGTTAGTTGAAACACAGCCCTTGGACACTTAGGTGTTAAGTGATGGATTGTGAATTGTGATGAAAATTTTTCTTGGCAGATTAGCATTAGTTAAAGTGAGTCAGTATAAAAATCCATGAGTACAAAATTTTGTGAGAAACTATTTTTGTAATCTAAACAGATGTTGTCTCCTTCTGGTGTAATTAACAAGTACACAGGGGAGTTAATCTGTAAGTGCCCCTAGAGCACTGGCTCAGGATAAGGTGAACGGGCCTCCCCTCTCGGCCTGTGTTTCTGTGGTTTAGAGAATTTGCTCGGGCACCCTGAAGAAGTAGATGTTGATTAAAAAGACAAACTGCTATACAGTTCTTTTTAAGTCACAAAAACCTGTATAATTTCCATTACAGTTACTCGAGAAATTTTAAAAAACATGACAGATCTTTCTGAATTTTTGTTTCATAACAGAAGAGAAGATTCACAAAAAGTTAGAGGGGTCTCCTTCTCCAGATGCAGAACTATCCCCTACAGCAAAGGATCAAGTGGAAATGTATGTACGATTGTATTCAGTATTGAACTGTGCATTTGTTAAAGTCAGGCCATTAATTGTTACATGGTTTACAGTTTTTGGTCATCATCTTGCATGTAGTTTCATATTTTATAGTTCATGAGACATTAATTGAGCACTTGTATACTTGACACAATTCAAAGGTGAATACGATGGTTCTGTCTTTAATATTCATATTGAATCAGTAGTTGTGCAATGAATGAGTGAAACAAACAAGGTTTTTACAGTCAGTTCATGTCCTGTTACCGCTGAACTTCAGGCCAGTCCTTTGGGACAGCTGGAAGAAATTATGCTTATCCTTGTTTCACACACCGGAAACCAGTTTCCCACCACTGATTCCAAAGGGAACATGGGCATGTCATTGACTCTGTCGACTGTGTTTGCTAAAGACACTTTCAGTTCTTTCTTTATAAATGGTTAGTGTTAAAATCACCTGCATTATAAGCAGACTTCTTTTTTTAATTAATTAATTTATTCATTTAGAGAGGGGAGAGAGAGAGAGAGAGAAAGAGGTAGAGAGAGAGAAGGGAGGAGGAGCAGGAAGCATCAACTCCCATACGTGCCTTGACCAGGCAAGCCCAGGGTTTCTAACCGGCGACCTCAGTGTTCCAGGTCAACACTGTATCCACTGCGCCACCACAGGCCAGGCTAAGCAGAGTTTTTATTATGCATTTTATTTGACTTTTCTGAACTTCTCAAACTTAAGGGGAAAATAGCATTTGGTTGGTTTCAGTGAACCTGGGCTGTCCGGCCTGGTAGGTGTGAGCCGCGTGTGGCTCCTTCAGGTGGGATGTACTGTGAGTGTAAATTCTCACCAGGTTTCAAACACTTAGTATAAAAAGAATGTAACTAGTTCATTAACATCTTTTTTTTTTTTTTTTTGCACTTTTCTGAAGCTGGAAACAGGGAGAGACAGTCAGACAGACTCCCGCATGCGCCCGACCGGGATCCACCCGGCACGCCCACCAGGGGGCGACGCTCTGCCCATCCTGGGCGTCGCTATGTTGCGACCAGAGCCACTCTAGCGCCTGGGGCAGAGGCCACAGAGCCATCCCCAGCGCCCGGGCCATCTTTGCTCCAATGGAGCCTTGGCTGCGGGAGGGGAAGAGAGAGACAGAGAGGAAGGCGCGGCGGAGGGGTGGAGAAGCAAATGGGCGCTTCTCCTATGTGCCCTGGCCGGGAATCGAACCCGGGTCCTCCACACGCTAGGCCGACGCTCTACCGCTGAGCCAACCGGCCAGGGCCTCATTAACATCTTTTAATATCGATTACATATTGAAATGATCTTCAGGTTATATTTGGTTAAATACAATATGTTTTTGAAATTAATTTCACCTCTTTCTTTGACATTTAATGTGACTCCTAGTACATGAAAAATTACGTATGGGGCACTCAGTCTGTCTCTGTTAGACAGCTATAGTTCAAACCGGAAAGGAGAGCCAGGCACAGGCCTTTCTCCCTGCCTGGGTGACCTGATGGTGGCCGCATCCGAGCGGCAGTCCCTGGTAGCCGGCCTGGCTCGAGATGCTCCCGGCAGCAGTCTGTCTCACCGTGAGGTCTCCAGCGGCTACCAGCTTCCTAGCAAAGTAAAAACTTTTTCCTTGCTTTTAAGCCCTCTGAAACCAGCCTCCCCGGCTTCCCTGCTCTGCATTTCCAGCGGCCACTGGTCTGATCAGGCATCGGACGTGGTCAGGCCCACGCCAGGTTCCTGCCCCTCAGTCATTGCTCACCGCCTGCTGCCTCTCGGGACCGTCAGCTCACTTACGGTCCATTGTCACTAACTGTTCTGGGCCCCGCCAGCATCCTCTTTCCTGAACCCTGAATACCAGCATCCCTACTAACTCTGGGGGTCTCCCTAGTGCCCGGCATTGGGCTCGCCTCCTGAGGAAAGAGGTGACAGCGACAGTAGTCCCTTACAAAGGTGCTGCTACCACTCATTCCCATTCTTAATTCCTTTACTCCTCACAGCTGTGAGGTCAATGCTGTTATCACCCCCTTTTGTAGGCCAGGAAGCCCAGCCACAGAGAGGGTAGGTGACATGCTGGAGGTCATGACAGCTAGAAGGTGACAGTCAAGATTCAGATTCAGGAAGCGTGGCCTCAGATCATGCTTGCAGGTCTTTGCCACCTGGCCTTCTGGCTGTGTCCGCCCGGCGCTCGCAGACTTGTGAGGTGGGCCAGGTGGCCATCAGTTTATGGCGGAGCAGATGCATGGAGCAGAACATGGACTCATCCGCTGAAAGTCACGAGCATAGTGAGTGATTGAGCTGAGACGGAAATTAGCTATCTCTTATCAGGAGATTATACTTTTCCCACTACGTTGTACTTTTCACTTGCGGCCCCTTAAATAAACTTCAGGCTTTGAAGAAAAAACTCTTTTTACATGTTTTCTTAACATTCCCATAATGCTTGTCTCAGCGCTTGGTATGTAGGACTTCACATAAAGGCTATTTTACTGTATCACTGATTACTGAGAAGCTGATGGCTCATGGGTGACGTAAGCGTTGACTGTGAGAATGAAACTGCATCTCTGAGGTTGGCAGTGCCGCCTCCCTGTGTCAGGTGCATCTGTGCCGCTTCTGAGCCCTCCCGCTGTCTTGCAGGTACTACGAGGCGTTCCCGCCCCTCTCTGAGAAGCCCGTCTGCCCGCAGGAGGTTGTGACCGTGTGGAACACGCCTGCAGCCGGCTCCTGCTCCAGCTCCTCGTCGTCCTCCGCCCCGCCGGCCAGCACAGACACGTCCTCGCCCAAGGACTGCGCCAGTGAGGGGGAGACCGCGCGGGGACGGGGCAGGGAGGCGCCCGCCGCTGCGCAGGAGAAGGCCCCGGGCAGAAGCCGAAGCGAGAAGGAGAGCAGGTTCAGTCACTGCGCGATGGAAGAAAAGCCCGCCCTGTACAAAAGGCAGATCCGACACAGACCCGAAGGGAAGCCTCGCCCTCGCTCCTGGTCGTCCGGCTCCAGTGAAGCGGGCTCCAGTTCCAGCGGCCACCAGGGGGAAGGGAGAGCGGCCACGAAGTGCGTGAAGGTGAGACACAAGACGCGAGAAATCCGCAGCAAGAAAGGGCGCGGTGGGCAGAGCAGGCTCGCCCTGAAGCACGTCGACAGGGCTGACAGGAGCGGCCACCTGGGCGGCAGCGGTGGCCCCGGCAGGCAACTGTGCCGACGGGCCAAGAGGCCGCTGAAGGAGGCGGGCCGGAGGGACGCAGAGGGCACTGCGGGTAGAGACCTCTACCTGGACAGCAGGAACGACACGGAGTACAAGGAGGAGCCCCTGTGGTACACCGAGCCCCTGGCGGAGTACTTCGTTCCCTTGAGCAGGAAGAGCAAACTGGAGACCACCTACCGGAACAGGCCTGCCGCGCACGCCCCGGCAGCGGAGGCCGCGGAAGGCCTGTCTGACTCCCTGCACGGGCTCTGCATCGGCAACAGTAACGCTCATAGAACATACCTCGCGGCGGGGACTTTCATTGACGGCCACTTTGTAGAAATGCCCACAGTTATAAACGAGGAGCTCGACCTCACTGGGACCTCTCTCTGTTCTCTCCCGAAGGACGACCAATACTTAGATGATATTCATCTCTCAGAATTAACACACTTCTATGAAGTGGACATTGATCAATCCATGTTGGATCCTGGTGCCTCAGAAACAATGCAAGGAGAAAGTCGGATTCTGAATATGATTCGACAGAAAAGCAAAGAGAAAACAGATTTTGAGGCAGAATGTTGCATAGTGTTAGATGGAATGGAGTTGCAAGGGGAACGTGCAATATGGACAGATGCGACCCGCTCTGTGGGCGCCGAGGGCCTGTTCCTGCAGGACCTTGGCAACCTGGCGCAGTTCTGGGAGTGCTGCTCGTCCAGCTCCGGCGACGCCGATGGGGAGAGTTTTGGGGGAGACTCCCCAATCAGACTGTCTCCCCTCGTAGACAGCACGGCTCTCGACCCGCATTTGCTCGCTGGCAATCAAGAGCTCTTTTCAGATATTAATGAAGGATCTGGTATAAACTCTTGTTTTTCCGTGTTTGAAGTGCAATGCAGTAATTCTGTTTTACCATTTTCTTTTGAAACACTCAACTTGGGAAGTGAAAATACAGACTCTAGCGTGAATATGCTTGGGAAGACACAGTCTAGATTGTTAATATGGACCAGAAATAGTGCCTTTGAAGAAAACGAACACTGTTCTAATCTTTCAACGAGAACCTGTAGTCCGTGGTCCCACTCAGAAGAAACACGTTCGGACAATGAGACATTAAATATTCAGTTTGAAGAATCCACACAGTTTAACACAGAAGATATTAATTATGTAGTTCCTAGAGTCTCGTCAAATTATGTAGATGAAGAACTTCTAGATTTTTTGCAAGACGAAACTTGCCAGCAGAACAGAACTTTAGGAGAAATCTCTACTTTAGTTTTCAAAAAAAAATCTAAACTAGAATCTGTCTGTGGTATTCAGCTAGAGCAGAAAATGGAGAACAAAACCTTTGAAACGACGCAGGCGTGTCGTGAAAGCCCACGCGGGGATGGCTACAGCTCAGGGGTTATTAAAGACATTTGGACAAAGATAGCAGATAGAAGTTCTGCAGCGATGGTAGAAGTAGAAAGAGTCGCTGATGAGTTGTTTTCGACAGATGTAAATAACTATTGCTGCTGCCTGGATGTGGACGTGGAGGCGGGGCCCCTCCAGGAGCCGGACAAGGCTGTGCAGCGGTCAGAGTACCACCTGTGGGAGGGGCAGAAGGAGAACCCCGAGAAGAGGGCTTTCGGGTCCGGGGAGCTGTCCAAGGTGGACGGTGGGGATTACACCACGCCCTCGAAACCTTGGGACGCTGCCCAGGAGAAGGAGAACGCGTTCATTCTCGGAGGCGTTTATGGAGAACTGAAAACCTTCAGCAACGATGGGGAATGGGCGGTCGTGCCGCCCAGCCACACAAAAGGAAGTTTGTTGCAGTGCGCGGCCTCTGACGTCGTGACCATAGCTGGCACGGACGTCTTCATGACCCCGGGAAACAGTTTCGCTCCCGGGCACAGGCAGTTGTGGAAACCCTACGTGTCCTTCGAACAGAACGACCAGCCGAAGAGTGGGGAGAACGGATTAAATAAGGGATTTTCTTTTGTCTTCCATGAAGACTTGCTAGGAGCATGTGGTAATTTTCAAGTCGAAGACCCTGGACTTGAATATTCATTCTCTTCCTTCGACCTAAATAACCCGTTTTCACAGGTTCTTCACGTAGAATGTTCGTTTGAACCCGAAGCGATTGCCTCCTTCAGCCCTGGTTTCAAACCGAAATCAATCCTCTGCTCTGACTCTGACAGCGAAGTGTTTCACCCCAGGATCTGTGGCGTTGACAGAACGCAGTACAGGGCTATCCGGATCTCTCCTAGGACTCACTTCCGCCCCATTTCTGCGTCGGAACTGTCCCCGGGAGGAGGAAGCGACTCGGAGTTTGAGTCTGAGAAAGACGAGGCCAATCTTCCCGTTCCTCCTCAGGTGGATGCCTTTGAAGATCCGCAGGCAGACCTCAAGCCCCTGGAAGAAGATGCAGAGAAAGAGGGCCATTACTATGGAAAGTCGGAGCTTGAGTCTGGAAAATTCCTGCCCCGGTTGAAGAAGTCTGGGATGGAGAAGAGCGCCCAGACGTCGCTGGACTCCCAGGAGGAGTCGGCCGGGGCTCTGCCAGCCGGGAAGCCGAGTCCCTGTTTGGAATGTAGCATGAATGAGTCTCCAGAAATCCACTTAGGAAGCTCAGAGGCCAGTTGTAAAATAATGGCACAGTGTGAGGAAGAAGTGAATAATCTTTGCAGTTGCAAAGCAGGCTGTCAGTTCCCTGCTTATGAAGATAATCCCGTTTCTCCTGGGCAGCTGGAGGAGGTACGTGTCTGTGTGTTGTTGGTATCTGATAAAAGCATTTGATCCAAGAACAGCCATGTAAAGGTAAGTGAAGAGAGGGTCTTAAATTATTGGGAAGTGAGCTTAACTGTCTGAAAATTTATCATTAGAATTTTACAGAAGGACTTAAAATGGACTTGATCTTTATAAACTTGAACTAGATGTTTTGCAGGAAAAAAACCCACTTTAGAATAAATTACAGGATATAAGATTCTTATGTATTGTCTGAATATGCATGTATTACGATGAAAGCAAAGTCTAGTACATAAGCGTTACAGCTTTCAAAGTTGACGAACCAGGAGGTGGCACTTTGCTCTTCATTCAGAATAAGCAGCGAGTCTGTCTGACAGCCTCCAGAACGCTGAAATCAATTGCATCTGTATAGAGCGCTCTAAAGTGTGTTGTGGTGCATGTAAAAATCCACCCATGATCCACATACAACAAAACAGCGTCTACAGAACCTATGCAAACACTCAATTTATACAAAGTACCCATTCCTGAAGTTGTGTGAACTATCTGTGAAGTATGACAAGTGAGAGGAGTGGTTTTGTTCATGGGAGTCATCGTACCTTTTGACTATTCCTAAGAAGTGGTTTGAGGTTGACTTGATTGTACAAGAAATAATACGTAAAGCATTATGACCTGTTTCACAAAAAAGCAGTGATCTGCCCCCTTTTCAGCTGTTACTCGATAGAGCAGTGCCGGGCCTTTTTAGGAACAGCGTATTCCAGGGACAGTTGGTTAGGAGTCAGGACACCTGTGGCCAGAGCAGACGAGCGCTCCCGTCCTCCATCCGGCCTCCAGCGCACTTGCCCTCCTCTGGCACCTGTAACCCTGCCTTCAGGCCTCTCCCCCACTGACACAGCCCGGCTCCTCTCCTCTCCCCCACTCCTCCCCTCCTTGCAGCGGAAAGTTTTTCCCTTCTCTTCATTCTTCATGCATTTCATGCCTCTTTTTTAAAATTGCATTTTCCATTTTTCATGAGTCATTTATGTGCTTTCTCTTGTTAGATTATAAGCTCCTTGTGGGTGTGGACCATGCCTTCCTCATTTGGTGGGTTAGGGCCTGGTGTGGACACTTGTGACAGTTGTGACAGTTGGAAGCCCGCAGGCACAGCAGTCACTGCTCTGATCACGTGCCTGGAAGTCCTTAGACATGAGTTGAATCGCCCTGAAACTCTGAATTTTTAACTTGCTGAGAGCAAAAAAACAATGTTGCTAGCCTTTGTCTGTTTGTTTACTGCGCCACTTTTCATCCTTAAATATTCCTTTGTGTACTTTGTATCTCACCTGGCTCCAGATTGGGAAGAAAGAAAAAGAGGGAAGAAGTGCGATTCTGCATCATGCCACTACCATATTCCTTCGCTTTCTAGTATGTTGATGTATCTATGTGTTATCAGAACTCTGGGTTGTCATGGAAGTTTTAGGCGCCAGCAGAGTCCTCAGGACAGTCTGGCTGTTGTCGGTCCTGTCACCCCTCGTCCTGGCAGCATCGCCTGCGTCGAGAGCCAGCGTGGAGCTTGCTGCTTAGATGCATGAGGTGTGGCGAGGTGGGGAGAGTGGCCTGAAGGGACGGACGGTTTGGGGTCAGGCCGGGACCAGAATCTGCGCCTCTCCGCTCTCGCACTGCCTGGCCTTTCGGCAGCCCCTGCCGGGGTCTCTGCCCTTCTCCAGAGTGAGGACCATCTTTGCAGAGGGTGGTCTGGGAGCCCCATTGTAAAGGTCACTCGTTGCCTACCTATGTCAAAGCAAGCGGACTGACAGTGTAGGAACTTCAGTAGAGTTGGTGCCCAGGAGCATGAATTAGGATTTTTTTCAGAAGTTCAAGCCAGCAAACATGTTATCAAATACCCATTGGGTGCCCTGGATGAGCAAGGCATTGACCTTGCCCTCAAGGAAGGTCTAGTCAGAAGACCAACTTGTAAACAGACCATTTATTTCGATTCAAGTAGGTAATTCATTCCGACGGTCAAGTTCAGACCTCACAAGAGGGAACAGGCACAGTGAAGATGCCCCTCCCCACCATCAGCCACAAGTATGAGCTCTGGTGTCTCTCCCAAGGATATTTTCTGCAGGTATAAGCAAATATATGTTGACATCTATTTCCTCCTATTTTTTCTTCTTATTGAAATAGCACTTTATTATTATCACCCTTCCTTTTTTATTTTCGGAACACTATTTCATTGTGTGGATGTACCATGATTTACCCAGCTAGTCCCTTACCCTTTACGTAATTTTAGGCACCACGGTTAGCAGCGTGGTGGAGGTGAGCACAGGATGGCGTGGGAGCCCAGAGGCAAGCACTCGAGCCTGTGAGAGTCAAGGAGGGAGTTTTGCAGGGTCAGAGAGGACGCTGGGCGCATTGGGCAGGCGGAATAGCAGAAGTGAAGGTGCAGAGCTTGAAGTTGACTTCTCATGTGTGGACAGCTGCCGGCAGGAGTTCCTGGCTTCTGAGGCTGAGCAGAGTGTGCCTGGGGTCCGTCCGTACTAAGCGTGCGGCAAAGTGTTCTGCGTTCATGTGCTTGCTGATTAGAGGCTCACACTTGGGAGCCCAGAAAGGAAGCGGCAGCTGTGCTGCCTGGCGGACAGTGTGCCGGGGGAGTCGGGGAGCCGTGACAGGCGGAGGGGTGGGGCTGTCCCGGAGCTGTGGCACCCAGCCCCCCCGTGCCAGGGACCAGGCCTGCTGCTTCCTCCCCATCACCCTCCTGACTTCCCACAGAGACCTGTGTCCAGAGAGTGGAGCACCGCCCAGACCCCAGGCTAAGGGACAGACCCGAGTTCTCGGCACTGTTTCGCACTTCCGGTCAGTTAGGGAACCGTCAAGCAGCCGTGTGCTGTCTGCTGTTGGTCTCTGCGTGTATCTCTTCATTTGCATTGCCTCTCTTTTCTCCCAGAGAATAAGACTCATTTGGAAGGTTTTCTTCCCCTTTTGTGCCCCAGACAACGGTGCTGACTGTGGCAGTCAGTTCCGGAGCATGGCCTTCCATGCGGGACAGGACGTGGCAGAGTCTGACACGGGGCCTTTTCCTGGCTCCCCTCTTTCGGAGAACCACTGAGCATCACGCTGCTGCTAAAAGTGTTTCTAGTCAGGCTTACTGGATTAAGTTCATGTCTCTTCTTTCTTTCCATTCGTTCACCAAAGAGTCATTAAGAGCCTGTTATGTCCGGGTGCTGTTCTAGATGCTGTGTGTAAGGAACAAAGAGGGCCGCGTCTGTGGCCTTACACCCAACAAGCACTGGTTTCCGTGTTCCACCAGGAGCACCGGGTCCTGTGGTCCGCCAGGAGCACCGGGTCCTGTGATCCGCCAGGAGCACCGGGTTCTGTGGTCCGCCAGGACGCGGTGTCGTAGGGGGAAGGAGCACCGGGTTCTGTGGTCCGCCAGGAGCACCGGGTTCTGTGGTCCGCCAGGACGCGGTGTCGTAGGGGGAAGGAGCGCCGGGTTCCGTGGTCCGCCAGGACGCGGTGCCGTAGGGGGAAGGAGCGCCGGGTTCCGTGGTCCGCCAGGACGCGGTGCAGGGAAGGAGCGCCGGGTTCCGTGGTCCGCCAGGACGCGGTGCCGTAGGGGGAAGGAGCGCCGGGTTCCGTGGTCCGCCAGGACGCGGTGCCGTAGGGGGAAGGAGCGCCGGGTTCCGTGGTCCGCCAGGACGCGGTGCAGGGAAGGAGCGCCGGGTTCTGTGGTCCGCCAGGACGCGGTGCCGTAGGGGGAAGGAGCGCCGGGTTCCGTGGTCCGCCAGGACGCGGTGCAGGGAAGGAGCGCCGGGTTCTGTGGTCCGCCAGGATGCGGTGCCGTAGGGGGAAGGAGCGCCGGGTTCCATGGTCCGCCAGGACGCGGTGCGGGGAAGGAGCGCCGGGTTCTGTGGTCCGCCAGGACGCGGTGCCGTAGGGGGAAGGAGCGCCAGGTTCTGTGATCCGCCAGGATGCGGTGCCGTAGGGGGAAGGAGCACCGGGTTCTGTGATCCGCCAGAAGCACCGGGTTCTGTGGTCCGCCAGGACGCAGTGCCGTAGGGGGAAGGAGCACCGGGTTCTGTGGTCCGCCAGACGCGGTGCCGTAGGGGGAAGGAGCACCGGGTTCCGTGGTCTGCCAGGACGCGGTGCCATAGGGGGAAGGAGTGCCGGGTTCTGTGGTCCGCCAGGACGCGGTGTCGTGGGGGGACGTGGCACTGGGTACGGGTGTGGGCGACGAGGGTGCTTGTGGGAGTTGGCCACCATCGGTCTGGCGTCTGGGCAGCCTCCTGGGTCGGCGATCTCAGCGCAGGCCTGCAGAGAGCGAGCCGTGAGCCATCTGCAGGGAACAGGTGCCCCCTGGCAGGGCTGTGCCTAGTCTTGCCCAAGGTTGCAGTCTCTTGTTTTTCCTCTGTTCTCCTCATTCTTTTTATTCTCAGCCAGGCCAGAAGTCAAATTAGTACAGTAAGCAGGCATTATTGAAACAAAGCATGGTCGTCTATACTGTGCAACCTAAAACTTGTAAAGAGCTAAGTGGAAAGATGTCATAGAATAATGCATGTTCATATGGCAGCGGTAATATAGTCGATACTGATAACCTTGACAGGGTGACGTGGTCGCTAAACTTATTCTGATGATTGCTTCCTTGAGTTTATAAATATTGAATAACTATGTTGTACATCTGAGACAAATACTATTTTGCAGACTATATTTTAACAAAAAAACATCAGGAGACAAAACAGCATAAAAATAATGTATGTTCATTGACTGTGTGCAGCAGAAGACAAGACAGGCCCTGACGTGGGAACTGACCCCGTGTGCAGGACACAGAAGCCGGCAGGCGCTGTGGTGGCTTCAGCAGGAGAGGGAACGGGAACGGGGTGCTTGCTCCTCAGGAGCTCTGGTCCTGGTGGGAGCTGTGCTCCGGGGCCGCAGACCTCGAGTCCAGGTGGTGCCAGGCCCTGGACTTGGAGGCATAAAGATAAATGAGACATGGTCCCTGCCCTTACAGGCTCACCTCCGCTTCCCCTCCTGCTGAGCCGCCTTCCTTCCGCTGATGCAGCCCCTTGGCTGCCTTGACCCCTCCAGCCTGCTTTCCCGGCCTCCTCCTGTCCTGCCTGGTCACTGCTCCCTCCCTTGTCCTCCCCGTTCCCACAGCCTCACTGGAGGACTCGAGCATAACTATGCTCACAGATACAGCACCATCCCTTTCGCAACCGACCAGGACATTTCTTCTCGACTAGGCTCTGGTTTCCCCTGGTTTCTTTCTTTGGTTGTGCCATGGGGTGTGGAGGGGGTCTGTCTGTCAGGGAGCCGTGGGGGTGTGGAGGGGCTCTGTCTGTCAGGGAGCCGTGGGGGTGTGGAGGGGCTCTGTCTGTCAGGGAGCCGTGGGGTGTGGAGGGGGTCTGTCTGTCAGGGAGCCGTGGGGGTGTGTGTGGGGTCTGTCAGGGAGCCTTCCGTGTTGCTCCTGAGCAACACTGAGTTGTCACATCGAATAGGGACACGTTGGGAGAGATGAGGCCATCCTGGGAAGGTCTCCGGTGCCCTGAGCTACAAGCAGGTGCAGTGAGCCATCTTGTACCAGCTGCAGACTGTGTCACTGGCCTCGTTTCCAGCCAGTCTAGCTGTGACAGTTCTGTAGGCCGTGGCTTCTGTTTATCTAACCAGAGTACTCATTTTTATTGTCAGAATAAACTGCCAGAGAAAATACTGGTGGCTGACAGACTACTCCGAGTAGACAGGACAACTCACCTTCAGTTTCTGATCTCTGAGTTCTGGCAAGTTACTCTAAGCAAAAATGAAAATTTGAAGTGTGTTTCCCATTTGGTTAAATAAAAAACACAATTGCTGAATCAAAGTCTTAAACCCATAAAATAAGAGAGTAACAAAATCCTGTTAGAGAGTTGATGATTATTACTTGCTAAAACAGTTCAGATCTTAAATCTGAACACTGATGAGATGTCTTCCGAAACAGTGAAGATGTGTGTCACAGGGTTGTCACTGAGCAGCAGACATCTGTCAGGCGTGTCAGGGACTGTGGGGGAGCAGACACTGACTGGGCTCCCCTCGGGCGCCTGTCAGACCCAGTGGAGGAGGAGCCTGGGTGAGGATGGCCTGACCACCAGCATGCCAGGGTGCGTGTGGTGACCCCAGCTGGAGGAGGAGCCTGGGTGAGGATGGCCTGACCACCAGCATGCCAGGGTGCGTGTGGTGACCCCAGCTGGAGGAGGAGCCTGGGTGAGGATGGCCTGACCACCAGCATGCCAGGGTGCGTGTGGTGACCCCAGCTGGAGGAGGAGCCTGGGTGAGGATGGCCTGACCACCAGCATGCCAGGGTGCGTGTGGTGACCCCAGCTGGAGGAGGAGCCTGGGTGAGGATGGCCTGACCACCAGCATGCCAGGGTGCGTGTGGTGACCCCAGCTAGCCGCAAGTCTTCTGTGTAGTCACCACTCGCAAGGACACTCCTTGATCACGGATGGCAGCTGCTGTCTCTTGCCCACGGGCCACGCTGCGTCCAGGCTGCACTGCCCAGGCAGGTGGGCCGGATCTGGCCAGGGCTTGAGAGTTCCACTAGTAAAGGGCGGAGCCTGAAGTCAGATGTGGGTCCCCCTTTTTGGCCTGGGCGCCCTTCTGCCAGGGCCTGGGGTGCAGAGTGGGAGTCTCCTGCTCAGGAGCCCCCCTCCTCCCGTGTTGAAGGCTGTGTCTGTTTGAACCTCGATTGCTCTCAGCGTGATGATTGGGTTTCAATCCATCCAACGTTCTTCTCTTTCTCACTGAAACCGATAGTTCCTTTATAAACACATTTAGGCCGATAACTGCCTGTCAAATTCCCTTCTGTCTTGTGTCTGCTTTCTTGACTCCCTTGAGCCTGGTGGGCGTGTGAGGAAGAGTGCCCTCCCTGTTCTCCTTACAGCCCCTACGCCAGTAAGGACAGGACTGTCCTCGTCTCTCTGTGCTCCCCAAGTCTAGGAACTTGTCTTACTTGGGGGTAAGGGGGTATTTCCTGATACGTTTTTTACCTTGTAAGGATTTTGTTGTGTTTTCTTTTAAGATTTTCATTCCACTTCTAATATAAGTGCTTCTTAAGAAAAACTCATTTTGTATGCTGTGAACACTGGCTTTTTTTATTCACCTTATCTGGAACAGTAGAAAACAAAACAAAAAAAACCTCATCAATTTAAAAACCCTGGGTTTGTAGTCCATACTAAATGCTTGAATTTTTCTTTCATCCTGAAAGTTTGTAAACCTCTTCTGTGTTTGGTTTGATCTGAACAGTTTTCCGTCCTGAACACTGAGGTACAAGGAGTGAGTGGAAGTCAAGAGAAGCAGAGCTGGTGGGAGAAGGCCTTGTACTCCCCTCTCTTTCCTGCGTCAGAGTGCGAAGGTAAGGAGGCCGGTCACCCTCCCGGGTTTCTGGGTCGTGAAGAGCAGTCCTTCCTCCTTTGCTGAGAATACCAGTCAGAAACACACTGACCCAGAGGCTTCCGTGTGGCTAGCCTCTGTCAGGCACTGGGGACACAGCGAGCGAGAGCCGGCCCCTGCTCCCAGACCGCGCCGCCGCCTGATGTGGAGGGAAGACGTGGACACGTGTGACTGCAGTGCGGCCTCTCTGTGTGAAGGGGCGCAGGCCAGCTCCCAGGGGGTCGTGGGGTGGGGGTGGGGGTGGGCAGGGCGCAGGAAGGGCATGCTGCACAGAGGCCAGGTGGCAGAGGCAGGCTGAGGGAACAGGGTCCCTGGGCCGGCTGCCTTGTTGCTGAGCCCAGAAAGACAGGCAGGAGAGGAGCTCGTCAGGAGGTGTGGGCCTGCCCAGTCAGGAGAGGAACGCGTAGGCGGGGAGGCCGCGTGAGGGGTTTCAAACGGAGTGTCAGCTGTGTTCTAGAACAGTCCCAGCGGCAGAGCGGAGGTGGCGTGGACAGACGGAGGGCGCCCGCGGGAGCCCTGGGCTCTGCAGTGGTCTCGGGGTGCCGGGCACGGGCGGGGTGAAGGACGGGGGGAGCACAGAGGAGCCCTGCTGCCTGCCGCCCTGTCAGGGGTCCCTGCTCTGCAGTGGTCTCGGGGTGCTGGGGCACGGGCGGGGTGAAGGACGGGGGAGCATGGAGGAGCACCGCTTTCTGCCGCCCTGTCCAGGGTCCCTGCCCCGTTAGAGTTTGTTGAGTGACCTCTGTGAGGAGCGCGTGGCGGGAAGCTGGGGAGCCGGCCCGGGAGGTCTGGGGAAGACGAGCTCGTCTGTGGGCTTCCGGGGCACTCCCCGAGACACTGGAGAACGCCGCGGTTGACATTTTAGAAGAAGTGGGCGCTTGAGGAGGCGATGTCAACGGACCAGCCGCCACGAGGTTGGGCTGGTCTGAGGGCTGTGGGGCCTGTAAGTCGTCTGCTCATGTTTCCATGGTCACGTCCTGTCTCACCAGCCAGTCTAACTGACGTGGACACAGCGCCGTCACTCTCTGCCTGGGATGCCGCGTCCGCCCGGGCACTTGGGCACCAGGCCTGCCCGCCCTTGCAGCCTGGCTGCAGCCGACGGGGGAGGGGACGCTGCACCCTGTGTTTCTCTCCGTGCTGTGGGCACAGAAATGGCCTGCCAGACCCGGCCTTTCTTCCTCCCACAGCTCTGCAGGGTCATAAAGGGAGCAGAGAGCAGGGGCTTCGTGTGAAGTGTCTTTGTCTCGTTCACGGCCTTCAGTCAAGACCTGCTCCCCGCCACCAGCTAGTGTCTGGGTTACCCGTAACGTCTGCAAGATGCCCTCACTGCCCCTCCTGTGTTACGTGGCGCCCACAAGCCTGTGTGATGTTGCCCTGGTTTTCAGGTGGCCGAGCGAATTCTCAGGTCTAGTGCTTTGCCCAGAATCGGCCCGAGTCCAGCTGTCCTGTGGTTCAGGGGCTCTGCTGTCTGCAGCAGCTGTCTGCACGTGGTGCCCAGGGAGACGCTTGGGTGACGGGCACACCTGCCTCGACTCCTCTCTGTCCTGATAAGCGTTAGGGTGCAGGCGCAGCTCACAGGAGAGCAGGTCGGAGGGCCGGGGCCCCAGAGCAGGGCAGCAGGGCCTCCTGAGAAGGGCCAGGCGGGAGAGAGGACGGGCAGCGGGCAGCGCCGGGGACATCAAGCAGGACCAGTGTCTGTGAGGCTGGGGATGACTTCCAGCCACGTGAGTCCATGCTGTGTGTGTGTGCTGACCGGCCTTGGCAGCCCCGGTCCAGTTTCCTGTCATTAGTGAAGAATCAGGTCCAGCTCTCAGTCCTAGGCCCTTGGCTTCCGTGCGGTCCCTTGGTGGGCGCTTTTCCTGTGTGTGAAGTGGCATACAGACAAGCTCTTGGTGGATAAATAACGGTAGCCAGGGCTTTGAATGACCTTTACCTCGCAGCATGAGTTAAATCCCTGCGCAGCAGCCTTGTGATGTTACAATAGAAGAATCGTTCTTTCTCTCTTGTCATTCCAGGGGGCTGGCCAGGGAGGCAGGCAGCCCCTCACCTGCTCAGCCGGTCTCAGCTCCTGAAGCTTCTGCTGTTGCTAATGATTAACAACGAGCATGTGCACGTCTGGGGCTGACCGGGGAAAGGGCAGGGTCGTCCAGTTTACACTGGGCAGGAGGCAGAGGTCAGCCCACCTGCACGCTGCCCCCTGCTGCCTCGCCGGACACCTATAGGTGTATTCGTTCAGCAAGTATTTCTTGCCAGGCACTGTTCTAGGCACCGGGGATGCAGAGGTAACAGGTAGAGTTCCTGCTGTCCTGATTAGCTGACGTTTGAGTAGGGCCCTGGGGAAATAAGGGTGCACACCATGTGGGAGTGGGGATCCCTGCTGGAGCAGGAGCGCATTGGCTGGACCCCCGCATGCCCGGCGGAGGGGGGGACTGGGTAGGAGTGCAGTGAGGGAGGCAGTCAGCCAGGCAGCAGGGAGCCAGACCCACAGGGCCTTGCAGGCTGTGGTGCGGGGATCTGTCCGGCGTGGAGGTCTCGGGCTCGTGCACTCCCTTCTGCACTTGCTGGAAGTGTGTGCATTATTCTGGCATTCAAGGGAGAGCCCTATAGGGAGACAGTGCAGATAACAGTTAAGGGCTCAGGAGACAAAACTGAGCGGGAATGCAGCGCTTCTGTTCCCTACTGGTGGGCCTTGGGCAATGGCCCAACCTTTGTGGGCCTCTGTGGTCTGTCTTTGAAGACAGGCTGTAGCTGGGCCTCCCTGGGAGAAAAGCTATGCGGAGTGAAGTGCCTAGAACAGGCCCGACACAGCGTCCTCATCCACACGCGGCAGCTGTCAGCACGAGGGGCATGAACACACTGACCGTCAGGCAGAGTCCTGTCCTGCTGCCTGTGGTGTCACGGCCCCTTTGTACCCAGAGACTTCCCAGAGCAGGAGGAGGACGGAAGGGGCAGGGGCTGGGAGGACCCAGAGCCTGGGGGCATGTCCTGGTCAAAGAGAACTCCCTTCCCAGCCTCACCTAGCCTAGTGCGAGTGCTGCCCCAGCAGGGGGGCGTGGGGGTGGTGGGAGCCGGGCCAGGCCAGCCAGGAGGAGGTGGCCGCCTAGCGTGGGTGCACAGGGTGTCCTGCCCCATTGAAGCACGTGGTGTTTACCCCGCTGTCCCAGAGCACCCAGCCCCCACGCCCAGGGGCACTGAGTGTGCCAGCACTGTCCTTGGGGGGCACACATCACGTCTTCACACTTGTGCAGAGATCTGTGGGCACGTGCTGGGCCTGCGTTAGAGCTGAGGGGACTGAGCTCCTAGGTTCCGTCCATTTGCCCAGTTGTGGCATGAGGAGCATGACCAGGGCTCAGCGGACGTCTGTCTATCCCAGAGCCTCGGAGCTGGCTGTTCTCGTGCACCTAGACTGGTGACTTGAAGGACCTGAAGCAGAGAGGATGACGGGTTCTGGTGCATCCAGTGTGGCCGTGTGGCCTGGGTGAGAGGCCTTCCCTCGGCCCAGCAGTCACGGCGCCGGCCTGTCCTCTCTGCTCTCTGTCGGACAGCACACCATCTCACTGACCACCTGGGAAAGGGGAGCAACGACAGGGTGCAGGCAGCGGCCTGCCCAAGGGCTTCAGTCTGTGCCGCCCCGATGGCCAATAGGGCTGGTCTAGACCAGGGGTCAGCCGGGAACCTATGGCTCGGGAGCCAGATGTGGCTCTTTTGATGGCTGCATCTGGCTCGCAGACAAATCTTTAATAAAAAAAAATAATAACGTTAAAAATATAAAACATTCTCATGTATTATAATCTGTTCATTTCCTACCACTCATGTTCATGGTTGCAGGTGGCTGGAGCCAATCACAGCTGTCCTCCGGGACAACACCAAATTTTTATCGGATAATGTGCAACGTACACGGGTCGTTGTGTGGCTCTCACGGAATTACATTTTAAAATATGTGGCGTTCATGGCTCTCTCAGCCAAAAAGGTTCCCGACCCCTGGAGTAGATGGAGCCCGAGGGTTCTCAGCCTGGCTGTGCCTCCAGGTCCCTGGGGAAAGAGCTGTCACTTTAACATTAAACATATGTATTGAAAACTGGAGGGAAAGAGAAGTACCTGGGAGCTTTTTAGAAAATGCAGATACCTAGACTCTTCCTAGACCAGTTCAGTTAGTGTCACGTGGGGGCTGGGCTTGCAGACCCCCTTCCAGTTCCCGAGTGGCTGGAGTGAACCAAGGTTGAGAGCCAGTGGACACTTGATTCCTTCCAGGGTCAGCCGAGGTCCCCGTTCGCGCCCTCTGTGGGCCGCTTACCCACCACACCACCGCCCTCGTTCTCTGCCCTTGTTCAGGTGAAAGGCGGTCGTTAGTATGTTGTTGAGGATGCTGCCCCATTCCGTTCTCTCACTACACACCCTCCTGTCTGAGTCCCCTTGTTTGTTTGTGATGGGAGTGTACACGCCATGCGCCATCTCGCCCTCCGTGCAGCATGCCCTCTGGGAGCTCCGGCCTGCCAGTCTTCAGCCTGTGTCCCCAGGGCCTGTCACACTGGGTGTGGACACAGACGCACCTCGGAGGTACTGCCGCTTCGGGCCAGGCCCTCCACCCCCACTGGTGGGGGGTCTTGCTTTCAGTTCACTTGAGTTTAAGTTTGAAGCGCAGTGAAGTGAGGTGTGACTGTGGATTGAACGAGTGTGTCATGTAGGGTAACAGGAATATATGGTTATGCTGGCCTAGTTTTTTAAAAACTCAGTCTGTTGGAAGGATTTTAAATTGGTCTAGTGATTTCCTCCTACACCCCGCTGGCTACTTAGTAGTACTTGAAATCTCCCGAGGGTTGGTAGACCTAACTGATCTTTCAGCAGAGAGTGAAACAAGAATGTATGTTTCATAACTGTGTCTTAATGGAATTTCCCCCTTTCCCTTTTTTCCCTTCTCCATTCAAAATGATTAAGAATGTTTTACAAATGCCAAGGGAGAGAATGGTATAGAAGAGTATCCCGATGCTAAAGACAAACCCAGTAATGAAGAGCGTCTATTAGATTTTAATAGGGTAAGTGCACTGTCCTGCTCCTTACTGTTAACTTACAGATGGCCACCCCGCCCCATCACTCAAGCTGAAACCTGGGAGTCCTGCGCTCTGCCCGCCATCACCCAGCTCCAGGGGCCTGCCCTTGTGCCCTGTGGACTTTGCTTGTTCTGTCGCCTCCCACCTCAACCTCCCAGGTTTCCCGGGTCCTCGCCTCTCCTCCTCCCCCTCCTTCTCCCACTGACTGCTGCCAGAGGGGTCTCTGTGTGCAGACTGGAGCCTCCCCTCCCCGTACGGCCTGCGGTGGGCACCCTCTCCCCCCTTCCCAATGCAGCCCAGCAGCCCTTTCTGTGCCCCGCACCATGCGCACTGTGGAGGATGCAGATGCAGATGGCGGGAGCTCCGGTGAGCAGGCGGGCGGCGGGCGGGTGGCAGGGCCTGGGAGCTCTGCTCAGCTAGCTAGGCAGGCAGGCGGGCGGGCGAGGGGTCAGACTGCTTTTCCTTCCCAGTGTGATGTCAGAGTCAGGCAGGGGAGTGAGAACGCTCTCCCAGAGCGCCGTGTGTTGCTGCTGCTCATCTTCACTCCCTGCCATGGCCCCACTGTCCCCGCTCAGCGGCTGTCCCCTCCCACAACTCATCCTTTCTCCCCCCCTCCACATGCAGCCTGTGTGTGGGCCCTGAGCACCCACCACAGCCCTTTCAGGTCCCTGTGCCCCGCCTCCACCGCCCTGCGCACTGCTGGCCCTGGGGACAGCTGCGGGCCTGTCCCTGGTCTTCTCCTCCGCTTGCTGCCACTCTTCGGTCTCTCCCCGCACGGCACGGCCAGGTAGATGGTGCGCGGGCTGCCTGCCCAGTGCGGGCCTCTCAGCAGGGCCACAGGTGGGCAGTGCTGTTACCCCGTGTGGGAGAGGCCCTGGAATATGTGAGCTTCAGAACCAGGTTTCTCGGGTCCACCCGTGCCTGCTGAGTGCAGACCTGGGCTGGTGGGAGCCTCACCTCGGACGCGGACCCAGACCTGGTGCCTTACTCAGCCACAGTGGCCTCTGCCTTCCCTGATGGAACCAGACTCCCTGCTATGCCTGAGACCCTGTGTGCTTTGTCCCTTGTGCCCTCTGATCTCTGTTCCCTCTGTGCCCTCCCTCAGTAAGGTGGTCTTACTGTGCTCCTGCTCAGCGCTCAGCAGGGCCGGTGCTGCCATTGGAGAGGGGGTGCTGGTTACTGTGACGGGAGGGTATGAGTTACTGTGACGGGGGAGGGTGTGAGTTACTGTGACGGGGAGGGTGTGAGTTACTGTGACGGGGGAGGGTGTGAGTTACTGTGACGGGGGAGGGTGTGAGTTACTGTGACAGGGGGAGGGTGTGAGGGACTGTGACGGGGAGGGTGTGAGTTACTGTGACGGGGGAGGGTGTGAGGGACTGTGACGGGGGAGGGTGTGAGTTACTGTGACGGGGGTGTGTGAGTTACTGTGACGGGGGGTGTGAGTTACTGTGACGGGGGAGGGTGTGAGTTACTGTGACGGGGAGGGTGTGAGTTACTGTGACGGGGGGTGTGAGTTACTGTGACGGGGGTGTGAGTTACTGTGACGGGGAGGGTGAGTTACTGTGACGGGGAGGGTGAGTTACTGTGACGGGGAGGGTGAGTTACTGTGACGGGGAGGGTGTGAGTTACTGTGACGGGGAGGGTGTGAGTTACTGTGACGGGGGGTGTGAGTTACTGTGACGGGGGGGTGTGAGTTACTGTGACGGGGGGGGTGTGAGTTACTGTGACGGGGGGTGTGAGTTACTGTGACGGGGAGGGTGAGTTACTGTGACAGGGGAGGGTGAGTTACTGTGACGGGGGGTGTGAGTTACTGTGACGGGGAGGGTGTGAGTTACTGTGACGGGGAGGGTGTGAGTTACTGTGACGGGGGTGTGAGTTACTGTGACGGGGGTGTGAGTTACTGTGACGGGGGGTGTGTGAGTTACTGTGACGGGGAGGGTGAGTTACTGTGACGGGGAGGGTGAGTTACTGTGACGGGGAGGGTGAGTTACTGTGACGGGGGTGTGAGTTACTGTGACGGTGGAGGGTGTGAGTTACTGTGACGGGGGAGGGTGTGAGTTACTGTGACGGGGAGGGTGTGAGGGACTGTGACGGGGGAGGGTGTGAGTTACTGTGACGGGGGGAAGGTGTGAGTTACTGTGACGGGGGAGGGTGAGTTACTGTGACGGGGAGGGTGTGAGTTACTGTGACGGGGAGGGTGAGTTACTGTGACGGGGGAGGGTGTGAGTTACTGTGACAGGGGGAGGGTGTGAGTTACTGTGACGGGGGGAGGGTGTGAGTTACTGTGACGGGGAGGGTGAGTTACTGTGACAGGGGAGGGTGTGAGTTACTGTGACGGGGAGGGTGAGTTACTGTGACGGGGAGGGTGTGAGTTACTGTGACGGGGGGAGGGTGTGAGTTACTGTGACGGGGAGGGTGAGTTACTGTGACAGGGGAGGGTGAGTTACTGTGACGGGGAGGGTGAGTTACTGTGACGGGGAGGGTGTGAGTTACTGTGACGGGGAGGGTGTGAGTTACTGTGACGGGGAGGGTGAGTTACTGTGACAGGGAGGGTGTGAGTTACTGTGACGGGGGGGTGTGAGTTATACTGTGACGGGGTGGGTGTGAGTTACTGTGACGGGGGGTGTGAGTTACTGTGACGGGGGGGTGTGAGTTATACTGTGACAGGGGAGGGTGAGTTACTGTGACGGGGAGGGTGAGTTACTGTGACAGGGGAGGGTGAGTTACTGTGACAGGGGAGGGTGAGTTACTGTGACGGGGAGGGTGTGAGTTACTGTGACGGGGGAGGGTGTGAGTTACTGTGACAGGGGGGAGGGTGTGAGTTACTGTGACGGGGAGGGTGTGAGTTACTGTGACGGGGAGGGTGTGAGTTACTGTGACGGGGGGGTGTGAGTTACTGTGACGGGGGAGGGTGTGAGGGACTGTGACGGGGTGGGTGTGAGGGACTGTGACGGGGAGGGTGTGAGGGACTGTGACGGGGGGTGTGAGTTACTGTGACGGGGAGGGTGTGAGTTACTGTGACGGGGGAGGGTGTTACTGTGACAGGGGAGGGTGCTGGTTACTATGACAGGGGGAGGCTGTGAGTTACTGTGACGGGGAGGGTGTTACTGTGACAGGGGAGGGTGCTGGTTACTGTGACGGGGGAGGGTGTGAGTTACTGTGATGGGGCAAGGGTATTGGTTACTGTGACAGCAATGTTGCTAGTTGCTGTGACTGGGGGCTTTCTCCTACTTTTGGGGGATGGGAGAAACATTACTAGTTATTGAGGAGGGAGGGTTGAGTTCATTTACTATGATGGGGTGGGTGGGGGAGCATGCTAGTTACTGATTGGGGAGAGGCCGCCCCTTGCATGTGGTGTCCTGCGGTAGACACTGACCGTCGGGTGTGTAGGGGACAGTTCATACCACAGTCTTCCCTGAACAGTACCAGACAGTGGGCGAGCTCCAGTCTCAAAGCACTGTGCATGGCCCGCGAGCTTCAGCTGCGGGTCCGGGTTGCTCGCTTGCAGCGTGCAGGTGTGGGCGCGACTCCTCAGACACGGCCTTCCAGGGGCTCTGTCTGCGGGGCCCCACGTGCTCCGTGGGAGGTTTGGTTGGGGGGTTTGGTGGTCTTCCCTCTTGGAATGGGAGCCCTGGGAAGGTGTGGTCACATGCGGTGTCCCAATCCCAGCCCAGCACCTGTCTCTAAACCAGGAGGGGGGGATGTTGTTTTGCTTTTAGACAGTAAACCATGTTTTAACTCTGCAGGAAAACAGTGAGTTATAAAAAGGCATGTGGCCCTTGTGACCTGTTGAACGCATTCCTCTCCTGCAGGTGTCTTCTGTTTGTGAAGCGCGGTGTACAGCAGAGAGGAACCCCAGCGCGGGGCCGCAGGGTCCCTGCAGGACGCGGTGCGCCAGTGCCAGTTCTGGCTCGGAGGACACGGGCTCGGACGGCGCCGGCGGCTGGGCGGACCCCGGCGAGGAGCAGCTCTTCTCTCGAACTCATCTCTAAACCTGCAGAGTAGTACACATTATTTCCTAAAAATGAAATGTGATGGGAAATTACCCTTTTGTGAGGCCTGTTAATCTAAAACAACAACTTAGGTTTCTTCTCAACTGATTCTGATCAGTAATTATCTTTCTCTTCTTGCTTATTTTAGAGTTGAGGACAGCTGTCCTGTTGAAGATTTTCTTTCCAAGCTGTTAAATTCTTGGCTATTTGAAATAGACTAGATTGTGTTGTCGAATCAAGAATGGGTGTGCATGTGCTTGTCTCGGAAGTCCTGCTGCCCCTTGCATCTCCCCTGCGGCCACTCCCCTCGGACTGCAGTCCGGCCTCTGTTAACCCGTTAGCGTTGCAGTGCCCGCACCACTTCCGCTCTCCAGAGAGCGAGCTTTGGAACACGTAGGCTTTGTTCTGTAGGAACTGGGACGAAAGGCGTCCCGCAGTGGATCGGCGCCTTCCTGCGGGCGAGGGGGCGTGGCTGGCTCAGCCGGTCTTCATCGGCAAGGTCTCCCGGCCTCGCAAGTAGCAGCCACAGGGTGTGCTTTTAGAGACTTACAAATACTGTATTTTTTCTCTTAGGATTTCCCCCTAAAGTGTCATAGAAGATACTATGGTTTGTGACTATGCTAACTGAAGAAGCCACGGTTTTTGGGGTGTGGGCTAGTGTATGAGGCACAGGGAGGTGAGAGGGCAAAACAGCTTTCAGGGTTCTGTGTGGCAAGTCTTAGAATAGTTGGTGAGGATCTTAGTCGCAAATTATGATTTTCTTGGAACCAACATTGATTGAAACCCCTAGAACTCAAAATCATAAACATTTGAAATGCAGTAAGAGCACCCGTCACCCAGAGAAACCTGGGCTGCTGCAGCTGGCTGCTCGTGGCTGTGATTTAGTGTAGCTTAGCTCTCCTCTTGTGTTTGAGAGAATGTTCTGGGCCAGTTCCGTGTGGCGGCTTGGGGCGGGCGCAGTATCGCTTTCTCTCGTACTTGTGCGATGGCCTCCTGGGGCTCGCCTTCCCGGCTCGGCCTGAGGTTCGGGGCGCACCCTGCCCTCCCCGTGGCCACCGGCTCGAGCTTCGCACGCTGTGCCACACAGGTGCAAGCGGGAGGAGCAGTGCTTGCAAAACCTGAACATTTAAGTGGCTTTTTTTTTTTTTTAACCAACTCATTATTTTTAAAAAACTTAATGTGTGAAATCAGTTTAGCATGTCTGAATCAGGAACAGCAGAAAAGTCTAACGTGGACGGGACCGCTTCGCCACTCATTTTGGTGGGCAGTACCCGGACTAGTTCCGGGGCGGGGGGGGGGTGCTGAACTGGCTGAGAAGTCGGGTTTGCTTTGAGCATTGGGTTTTGTTGCCTTTTTCTTAGTTGATGACACAGAATACTCCCCCGAAGGCTGTGGTGTCACCCAGCCTCTGCACCCTCCCTGTGAGGACCCGGAGGCACCGCTAGGTCTGATCTCGCCACATGTCAGGGTTTGTGTTGATACAACACGTCTTTTTGACACTTTAAAGTGGGTTTGTGTGTGTGTGTGTGCGTGCGTGCGCACGTGTGTAAGATTTTATGTTGCTGTTATTTATTTACAGATTTTATATGGTTTTATGTATTTTTCCTTCTTCCAGAGCTTCCTAAAAATCCATTAGCATCTGCACTGAAATATAATTTGACAGCAAAGGCAAAAAAGAATTGGATGTTGTAAATTCCTAAAATCACTACAATGACGATTGTCCTAGAAATCGTTGCTTATGTAGCAGAGACCAAATCTATTTCCGACACCACCTTCAGCTTAGCTGATCTTGGACAGCTGCTTTGATCCAGGAGCGGCTCCAGGTGGTCGCGGTGCAGACTTCCTTCCGTGCCGATGGGAAGGTGGTGCGCCTTCCACAGGGGGTGGGGTGTACATGGGGGGGATGGACGGATTATGTATTTATTTGTTTTCATGGCGAAGTGGCGGAAGGCCAGACAGGCTTTCAGCAGCAGAGTCGAAATGTGGTTTTTAGTTTCATGAATGGGTGATCACAAAGAAAAAGCATCCTTTAAAAAGTTGGCAAAACGCTGAGACGCACTGTGGTATGAAGCGCATTGCATATCCGTAGCACTGAATGTCCGTTTCCATTCCCGGGCTGAGGTTTCTCCCGTGGTCGTATTGTTCTGATTTCACGTACACCGGAATAACTGATTTTTTGTTTTCTTGTGGAGTTAACACCAAAATAAAAAATTTAAAAAGCAGTTGGTTGCCTTTATCATAGCAAAGAACCCTCCCTCCCCCCTCTAATGACGCGCACCAGTGGAGACAGAAAGTCCCAGTCACCTCGTTCCTGGTGAAGGTGTCACTTAGAGGCGGGCAGAGGTAGGTGTGCTGCTCTGCTGGGCAGGAAAGCGGGCGGGGCTGCTGAGAAACGAGTCCTCCCCAACCCCCCAGCTGCGACCTCTGTGGAGCAGAGCACACCAGGCTTTTGTCCCGAGGTGGTAGACCAAGCTTAGTCTTTTTGTTCTGAAAAAAATGCCTGTGTATACTGTTTATTAACATGATAGTGTTCATCGTAAAACAAGAAACCAGTGCATTTTTAAAGAAATGTACAAGAAGACGCATCTGCCCTCCCATCCACGCTGAGGGGCAGTTCTGACGCTTGTGCAGGACACTCCGGCAGCTGGGTGTGTCGATGCCCACGTGCTGCACATGCAGAGGAGGGGCCGTGCCCGGAGGGGCCGCACTGGGACTGCTCTTCCGTAACTTCAGGGGGCGTTTTCACTCCGACGTCTTTGCAGGGGGTCGTCCTAGGCCTCTGGTTCTCCCAGCTGCGTTACTCCCTGACACGGACTCCCAGCTTTCCCAGCGCGGAGCACTGGCTTCTACAGCGTGCTGAGCAGCGTTCCTGTGGACTCCCTTACCCACGGGCCTCCTGGCACAGCCGCTCCAAGGGAGTTGACAGCCTGTGCAGGGCCCGCTGCTGCGTAGGCTGATGTTGCCAGCGCCCTGTGCCACGGGGGGGCTGCGTTTGAGATGGGCGCCCCTTTCTCTGCCTGTACGCTCCTGGTTGCTCTGCCTGCTGGGGGCCGGTCCTGTTCTCAGGTGGTGGGTGCTTTCCCTCTCGGAGGAGGAGAGCTGGGGCGTGTGTGGCGGGACCCAGGTGTTTGCGGGCGCAGGCAGGTGTGCCGATGCTCTCGCCTTAGGAGCACAAGGACACCCTCCCGTCCTCTTCTAGGACCCGTGTGGTTTATATAGAGTCCGTCTCGGAAGCACAGGTACCGAGTACGGGAAGGGAGGCTTGCCGACTCAGCCTGCTGGCCCGCTCAGCGCTGGCAGTCGTGTATAGAGCCCTTGCCTGCCCTGAGGGAAGTGACAGCTGTGTCCGGCTCCTGCAGTGAGGATCCCCGGCCTGGCTGCGTGTCAGCGTTGTGACTCGGGAAGGTTAAAGCGAGTCGGGATCACGGCGGTGCCTCGTGCCTTCAGCCCTGAGCGTGAGCTTCTGTCGGAGTTGTGGGCGACCGTCCCTCCAGGCTCTGCCCTCTTGCTGGGGACCGAGTTCTCCTCAGCAGGGCTGCTATGCCCGGGTGGGATGCTGCCCTTCTGGAGGTACCAGAGGCAGGACTGGGTTCACTACCACAGCAGGGCGACCCTGTGGGGGGCGACCGGTCACCCGACGGGAGGTCCCTGTCCGTGGGTTTGGCACACTGCTGGCATGGAGGCCTGGCGGCTGTGCTGACATTGGTCCTCCTTTGCTGCGGCTCTTTGTAAGTGCCGCCCGCGTAACTACCACACAAGCGCCCCTACTTGCAGGAGCTGGGTGGGCGCCCTGCACACATCAGCCATCTGGAGACGGGGCTCTCCGGCCGTCACTGTCCCCAGGAAGTCTCACATCTCAGCTACGTACGTGCTTTCTGCACCACCAGGGGTGTCAAGGCCTCTCTTCAGATGAAATGTCTAATGAGCTCTGGCCAGCGCAGTCAGGATCTGTGCTGCTGCTGCTCTTGTCCCTGCAGACGCCACTCCCGCAGGCTCTGGGCACATGGGTCAGGTGGCTGCAGCTGTGCCCAGGATGCCCGCGTCTGGGACAGCGGTCCAGGGACGGAAAGGAGGGCCCAGCCCGGCTTCTCTGGAAAGCAGCCGAGCGGGTGGCATCACAGGCTGGGCGCTGTTGCAAGCACAACTAGGAAACGAACTTCCACTTTGCAATCCGCCGCCGGCCTGGGTGGCCAAGTAGCACCTGACCAAGCCAGCAGTGCCTGGGAGTGACGCCAGCCCCTGACGTTTGGATGGTGTCGGTGTGGTCTGTGCTAGTGACAGGCACAGCACACACGCTCACTGCTGCCACGCATCACGGGGTGGTAGCTCACAGCCTGTGAGGCGGGTACAGTGCCCCTCTTCACAGGTGGGGCAGCTGAGGCACAGTGAGAAGTGAAGCACGTGATGAAGTCTCCCACCTAGTGACTGGTGGAGACGACAGAGCCCCTGGGGATACGTTCCAAAACTGCGTCTTGCCAACATCCCACAAACGTGAGAAGTGTGTGTAGGGGTTGCTGCGGGTAATGGCTCTGAACGGTCTTCCAGTCAACGGTGAGGGAGTCATTGACAGGAGTCCACGGACTGAGCTGGGGTGCAGGTAAGGACCCCAGTCCTGCCACCCTCGGGTTCTGCACTCTGGCCTCCCCACCCCCCCATTCGTCTTCATGCCACGGACCCTCTGCTGGACACAGGGATCCTCACAGGGCCCCCTACTGGGCTGGCGGGAAAGTTGAAATAGTAAGTACAGCCATACAGACTAGCGGGAGTGCAGAGCCAGGGAGACGTGGTCCTGAACCCCAAGACCCGCCTCCCGTGGTTCCTGGACAGGAACAGAGCAGAGCAGGAAACACCGCAAAGGAGAAGTTGCCACACCCAGGCCCAGTAACTCAAGAAAATCACATCTGTAGTACCCCCCACCCCGTGGTGGCAGAGGTCCTTGCCTTGGGGGTTGGGTCTGAGGAGGCCTGCAGTGCGCGGTGGTGACTGTGGGCATGTGGCCATCGTGGCTGGCTCAGTCCTACCCTCCCACCCTGAAGCGAGGTCCCACTACCCCTCCCAGTACTGGCAGGCCTGAGGGAAGAGGCCAGGGGCAGCAGCAGAAATGTCACATGTCAGAGCCGAGTTGCGTGGCTATGACCCTGCGGTAAAGGGGCAGGCCAGGGCCTGGCAGCCCCCGGTCTTCCCTGGGGTCAGGCACGGGGCCTGCTGCAGTTCCGATACTGGGCCTGCCACTTCACGTCACAGTCCAGGGGATCGCTTGGGAGCCCCAAGGCTGGGGAGGCCTGTGTGGGGGCATTGAAGAAGCTCCACCCCCTGTCCTGCTACGCCAACAGGCCCTGGCTTCCCAGAGGCCCAGCCTAGGGCCAGGTGGGGATGACACTCCCTGCCCTGTCTGCCAGGCAGCAGGCTGCACTGAACACTGGCCCGCAGTGCCCCTGGGTGCGTGTTGGAAGCCAGGTGACAGGCCTGCCTAGAGCTTAGACATTCCTCCAGCCTCTCGCTGCCCACCTGAGGTATGACGGGAAGAACCCTCCCCCCACCAGCTGTGTGACCCTGACTGGAAGGGGCACACCACCTGCCCCCTCCCACGGCCAGGCCAGCCCAGCTGGTGATGGGCAGGTTAAGCTCCCATCACCCCACTGGCATACGGACAAGATCCCGAGGGCACCTCGCCCTCCCTGCCCTGCTCCGTTCCCTCTATGGCTTCCCCTGCCCCCACGCATGCCCACCTCCTGGTGCGGCTCGTGGACCCCGGTCAGACCCCCACACCAGGAGCCCCTGCTCTGGCTCGGCTGCCACCTGGGGTCCTTCCCGGCCGTCTGGGGGTCCATCGCAGAGGCTTGCTCCCCCAGCAGGTCCAAGGGGCTTGTGCAGGACACCCACCCCACAGTGGCCGCTGGCAAGCCGGGCCTGCTGTTGGTTCCTCACTCCCAAACCAGGGTGGCCACACCGCTGCTCCTGCTCCTCCACCTTCAGACCCGCAGGTAGAGGGAGAGCCTCTGGAGGAACCGGACCTGACTGTGGTTCCTGACTGTGGAGCTGGGGGCTTAGGCCCTGGAGGAACCAGAGCTGACTGTGGAGCTGGGGGCTTAGGCCCTGGAGGGAGCAGAGCTGACTGTGGAGCTGGGGGCTTAGGCCCTGGAGGGAGCAGAGCTGACTGTGGAGCTGGGGGCTTAGGCCCTGGAGGGAGCAGAGCTGACTGTGGAGCTGGGGGCTTAGGCCCCTGGAGGGAGCAGAGCTGACTGTGGAGCTGGGGGCTTAGGCCCTGGAGGGAGCAGAGCTGACTGTGGAGCTGGGGGCTTAGGCCCTGGAGGGAGCAGAGCTGACTGTGGAGCTGGGGGCTTAGGCCCTGGAGGGAGCAGAGCTGACTGTGGAGCTGGGGGCTTAGGCCCTGGAGGGACCGGAGCTGACTGTGGAGCTGGGGGCTTAGGCCCTGGAGGGACCGGAGCTGACTGTGGAGCTGGGGGCTTAGGCCCTGGAGAAACCGGAGCTGACTGTGGAGCTGGGGGCTTAGGCCCTGGAGGAACCGGAGCTGACTGTGGAGCTGGGGGCTTAGGCCCTGGAGGAACCGGAGCTGACACTGGAGCTGGGGGCTTAGGCCCCTGGAGGGCTCCAAGTCCTGGCCTGGGGACTGCTGCAGCACAGACGCCCACACAGGTCCAGCCCGGGGGCCGGCTCCAGGGTCCCCCCCAGCTGAAGCGGAGCCAGGCTGCAGGAAGCCTGAGCTCCGTGCGTTACCCCCGGGCTTGCTGAGGGCCTGCCGGCCCTGGCCCCCTTCCAGACTGCCTGGCTCCTCTCACTGTGACAGGCCTGGGGCACCAGCCCTGTGTCTGCACAGGGCCCGCTTCCTGCTGGTCGCAGTGCCAGGCATGTCCACGGCGTCCTCCCGCCAGCTGCGAGCTGCAGCCGTGGATAACGGAGCTGCCCGTGTCTATGGGCTCAGGCCCTGGCCGCCTGGCAGGGGGTGTGAGGGCGCCCACGCACAGACAGGACCTGCTTAGAGAGGTTAGGGACTGTGCTGGGCAGCACTCGAGCAGCAGACCCTGGCTCTGAGCTACAGTCCTGCACTGTGCTCGTCTTGGGCCCCCGTACCTGCGCTGGTCACCCCCACACAGAGAGTGGCCTGTGCCTGTCCTTAGGCCCACGCGTGGGAGCCTGCAGCTGCCTGCAGTCGATCCTGGTGGCTGCCCCCCCCCCCCCAGAGCCTGGGGAGGCTCTCCAGCTTGCCCTTCCGGGGACTTGGACGGGAAGGCGTGAAGCCCTCTGAATGCCCAGGCAGCCCTCTTCATCAGAAGGCTCTTCCTTCTCTTGCCCCCAAACATTCCTGCTAGCAGCCACCTCGCCCTTCTCCAGTCTGGGATCACAGGGAGTGGGCAGGCTCGTGACGCGGGGCGAAGCTGGCAGGCACAGCTCTGCTCTGACCGGGGCCATGGGGCGTCTCTGGGTTGGACGGGAGGTGGAAGGAGGAGCAGTCATCAACGTCTCCCACTCAAGAGTGGTTGTGGCCCTCCCCTGGCATGAGTTACACATTTCCTTGGGGGAGGACACACGAGGACCCTTTCCCAGCCGATGACTCTGCAGACTGGCCTTGACAGTGTCATTTCCTCCTCAGCTGGGGCGGAAACGGGTGCCTGGGCACCGCCTCCCTGGGGTGGGGAGGCTGCCACAGAATGGGGCCTCCACGGCCCTTCCAGGGCCAGCCTCCTCCCAGCCCTACGAGGGGGCTGCGTGGAGCAGCCAGAGGAGCCTGGCGGTGGGACCCTGTGGGCTGGGACAGCCATTCTTAACGTGTCCTGAGCACCTCCTGGGTGCCATCATTAAGCTGAGTCTAACGGGCGGACAGGTGGGCAGACTATTTGAGAGGCCCCTGATGGGGACCACAGAGGCCATGTCGGGACCCGGGAGGATCGGGGTGCTCTGGGAGAAGAGTGGGCTGGGGGCTTGGCCTGGCCTCCCCTGCAGCTCCAGGCAGTGCCTTCACCATGTGGTTCTTGGCTCATTTCTGGAGTTTAGAGGTGGGCCCCTCTCCCCATGGGGGAGGAGGAAGGCTCAGTCATGGTCATTCAGCAGGTCACCACTGAGCCCCTCCTGGGCCAGGCTGCAGAGGTGGGTGATCCCCAGTTCTCGTGCTGCCTCCGCGTGGCTGATCTAGCCCCCCTGCCGCGTGTCAGCTAGAGGGACACTGGGATGGACAAGGGATTGGGGGCTCCCTCCAGAGGGGGTGCCAGCTCTGCCAGGTGTGGGCACTGGGGGAGGGTGGGTAGGTGGCAGAGGCAACCTGGCAAGCACTTGGCATGATCAGCATAATTAGCAGAATCTCAAGGTTTTTCCTGGAGTTTTTTGAGATCTTTAAGGGCAGAGATAGACTGTTCAATTGGGTATTGTCACCTGGGTGTCCATGCCTAGCACAAGCCTGGTTCATGGAGGCTGATAAACCCTCTGGGGGCGGGGCTTCACAGGCCTAGGAAGGGCAGGTCTCCTGACAGGTGGGGGTGATGACAGGAGGGAGGGAGGTCCTCAGGCCTGGGGCTCTAGTGAGACCCCTCAGGGCAGATAGCCAGGGGTGGAGAGGCTGAGAACTGCTCCCTTCCTAAAGAGGAGGGGACAGCAGCTCTGGAGTGAGAAAGGCAGGAAGGAGCCCCTGCCTGGTGTTTTCAGGGGAGCTGGGAGGATCCACCACCACACCCGATGGAGGAGGGAGGAGGGAGGAGGGACGGGGGCTGGACTGAGGTATGGGGACATTGAGGAAGCCAGTGTCTGGCTGGGAGGGAGCTGGGGCCAGGTGTGTGTGTGTGTGTGTGTGTGTTACAGGGTCTGGAGCTGGGACCAGGTGTGTGTGTGTGTGTGTGTGTGTTATAGGGTCTGGAGTTGGGACCAGGTATGTGTGTGTGTGTGTGTGTTATAGGGTCTGGAGTTGGGACCAGGTATGTGTGTGTGTGTGTATTATAGGGTCTGGAGTTGGGACCAGGTATGTGTGTGTGTGTGTGTGTGTTATAGGGTCTGGAGTTGGGACCAGGTATGTGTGTGTGTGTGTGTGTTATAGGGTCTGGAGCTGGGACCAGGTGTGTGTGTGTGTGTGTGTATTATAGGGTCTGGAGTTGGGACCAGGTATGTGTGTGTGTATGTGTGTGTTATAGGGTCTGGAGCTGGGACCAGGTGTGTGTGTGTGTGTGTGTGTGTGTGTGTTACAGGGTCTGGAGCTGGGACCAGGTGTGTGTGTGTGTGTGTGTGTGTGTGTGTGTGTGTGTTACAGGGTCTGGAGCTGGGACCAGGTGTGTGTGTGTGTGTGTGTTACAGGGTCTGGAGCTGGGACCAGGTGTGTGTGTGTGTGTTACAGGGTCTGGAGCTGGGACCAGGTGTGTGTGTGTGTGTGTGTGTGTGTGTGTGTGTTACAGGGCCTGGAGCCGGGATCAGGGGTGTGTGTATGGCTGTTCCAAGGCCTGGATTCAAATTCTGCCTGTGGACTTAGCAACTGTGGGGCCTTGGTCAGAAAGGTTCCCTCATCTGAGCCTATTTCCTCTCTGCCACAAGGGCAGGGAAGCAGGAGCAGGGCTCAGTAAAGCTCTGCTGTTCCTCCCTTTTCTGCAAGAATCCTGGGGGCTGCACAGAGACTGCGGGGCAATACGGTGTCTGAGAGGGGCCCCGTGGCAGCCCGGAGGTGGGGATGTGGCGTGAGAGTCAGGGATGATGTTCCGAGGGCCAGAGCACCTGGGGTACCATTTTGAGTCACCACAGGGGAACTAGGAGTTAGGGGAAGGGAGTTCCTAGAAGTCCGGGTAGAGGGCAGAGCAGGTGCAAAGGCAGCACGGGAGCGGTTCCGGTGCTCAGAGTGGAGCAGGTAGCTCCGTGAGCTTGGCGGGACCTCAGGTCCAGAGACAGAGCCTCACGCCCGGATGGGGCGATTCTCACAGCGGGTCGTGTTGGCGTGCCCGTTGACCTCTGCCTTCCGCACCCACTTCACACAGCTCCCCACGTGGGACCTGATTCCTGCAGCCTCTAAATCAGGCTTTGCTGTCTGCTGTTGGCAGCAGCAGGCAACTGGATGATGCCTTTAACAAAAATAAGGCTATTTGGAAAATTCCACTGTGGTGTGCTGTAACAGGGAGCCTTTCTCTTTCTGTTTCCTTCATGCCTACTGCCTTAGGCCTCCACCACTGGGCACCTCTTAACAATCAGTGAGCCACAGGCCACGGGTGGCAGGGGGTGTCCCCACACCCCCCACCATAGGTTGTGATCTGTTGGTTTCATCGTAACTTACTTGTTCTAACTACTTGGGATGCTCTGGGAATGAGTGACCCTTGATTTGGGGCCAGACCCACCTGGATTCAGTGTTCCCAGTGAACTGGGGCAGTGATACAGCATCATGGAGGTCTGGGACAGTCAGAGACGCTGTTACAGAGGTGGAGCACACAGAGAGCAGACTCAGGGCTCCATAGCCGGCACAGCACACTCCACGACACCAAGACTTGGGACCTGCATTGATTACCGTATTTCCCCATGTATAGGATGCACCTTAATTTGGGGACCCAACATTTGAAAAATAATGTATTACATAAAGTTACTGAACTCAAGTTTTAGTTATAAAAGTCATACAACTCATCACTGTCACAAACTCCCACCCATTAACTTGTCCTCATCTGTCTGATGATGAATCACTCTTCAACAATGAGCAAAAAAGCATGAAAAAGTGGGAAATGCAGGTAAAAAATCTACAACCACCGAATAAGACGCACCCAGATTTTAGACACCCCCCCCTTTTTTAAAGGAGCATCTCTTACATGGGGAACATGGTATCTGAACTCTTGGAGCTGGGTTCTCCCCATTCACAAAATGGCAACATCATTTGACTCGCTTACCTCGGGTTGGTGAGAAGGGCCGGGGCGGAGCCCTCCTCTGATGGCCTCAAGTTACTGTGCTTTTCGAAGTCTGTGACTTACCCACCAGGCAGCATCTTACACATCTTCACTGTAAAGACAGCACACGCTTGCTCTGGGGAAACTTTCTCCACACATACAGGGGCAGATAATGACGTGTTCCGCTAGTCACTTGGGTGTTTTCTTCCTGTCTTTTATTCCTGTGGATGATGCAGATTCCATATTCCTCTATTTTTTTTTTTTTTTTTGGCTTGGCCAATGTGTTTATTATTGTCTTTATCTGAAAAATCTTCATAGAAAATTGGGGTTTGGGTTTATTTGCCCTCAGCAGCCTGTTCCTGAGCTCGGAGGGAGCTTCCCTTCTTCTGAGCTCCCCAAACTTTCTTCTGGGGAAGAGACATTTTGGGACAGTTTCACTTTTTAGCTTCTTGCTTAGGCTTCGTCTTGTAGACTGGATTCGCTCAGAGAGCTCCCCATCTCGCCTGGAGTTACACTGTTCTCTGTGTACTGAGAGCATTGTTTCTTGTAAGCATCTCCATCTCCTTCCGTCAGGGAACGAATACAGTCTGCCAATGTTCTGCCCCTGTGCTGTGCTTCTGAGGAACCTCTGCATTGAGTTCCTTGCTTTCTGAACCATGACCATAAAAGGGCATTGTTCGGTACCGCGAGGGACGAACAAACCTCTGTCCACAGCTCCCTTCTGGGCCCTCAAAGCTCTCTTTCCAGTTGTTCTGGCAAGCCCTCCATCCGAAGAGCAGGTGAACCAGGTTGCCCATCGATGCTTTTCTCGTTGTGTTCACTCAGCCTTCGTAGATTTGGTCCATGCCAGACTCCACTCAGCCTTGTAGATCTGGTCCGTGCCAGACCTATCGAGCAGCCTGCGCTGCAGCCCGTCCTGCCAGCAACACTCGTACTTCGGGAGTTCACAAGCATGAGCTGCACAAACCGTGCCAGCTCGTCCCATAGGGGCATAAGCACTCTGACCAATGCTATCTCTGCTGGTTATGCAAACTACCATCCTGTACTTGGGTCTGTTGTATTTAATTTTGATCCTGGATTACCAAGTGTTTGTGGGTACAATAGTCCGTTTTACCCTCTTGTCATCCTCTATATTTCACTTGGTGCCTCTTGGAGTAGCCCTCATTCTTGACAAGATGGACAAACCCCGTGCTGTGGAAGAGACCCGTGTCAGCAGTTTGCCACATACATACCTGCTGGTCCAGCACAGTTTGGGGAAGGGCGGAGTCCATCTTCTTTGATTTTCTATTTTCAATTCAGTATCACTCTTACAACTTAAGCACTTCCTCTGTTCTGTATTATAAATTCTTTAAAGGTTTTTTTTTAAATGGCTCCATTTAGTTAACCTTCCCTCATGGCTGGACTTGTACATTATGTCCACGTCAGTGTTGTAAAGAACACAGTGCCTGGTGCATGGGGCTCTTTGAAAATACCAAAGCCTAGGCCGGTTCATCTGGAGGTGAGATGCAGTTTTGGAAGGTGTGGAATGTGCAGACACGTTTGGGAACCACTTGCCTAGCGTTTATGTGCATTATTTCGCGTCAGCGTTGCAGAAACACGTGGGGATGGTCTGTGATCACAGCCGTACAGAGCGGGCAAGAAGTGACTTGCCCAAGGTCCCGTCAGGACTTAGGATAGGTCTGAAGGCGGATGCCCCGCCCAGACCACCCTCCAAAAAACCTTGCAAGGCCCCACCCAGCTCTTGTTAAATATTAACTATTGATATATAGACTTCCTGAATCAAACCTGGCTTGTCTTGTTGACTGCTCTGTCCCTGCTGGTGACATCGGTCTACCAGGATACAGGATGGTTTTAGGAGCTTCCTGGAGCACAGGGATTCTGAGTGCTATAGTTTTCTCTTCTGCTTCCTCCTCTCCTGGGGCCACGCCATCTCTGTCCTGAACATGCTCCTTCTAGGAGTTCTGCCTCCCAAATTCCCTGATTTTACTCTAGTGCAGGTTGGAGACGGGTCCCTGTACTTGTTAAAACTGAATAAAACATAAGCCGATGGCTGTGGTGTGAGGGTCTGAGAGCTGCTTTTTTGCAGCACAGTGCAGAGGCTCCGTCACGGTGGCTCCTCGGGTGGTTTGGACACTTTCCAGTTTCAGTGTGGCTATCTCCCCTGAACATATCAGAGATGGAGGCTGGGGGGGGGTGTGGCACGGAGGTTTCAAAAAGTGACTCGAGTGTGAGTGTGCATGGCAACACAGCTGATTTTGCTCACTGTCCTTGTAATACTATTAGACTCAGGTTGTGATGAGAACTTATCTGGGCCACTTCTGGGTGTTGGTGACAAACGGTAAGGTGACAAATGGGTCAGACCACACTGAGGGTATTAGTGGCTGATGGGTCCCAGGGAGGGGCGTGTGGGGCTGGGGGGTGGGGCAGGATAGGGAGGGCAGTGAGGAAAAGGCAGAGGGCGCTAAATGCAAATCTGTGGACCACAAACTTTTTTTGTTGTTCTGGATGCAGGACAATGGTTCTTTGTCATTGTGTGGTTTTAAAACCCTAAGACGCAGAATGAGGGCTGGAAGGGATCTGTGGAGTCACAAGGAACACTGTAAAATCAGATTTATTAATCTGATGTATTACATTGCTAAGTTAGGCCTGAAGCAAGTGTTCGTCCCCATTGTTTCCTTATGAACTGGGGAGGCCACAAGTTGAAGGAGACCTGGTATTATTTTTCTTTGAAAGCACCTAGACATAAAAGCATTTAAAAGTGTCTTCTGTGCCCCAAGCCCTGGAGGGTGTTAATGTGTTCTATTAAGAGCTTTCCACCTGACCTGTGGTCGCGCAGTGGATAAAGCGTCGACCTGGAAACACAGAGGTCGCCAGTTCAAATCCCTGGGCTTGCCTGGTCAAGGCATATATGGGAGTTGATGCTTCCTGCTCCTCCCCCCTCCTCTCTCTCTCTCTCTCTCTCCTCTCTAAAATGAATAAATAAATTTTAAAAAATAAGAGTTAAATTGTTGCCTGACCTGTGGTGGCGCAGTGGATAAAGCGTCGACCTGGAAACACAGAGGTCTCCCGTTTGAAACCCTGGGCTTGCCTGGTCAAGGCACATATGGGAGTTGATGCTTCCAGCTCCTCCCCACTTCTCTGTCTCTCTCTCTCTCTCCTTCTCTGTCTCTCCTCTCTAAAAATGAATAAATAAATTAAAAAGTAAAACAAAACAAAACAAAACAAAAACAATTCCAGTGCCATGCAGACTTTTTTTTTTAAAAAAAAGAGCTTCCCTTTTTCAAGTTCTCACCCCTCTTGCCACCATAACTATGTAATAGGCGCTGTTTGCTGAGCTATGAGACAGAAGAAACAAGTCAGGGGTTCTCTGGTCCAACCTGCATGATCATGGCCCAGACAACGTACAACGCTCCAGTGCACATGCTGTCTGTGATGGGGATTACCCTTCCTGTCCTGACCACTCTGCTCTTGGGTCCTTTCTTAGCCTCAGCTATTCGGCCTCTGAGGTTTCCTCTCTGGTAATTCCACCTGTGGCAGCGCTCAGAACTCCTGGCTGGTCGGATCAAAGCCTTCCGGCTCCCAGCCCCAGGGCTCTTTCCTCTAACCTTGACGTCTATAGAATATAATAACTTAATAAATATTTAAGGACCTACTATTTGCCAGGAGCAGGGAACAGAGCAGCCAACAAGACAAGCCAGGTTTGATTCAGGAAGTCTATATAGTTACTACTTAACAAGAGCTGGGTGGGGCCTTGCAAGGTTTTTTGGAGGGTGGTCTGGGCGGGGCATCCGCCTTCAGACCTATCCCAAGTCCTGACGGGTCCTGGGACCTTGGGCAAGTCGCTTCTTGCCCGCTCTGTACGGCTGTGATCACAGACCATCCCCACGCGTTTCTGCAACGCTGACGCGAAATAATGCACATAATCGCTAGGCAAGCGGTTCCCAAACGTGTCTGCACATTCCACACCTTCCAAAACTGCATCTCACCTCCAGATGAACCGGCCTAGGCTTAGGTATTTTCAAAGAGCACCAGGCACTGGGTAAAAGCTCAATTAAGGACAACTACCAGAAAAGCCCATTTACAGAGTAAGAGACTAAGGCCGGGCAGGAGGTCTGAGGCTGCCCGTCCCGGGCCTGAGGTCGCGGTTCGCGCGGACACAGGGCTCCTGCCTCCGGGCAGGTAGGGGGCTGGGTCCCCGCGTCCCTCCTGCACACCCGCCCTGGGGCAGGGGCGCCCATCGATGCGCTCCGCCGCTCGGCTCCCTACGCCTGGTCCTTGCCCGCTCGAGCCCCTACCCCTCCCGGCCGCTTCCCACTTCCAAGATGGCCGCGGATGGAGCCGAGCAGGTAAGGGGGTCCCCGGCAGGTGTCCACAGGGGCTCTGCGCACACGAAGACCTCCTCCGGCACCGCTCGCGGCACCCCTTGGCCCTCGGGAGAGAAAAGGGCCGTCGACGCCACTCCAGGGCCCTCGGGAGACGGGAGAGCGGCCGGAAAAAGGGCTGCGGAGCGAACGTCGAGCTCTCAGAGCCGCGGCGGCGGCGGGAGACGGCTGCGCGAGGCGGCTGCGCGAGCGGAAGAGCGGCCGGCGGCGGCAGGGGGCGGGGCGAGGGCGCGCGGGGCGGGGCGAGGGCGCGCGGGGCGGGGCGAGGCGCGCTGCGCTGTTGGCTCCGGGCGCCTCTCGCGCGCACCTGCTGTCCCGGCCCCGTCGCTCCCGGCGTTCCGGCCGCTCAAGTTGCGGTTCCCGCAGGACCTGCGGTGCCGGCTGGCGGGCTCCGGAATGGCATCGGAGCCGAGCTAACCCGGGTACCGAGGGCCTGCCGCGGGCGGGACGGGCGGGAGGGACGGGAGCCGGAGGCGCGGGGCCGCTGCCACCTGCTGCAGCGTCGGCCGGAGCGAGCAGGCGGCCCGAGGCGGGCGCGGAGGGCGGCGCGGGGCCGGGTCCTGCCCAGGCGCCCCCTCGCCGCGCGGCCGCCGCCGCCGCCTGCCGCGCCGCGGAGTGCGTGGGGGCCCGGGACCACCGCAGAGACCCCCAGGGAGGCGCACGCCCCGACACGCTCCTTTTCCGGAACTTGAAAAGTTTTCCTCCTCGGATGAGCGGGGCTCCCGGGCGGGGAGTGCAGCCGGCTCGGCGCGCGGACCCGCCGCTCCTGGCCGCCGGGACCCATCCACCTCGGGGTCCCGACTCCCGGTTGCCCCCCTCCACCGTGGAGCCTTTGATCCCCTTCCTCCTTCTTGGAATCCTTGCCCCTGGGTCGCGGGCCCCTCCTCCTCGGGCTCCCATTTCCCGGCCACGGACCCCCGCGCCTCGGTGACCCAGGCGGAGTGGGCGCAGCAGTGCGCGCGGGGGCGCTGCCCCGGGCCGGGCCGGGCAGGGCAGGGCGCTGCCAGGAGGAAGGACTCGGCTGGAAGCTGCGGAGGCGAGGCCGTCCCCTGGTGAGGACGGCTCCTCGGGGAGCGGAGGGCTGGCAATGCACGCGCCAGTCCCGAGGCTCCGCGGGGGCGTTTTAGTGGCCACGTGAAACCGCTTCTGTCTTAAAAATTGCACAGGGCACCGTTTTCACCAGGATGGCACTGGAAGCCTTGCACTGGGGGCCAGCATCAGCAGCGCGTTAGCACCCCGTCGTTGTCCTGCTGTGCAGGTGGTTAGGTCCGCAGGCTGGGCACTTGCTTTGCATGGACCAATCGGCTCTTCCAGCGGTCCTGGAACACTTCCTCCTGCCCTGTTTGTGTGCCAGTCTCGAGTTCAGGTGTGACTCCTCCCCAGATCTTATCCCCTGCGCCACCTGGGTTGGCCCTCTGCCCCTGAGCTCTCGTTGCAGTTCTGTATGTTTGGCTCCTTGAGACTGTGGGCTCCACCTGGGCCCCAGCCCTAATAGGAGCCCGGCATGTACTTGGGTACAGGGGTTATTGAGTGAATGCAGCGTTTGGGAAACATTAGGGAGGTAATGGAACTAACTGGTTCAGAGTCACCCAACTGGAGAGAGGCGGAGGTGGGATTCTGACTCTGCTCACCTCGATGTCCTCCACGGTTCCAGCAGGTCGCTGCTGGTCCCTTCTCGGCCTCACTTTGCACTGGGCTGGATTTGCTTCAGGTCTGAGAAGCAGTTTTCACAGTCTGCCCCAGCCTCACCTGGCTTTACCGATCACTGCAGTTCTCTCTGTCAGGGACCCTCCCTGTGCCTCTCCCCCCTCCACTTCTCTGTCGCACCATCCCCCGGCTGTGCTCTCTCTGTCCAGTGGTGAATTCCTGTCCTTCCTACCGCCACTTCCCCTTGTTTGTGCTCTGTAGGAGGCCTCTCTAATGGCAGGACCCAGCTTATCAGAGCACGGCTCCCCCATTGGTCAAAGCATCTGACCTTCCTGTCCCAGCCTCAGCACAGGAGACAGCTACCTGCCTGCTGTGCTTGCTGGTGGACCTTTGAGACCTTGGAGAAGATTTGTCATCAAAATAGACATTTATGCATAGGTAAAAGGAATTTAGGAACATGATTGTGGTGTTAACGTTTGTGTGAGGGCCGGGGTTGTTTAGAATTCTAGATTTCCAAGCAGGAAGGACTTGGGGCAGGTCAGCGGACCTAGTCATCTCGTGTGACAGGTGAGGACATTGAGGCCCAGAGCTCAGTCAGTGCCACAGAACAGACGTGAGGAGGGAGGTTAGTGACCGGAAGAAGCTGTACGGGGAGGCTGTGCAGATAGGCTGGCTGTGTTGGAGCTTGCTTATGCAAATAAGTTGCTAAAATAGTGGGCCTGAGCCGGCTGGCCCTGTCTGGTGCCCAGGAAAGAACACCAGCCAACTCTTCTCAAGCTGAACTCTTGCCTGGCACAGTTCTAACGGCTTTATGTTGATTTCTTCCCCTAATCTCGTCAGCTGCCTAAGGAGATAAGGGTCTATTATCGGCCCTATTTTACTACACAGAAATTGAGCGACAGGAAAATGAGGAAACCAGTTCAAGGTCACGCAGTAATGGAGGAGCTGGGATTTGAACCTGGACAATCTATCTCCAGAACCTGCATTTCCCCACCTGTTTATTTTCTTAAACTTTTCTGTGAAACTAACATAGATACAGAAAAAGATTGTTAACTGTGTGGCTTATTGAGTATCACAAAATTCTAGGGCCTGTGTTCTTTTATTTATCTATTTTTAAGTGAGAGGAGGGGGGATGGAGACATGGAGACACAGACTCCCACATGCGCCCCCACCGGGATCCACCTGGCAACCCCCTCACCCCGTCTTGGAGCAACCGAGCTATCTTTAGTGCCTGGGGCGGACACTCCAACCAGTCAAGCCACTGGCTGTGAGAGGTAAAGAGATGAGAAGGGAAAGGGCCTGTGTTCTTAAGTACGCCAGAAGCCATACATGTGGGCTTTGACGTCAGACCTAGTTTGCATCCAGTTTCTGTTGCCGTGTGAACTTGAGTGAGTTCCTCAGCCTCTCTGAATCTCAGTTTCTTCAGAGTACTTGTTCCTTGCATGTTCGGTAAATGGTTTCTCTTATTTATTTATTTTTTTAAGTTTTTCTATTGATTTGAGTGGGTGGGAAGAGGGAGTGGGGGGGGAGGGAGAAAAGCATCAACTTGTTTCACTTAGTTGTTCCATTTAGTGGTGTACTTGTTGATTGCTTTTCGGCCATGCCCTGACCAGGGAGTGGAACCCGCAGCCTCTGGCGCCCCAGGTCGATGCTTTATCCACTGCACCACCCGACCAGGGCCAATGGTTTCTTTTATTAATAATTAAGGTTGTAAATTATGTTGACCTTAAGTGACCTGAATGCCCTTCTAACTTGTCAGTTGCGTCTCAATGACATAGCTACTTATGATGATTAGTTTTGGTAAATCACTAAATAAATGTAGCTGAAACATTTGGGGGTTGTAGAGAATCCCCATATATTGAATGTCATTAATTTAAAGTGTCCCCACCTAGGCCTTTTAAACATGACCACCTTTTGGGCAGTGTAACTTATACGTCTTCTCAACAGTTTAACCCCAGTTTCTGCCCAGTTTGCTGATGGGCCACAACTTATTGAAACGACATTGTGTTAAGTTCCAGCTTCCTAAAAGTTGCCATTTACCCTCCAGAGGAATATATTGAGCTTCTAAGACATTCTTGTTTTTAGGATTTCTTTTTTTTTACCCTAAAGAATAACCCACTTAAAAACCAAACTACTTTTATAGTTGACTTCTCTACTTTAGATAATGGAAATTAATCCATTGTTTTAGGCCCTTGTGCTAGCAGGGTGAGTGAAGAACAAGTACGTACTTTAGAGTCAGATTAGCCTCGGCGCAACCACCGTGCTGCACGGCCCTCCGTGCCCCTGCCTTGTCTGTGCGGTGGCAGTGACGGAGTCGTTATGGAGCTTACATAGGTGGTGGGCTTGAACGCCGAACACGGTGCCCAACGTGCAGCGCACACTTGGCGAGCACAGAGACAGCTAGCTGAGGCACCGGAGACCTGGGAGGTCCTGTGCCTGTCTTTCCAGGAACCTTCCTGCCTGAGGCGGCACTGGCGTCAGAAAGAGAAAGGTGGTGGTTGGTACTTGGGGGCCTCTGTGGAGCGGACCCATCCACAGGAGCTGCCACAGAGGTGGCTGCACTGACTGAAGAGTGAGGGTCGGGAGTCGGTGTCGGAGCTGGGCTGTTGGGAGGCTTAGCACCAGAGGTACGCAAGTGAGTGCCCACAGCCTCCTCGGAGCATCCGGGAGAGCAGTGATGTCCCAGTGCTGACGGGGGCTCGAGGAGGTGGCTGTCCTCCGCAGTGTCCAGGGAGGCAGTGATGTCCCTGTGCTGACGGGGGCTCGAGGAGGTGGCTGTCCTCCGCAGTGTCCAGGGAGGCAGTGATGTCCCTGTGCTGACGGGGGCTCGAGGAGGTGGCTGTCCTCCGCAGTGTCCAGGGAGGCAGTGATGTCCCTGTGCTGACGGGGGCTCGAGGAGGCGGCTGTCCTCTGCAGTGTCCAGGGAGGCAGTGATGTCCCTGTGCTGACGGGGGCTCGAGGAGGTGGCTGTCCTCCGCAGTGTCCAGGGAGGCAGTGATGTCCCTGTGCTGATGGGGACTCGAGGAGGCGGCTGTCCTCCGCAGTGTCCAGGGAGGAGCCGGGAGGAGGAGGGCGGCGTCCTGGGTGGGCGGCATCGTCTCTTCCGGGAGCCACCAAGAGTGCAGTTTCCCCTCTGGGACCACAACTAGATCATTTGGTTTTTGGCTTCATAATCTGACTCTTATTTATGAATAAAATAGGACTTAGTCAAGACTTGGCTCCATTGCTTCTGGAAGAGGAGAGGATCAAACTGTTGGTGTAGGGTGGGACTGCTTTCCAGAGCCGCACTTGGAGTCCCCGGCAGAGCCTCTGTCCACTCTGACTTGTATCAGCCCCCAGACACGGCCCCAGTGGAGGGAGGTGGCTGGAGTCTGCGACCCGCAGGCCTCGGTGTGTGGCAGGTAGACAAAGCTCAGATGCTCTTGCTGCCTCAGAGGAATAGTCTTCTTCTCACTCAGACTTGATGTCTCCCGTGTTTTCTCTCGTCTGGGAGGTGATGGCCAGTCACCGCTGGACTCGCATCGAGGGCTTTTCCGGCTGTGTCCTGAGAGCCCTAGTGTATGCACCGTGCTGGTCACTGCTGCAGGGCTCGTATTCTTGGGCCGTCATGGGTTAGACTTTGGGAAACAGCCACGGAGGGAGGAGTTGTGTTTTTTACTTTCCGACACCATCGACGGCCGACAGCGTTCTCTGCTGGGTAGTCTGGTGGCAGGCGTGATGCACAAGGCGGCCCTCGCTTCCTGGTGGTGTCTGTCGTGACGTGCCAGGAGCTCGATGGGATGGGCTTTCTTTCTCCTGTTACCTCCACTGCTCACCTTGTTTTTGGAACATAACCCGGCTCTCAGCAGATGTTTCTTGGATGCATTGTTCCTGAAACATGCCCACTGAGAGCACAAGTTGTTAGTGATAATTAATTCAGCAAATAGATTTTTGAGTCCTTAGGCCATGCCAGGTATTTGGCCAGGCACTGGTGTCCAGAAACTGTTAGTGCTGTGCCTGCCGACCTGCAGCTGAGGAGCCAGTGCGGGGAGACGGGGACAGCTGTAAATAGAGTTGTTTTAGATGTGTGTGGGGGGGAAGGAGCCTAGGAGGAAGGAGGCCTGCAGCTTTATGGGAAAGGTAGGAAGGCTTCTCAGAGTACGGGGCGTAGGAAGTACGCTGTGTCTCCCCGTGGCACCTGCTGCCAGAGCCCCGGGGGGCGCTGAAGGCCAAGCTGGGAGAATACCCTGGCATGGTGCACTGATCCTGGGTGCTGAGAGAGCCGCGGTGACAGTGTGAGGCTGGCGAGGCTGGCAGGGGGGGTGAGGAGGGCCCTGTGCCAGCTCAGGGAATTTGGGCTTATTCTGTCCTTAGACAACGTGTGACTTGGAGGCGGGCCATCGGCAGCTGGCCTCCTGGCGGACTTCCAAAGTCCGCCCGGCAGCCTGTCTCGGAAGCCCGCACTTTGTGTGGCCACCACCCCCTTCAGGGCACCGTGGGAGGCGGCGCTCTGGAGTGTGGCTCTGGTTTATGGCGCTGGTGGCACCAGGCGGAAGGGTTTGAGGGCAGGTGGCCTTGGCCCCTGCGGGTTCGGTTTGCGAGTGCGTGGCAAGCGGAAGTGCTTTTTCCCTTTTCTGTTTATTTCCCTGAAGGCTGACACCCTGTTCCTGAGCCCAAATGAACTTAAAAAACTGGACTGGGAGTTGGCAGAGGCCTCCAGGTAGCTCTGCGTCGGCCTTAGAGGGGGCCCTGGCCGCTGCCCGTCGTGGTCACGCGGCAGAAAAGCATTTGGAGCACGGGCCACTGCCACGCAGCCCGCGGCTCTGGGCCTTGCCGCGCTGGCTTCGTTCTTCCGGAGCCTTCGTCTCGCTGACTCAGAGGGTCCCCTCTGCGCACTCGTTCCCTGTTCCTGTCGTTCTGGTGTTGATGTTTCAGTTCACTCTCTCTGTTTGGGAGGAGCACGAGCTTTCAGTGTGGCTGAGGTAGAGAAAGTTCACGTGTTCTGGGCGCTTACCATGCGTCGGGGGCAGGGCGTGCGGGCACCACACCTGTCCTCTCCTTCACCCTCCGGAGCCCCCGGGGTGTCTCCGCGATGGCCCCGTTTTACCGCTGGGGGGCGGGAGGCTGAGGCTCAGGGAGGCTGAGCACCTCCCCTGGGGTGGCCCCCGCTGGTGAGTGGCCCACCCAGAACTGAGCCAGGCCTGTCAGTCTCCTGAGGATTTCCTCTGGGTTTACAGTTGTTGCCAGCATGACCTGTTGGAGTGTTGATGGTGTTTTGATAATTCTAGTTACCTTTGATGTTGCCAAACATGAGTCCTTAACTCTGTGCTAAAAGTGTTCCTTATCCTGTTTTCCTGCTGTGAGTCCTGTTGTGTCGCTGTGGGCTGAGCTCAGGGGGTCTCCCGGAGCGGGGCCCAGGGAGAGTTTGCTGTGGCCTCGCTGGGGAAGAGCGCATGGCGGGCGGGGTCTGGGGGGTGGCCCTGGAAGCCAGGGCAGGGCGTATTGTGAAGCATGTGAGAAACGGATGACCGATTAGTATAACATCATGCTTAGATAGCCCTTCCTTCCTCACTGGGTCGTATTTCAGATGTTTATATGTAGTTCAGCCTATTTCTGAATTCTTTCCTGTTTGGATTCATTCTTCCATATTGCTGTTTTTGCTTTGGTGCTGGGCTGACTGGTTCCTTCAGCTTCTGGAAGGGAAGGAGATGAACGCCTCCTTTTCTGCTTTTAATGAATTTGCTTGTGTTGTATTGACATTGAGAGGAGGGCATCCTCCTCCTCCTCCTCTTCTTCCTCCTCCTTCTCCTCCTCCTCCTCCTCCTTCTCCTCCTCCTCCTCCTCCTCCTCTTCTTCCTCCTCCTCCTCTTCTTCCTCCTCCTCCTCCTCCTCTTCTTCCTCCTCCTCCTCTTCCTCCTCCTCCTCCTCCTCCTCTTCCTCCTCTTCCTCCTCCTCCTCCTCTTCTTTTTCTTCATTTTTTATTCAGTGAGAGGAGGGGAGGCAGAGAGACAGACTCCCGCATGCGCCTGACTGGGATCCACCCGGCATGCCCACCAGAGGACGATGCTCTGCCCACCAGGGGACGGGACAATGCTCTGCCCATCTGGGGCGTTGCTCAATTGGTCAGCAGCCGAGCTCCTCTTAGCACCTGAGGCAGAGGCCATGGAGCCATCCTCAGTACCCGGGGCCACCTCGCTCCAATGGAGCCTTGGCTACAGGAGGGGAGAGAGAGACAGAGAGAAAGGAGAGGGGGAACAATGGAGAAGCAGATGGGCTTTTCTCCTGTGTGCCCTGACTGGGAATCGAACCTGGGACATCCATACGCCAAGCCGACACTCTACCGCTGAGCCAATCTGCCAGGGCCAGGCCAGGCTTTTTAAAGGAGAGGAGGAAGCTTTTTGCAGAAGCTAAAATAACACCCAAAGGGCAGTGGCTATTGTTGTGTCTGCCATGCTTCACAGCCTCCACCTACTTGCTGTTTATAATAGCAGCTCTACAGAGTGCCTGCTGGGGGCCAGGCACCCATTCAACGGTTTTCTCACGGTATCTATTTTTAATTCTTCCGAGACGGTGTATAGTGGAACTGGGATTAGAACCCAGGAAGTCTGAGTCCAAAGTGCCACTCTCTCTGTTGTTCTGCTCCATAGATCAGATTTAAATGCCCCGCCAGATCTCTTTAGTTTTGATATTTTACAGCAGGGGTCGGGAACCTTTTTGGCTGAGAGAGCCATGAATGCCACATATTTTAAAATGGAATTCTGTGAGAGCCATACAAGGACCCCTGTACATTACGCATTATCCAATAAAAATTTGGTGTTGTCCCGGAGGACAGCTGTGATTGGCTCCAGCCACCCACAACCATGAACATGAGCGGTAGGAAATGAATGGATTGTAATACATGAGAATGTTTTATATTTTTAATGTCATTATTTTTTTTTCTTAAAGATTTGGCTGCGAGCCAGATGCAGCCATCAAAAGAGCCATACCCGGCTCGCGAGCCATCGGTTCCCAACCCCTGTTTTACAGGATAATAGAAGGTGACATAACAGATGCCGGGGTCCTCAGTCTGCTGGGGACTGTGTGCGTGGGGCTGGTGCACCTCACACACCCCCCTCCCCTCTGCAGTCTCAGCCAGAGGATGGCAGGCAGGGTCCTGGATCCGCGGGGCCTTGACTCCTCCCCCTCACGTCTTCACTGTAGGGCTATGGGCCTTATTTTTCCTTTATTGCTTCTCTGCACCGAGCTGGCCTTCTGACCTGGGTTTCATAGCTCCAGACTGGGCCGTCCGTCTCCCAGGTGTGGCGTGCTTGGGGGTCGGTCCCGCAGAGCCCAGCCCTGCCGCTCAGTACCGGTACGGTCTTGAACCTGTCTCGACCTCTCCGAGCCTCCGTTTCTTCTGTGGTAAAGGGGACCGTGTGCCTTTCCTCACAGGCCTGAGTGAGGTGACTGAAATATTTGTGGAGGGCCACTGCTCACCAGGATGCGGTTGGCGTAATCTCACTGCACGCGGCATGTACCATTTATCTTGTTTTCTGCCTTGAAAACTTGATTTTTGTGCTGTCTCAGAGCAGGTAGAACCTTGACTTATGTGTGGATTATGAATTCACAGTTTCAACAAAGGTAGCCTCCTCTCGTAAAACAAAACAAAGCAAAGCAAAACAAAGCACGGGAAACAGCAACCTGGCTGCTCAACGGGGTCCTCACGCTGCGTCCGGCTGAGCCTGAGGTGGGAGCTGGGACTGGTGGGCGGTGCTGAGGATGGTGAAGACGTGGTTTTATGTATATTTACCTTACACAGATCCTTCGCTGGAGTCATCTTTCGGTTACTCTGTATCATGATCATTTATGTAACAACTCGAGCTTCTGGTCTGGAATCACACCTTGGTGGAACTGTCTTTCAAGGACTCCTTCTTTTAAAATAGGTGTCACAACATTTGAGTTGCACCTTTGGCTTTTGCATCCACTGCCTTAAAATGTCCCTTTTGGTGTCTTTCCTAGTTTCTCCCTGGACCAAGATGACCGATGGAAACCTTTCCAGCTCTACAAATGGCGTCGCCTTGTTGGGCATTCTAGACAGCCGGTCAGGAAACCACCTCCGGAGCCTGCAGCACCTCAACCTCAAGGCACCCGGGTCCCTCTTGTTGCCTGAGCATGGGCCCAAGCTGAGGCTCGGGGCTTCGGACCAGCACAGCCTGCAGTCGGTGGACTCGGGCATCCCTACTCTGGAGATCGGCAACCCCGAGCCCGTCCCCTGCGGGCTGGGCCACGCGAAGAGGAAGCAGTCCGAGTCGGAGCCCGTGCCTGAGCGGGCCTGCCAGAGCGCGTGCCCCCTGCCGTCCTGCGTGCCCCCAGCTCCCGCGGGTGCCGAGCGGGAGCAGAGTGTGCGGAAGTCCTCCACGTTCCCCAGGACGGGCTACGACTCTGTGAAGCTCTACAGCCCCACCTCCCACGCCCTGAGCCGCAGCGACGATGCCTCCGTCTGCAGCGTGTCCAGTCTCGGCACGGAGCTGTCGGCCACGCTGTCGGTCAGTAACGAGGACATCCTGGACCTCGTGGTCACGAGCAGCTCCAGTGCCATTGTGACCCTGGAGAATGACGAGGACCCGCCGTTCACTGACGTCACCCTGAGCTCCGTCAGGGAAGCGCACGACCTGCACCCGCGGGACTGGGCTGATGGCATTGCGGAGGGAAGTAGATCGAAACTGTTGGGACCGTTTAGTAACTTCTTTTCCAGGTAATGCCGTCTTTGTTTCTCCAGAAGCTCCAGGGCTGAATTCCTCAGACCAGACGAGTTGTTCTTCTTGTCTAAAGTGTGCTGTGTCTCCTGCCTGCTTGGGCTGGCCTGTGTCCTGCCGGGGACCGCGCCTGTGTCCCGCAGGGGACCGCGCCTGTGTCCTGCAGGGGACCGCGCCTGTGTCCCGCAGGGGACCGCGCCTGTGTCCTGCAGGGGACCGCGCCTCTTCCCAGGCGCCCAGGATCCTGGGGAGTGTTGCGTGGGACTGGTCTGTTGGTGACGCTGCTCTTTGATTCCGCCCTGCTCGCTGTCACGTCTGTGTCCTCGGCTCTCTCATACAGTCTGTTGTCACTTCCTGGCTTCCGACCGGCTGTGGCTGAGGGTGACCCAGGAGCGGTTCATGTTACCGAGTCAGTGGCCTTACTCTGTCAGCCTGCTTCTCTGAAGGGCCCTTTGCGCGGATGCCTTGAGTTTCTTGGGCCAGCAGAGGGTGCTGATGAGGTTGACGTCGGAGTTAGTAACCCACGTTTCTAACTCCTGCCCCGATGGCGTAACCCAGGGCTGGCGTAACCCAGGGCTGGCGTTTCTGGGTGCCCCTGCCCCTGGCTGTGTTCCCTGTGCTCCTGCGTGGCAGCAGTGTGCCCGTGTTTGTTCCGGCCTTGGCCTCGCTGCTGCGATGTGTGCTGTCACCTGTGTTGGGGCCAGGCCATGCACCCCACTGCCCATGGCGCCCTGTCATCCAGGTGCCAGACCAGGGCTGCCGGGGTCCCTCTGTGTCACCGCTAGCCCTGTGAGGGCAGGTCCTACAGCATCAGCCTCTTACCTGTGCTTCCGTGTTTTCCTTCAGCACGTGTTTGTGACCAGCTCTGCTCTTGGCAGGGAGTACGGGGGCAGCAGGGCAGTAGCAGTGGTCATTGTGGTGACTGGGGGGCTTACAGGCTGGGGGTGGTGGACATAGGCACAGCAGTCAGGCCCACAAGGAAATGGGAACTCCCAGACCGTGGAGGGCCATGAGGAGGGCTGTGCGGGGGGCACGGGCTGTGGAGATTGGGTGCAGGGAATGGCCGCCTGCCCCACAGCTGCTGCTCAGAGGGCGTGGTCCCGGGCGTGGCAGGTGGGAGCATCCCTGCTGCCGCTGATCCTGGCCACTCCATGTGAGTGCCTAGTGGAGCCCCTGCTGGACACGGCAGCACCGTGTGTCCCGGTGAGAGGTTGCGATGGCTGGCCAGCCTCAGCGGAGACGTTTGTGACTGTGGCACGCATGCTCACCTGCTGCTGCCTCAGTTGCTTTGTTTTATCTTATTTTGTTTATTATTATTATTTTATTTTTTTGAGAGAGAGGGGAGAGAGAGAGAAGGGGAGGAGGAGCGGGAAGCATCAACTTGTCGTAGTTGCTTCTCGTATGTGCCTTGATTAGGCAAGCCCAGAGTTTCAAACCAGCAAACTCAACCTTCCAGGTCGACGCTCTATCCACTGTGCCACCCGGGCCAGGCGGCCTCAGTGGCTTCATCAGCTGAAAGTGAGGACCATGGTAGACAAGTCCAAGACCTGTCGAGTGAAACAGTCTGCAGCGCGGACTGTGTTTTGTGGGGCACCTCTTCTCTGATGTGCAGACAGACGGGTACGGAGCTACCGCGGGTAGTGTTCCTGGTCTCGGAATGCACTCACTCAGCGATTGCCCTCACGGGAGGGACCCAGGAACTCTCGGGGAGACTGTCACCCTCCCTGCCGAGGCCGCAGCTTGAGCTCATGTTGTTGCAGTTCAGAGTTGTGTGGCTGGGCCGATCCCTTGACTCAAGCCAGTGTTTTCAGCGTTTCCTGTGACGGGTCCCACCCAGGTGCCCGTTCAGTGTGGCTCCTGGGGTCTTCCCAGACCCCCACAGTCAGGGCCGCAGGGAGGGGCCCGGGGACCAGGTTTTCAGAATCACTTGGGATTCTTGGCAAATTTGAGAAACCTCGCTCAAGATGAGGGGGGCTGGGAAGCAGCAGACAGGAGAGAGCTTAGCTTCAGGATTCAGGAGCCGGTACCCCGTCCTTGCTGTGTGGCCTGCGGCAAGTGGCTGCACGGCTCTGAATTAGTTCTCTCTTGTCTAAAATAGCAGCGGTCAGTGCCTAGCACATGGTGCTGTTATATGCATGCAGGGTGTGCACTTCCCTTCGTCATCCCCGTCCTCTGCATCATCCTGGTGCTCTCTGTCTCAGCTTCCTGATCTGCGGAGTGGGGTGATGACCTGCTTCGTGTGGTCACGGGAAGCGAGTGGGCTCACCCTTAGAACTCAGTGCGGGGGCCTGACCTGTGGTGGCGCAGTGGATAGAGCAACGACCTGGAACGCTGAGGTCGCCGGTTCAAAGCCCTGGGCTTGCCTGGTCAAGGCACATATGAGAGTTGATGCTTCCTGCTCCTCCCCTCTTTCACTCTCTCTCTCGCTCTCTCCTCTCTCTCTAAAAATGAATAAATTTAAAAAAATTAAAAAAAAAAAAAAGAACTCTGTTCCAGTTGCATGTTGTGATGACCATGACGGCTCCCTGTTTCGTCTGCTGCCTTTGTCTCTGTCTCTATCTCTGTCTCTGTCTCTCTATCTCAGAGCGTCTTCTCTTGTGAAAGGAAATAGCAGCAGTGACTGCAGAGCGTTTCTGAAGCCACCGGTTCTTGAAAACCCTTCAGCTCTGTGCCGCAAATCAGACGTCCCCTCCTTGTACTCCTTGGTTTCTATCTCCTTCCCTTGTTCTCGTGGCTGCGACGGTGTTTGGGAGCCATCAGGTTCTTCCGGGAAGCTGCGGACCATCAGTGACAGAGGAATCAGTGATGTGACATCATGGGCCAAGTCCAGTGACATTTTGGTCCTAGAATCTTAAAAAGTGTTAGAAAACAGTTTCAATCTGGAATTCCCTGGAAGGGGAAAGGGCTCTTGTGAAGAAAGTGTTTGGAGCCCACAAGACGTTGTACAGGGAAGTTTATAGGGGAGTTATGGAGAGGGCCTGGCGCGTCGTGGGCCCTCAGAGGACTGCAGGCTGAGTTTTTGTGGAGGGCAGGTCCTTTGGGGTTCCCAGCCCAGGCTTCTGAGTCATCCTGTTTCTTCACTTTGTCCCTTGAGCCCGCCCGAGTGACTCTCTTTACCCTCGTGCCCCTCTGTCCTCCTGACCCGCACTGAGTCGAGGTCTAGGTTGTAGAGGGAGGCGTGGGCAGTATGGCGGGAAGCTAGTCTAGGGGACACGGGCTTGGAGGGCTGGAGCAAGGGGTGGAGGTGGCTGGGGCACTTGTGGCCTGGGAGCAGACCCGTGGCGATTGTGCCCGATAAGGATGGCCTGGTGGAGGGGGGCAGACAGCCGGGCAGCAGGGAGGCCGGCTCTGGCCTGACCACCTGCCAAGTGGCAGCTGATGGGCAGCTCCCCTTTTTCCTGTGGACCTTCCTCTGTCTGGCCTGGAGCAGGCGTCACCGTGGCAGGCTGCACTCTGAGCCCAGAGGCCCCGCCACCGAGGAGCTCACTGCAGGTGGGGAAGACGGACCAGACACTGTGAGGTGGGGGCTGAGGGACAGAGCCCGGGGTGCTGGTGCAGGAGTCTGGCGGGCTGGGTGCGGCGTGAGCTCTCCTGCCCAACAGCTGTGTGATCTCGCGCAAGTCACTTCACCTCCCTGAGCCCTAAACGGGGCATAAAACCACTGCGCAAGGCTAGAGCTCAGGTAGGTAAAGCAGCGAGCACACTTCTCGACAATACCTAAGTCATAGCTAACTGTGATTCTAATATAAATAATTGCCATTTCTAAAAAATAGTTTTTCTAAAATTTTTTTTAGTTCTTTCTTGATATTGTGCCAACATCGATCAATCCATTATTGAAAAGGCTAGGTCAGGATTTCTTGGTTTTGGCGCTGTTGACATTTGGGGTGGAGGGATCTGTGTGAGGGGAGGCTTCCCGTGCTGGAGGCTGTCGGGCAGCGTCCCTGGGCTCAGCCCACTAGATGCCAGTAGCTGTCAGGCAGCGTCCCTGGGCTCTGCCCACTAGATGCGGGAAGCTGTCGGGCGGCGTCCCTGAGCTGTGCCCACTAGATGCGGGTAGCTGTCGGGCGGCGTCCCTGGGCTGTGCCCACTAGACGCCGGTAGCTGTCGGGCGGCGTCCCTGGGCTGTGCCCACTAGGTGCGGGTAGCTGTCGGGCGGCGTCCCTGGGCTGTGCCCACTAGGTGCGGGTAGCTGTCGGGCGGCGTCCCTGGGCTGTGCCCACTAGACGCGGGTAGCTGTCGGGCGGCGTCCCTGGGCTCTGCCCACTAGACGCCGGTAGCTGTCGGGCGGCGTCCCTGGGCTGTGCCCACTAGGTGCGGGTAGCTGTCGGGCGGCGTCCCTGGGCTGTGCCCACTAGGTGCGGGTAGCTGTCGGGCGGCGTCCCTGGGCTGTGCCCACTAGGTGCCGGCAGCTGTCGGGCGGCGTCCCTGGGCTGTGCCCACTAGGTGCGGGTAGCTGTCGGGCGGCGTCCCTGGGCTGTGCCCACTAGGCGCCGGTAGCTGTCGGGCGGCATCCCTGGGCTGTGCCCACTAGATGCGGGTAGCTGTCGGGCGGCGTCCCTGGGCTGTGCCCACTAGACGCGGGTAGCTGTCGGGCGGCGTCCCTGGACTGTGCCCACTAGACGCCGGTAGCTGTCGGGCGGTGTCCCTGGGCTCTGCCCACTAGACGCCGGTAGCTGTCGGGCGGCGTCCCTGGGCTGTGCCCACTAGGTGCGGGTAGCTGTCGGGCGGCGTCCCTGGGCTGTGCCCACTAGGTGCCGGTAGCTGTCGGGCAGCGTCCCTGGGCTGTGCCCACTAGATGCCGGTAGCTGTCGGGCGGCGTCCCTGGGCTGTGCCCACTAGGCGCCGGTAGCTGTCGGGCGGTGTCCCTGGGCTCTGCCCACTAGATGCCGGTAGCTGTCGGGCGGCGTCCCTGGGCTGTGCCCACTAGGTGCCGGTAGCTGTCGGGCGGCGTCCCTGGGCTGTGCCCACTAGACGCCGGTAGCTGTCGGGCGGTGTCCCTGGGCTCTGCCCACTAGACGCCGGTAGCTGTCGGGCGGCGTCCCTGGCCTCTGCCCACTAGATGCCAGTAGCATTCCCAGTTTCGACAACAGAAACTGCTCTGAGACATTGTTAAATGACTCGGATTTTGAGTGCGATTAAGCCAGCAGGTTGTAAAATATCGGAACTTAATTGCTTCCTTGTGGGAAGTTGACTACTGTCGTGTAATGTGAGAGGGACGGGGTCCAGGCCTCCTGCGAGCCCCGTGTGGTTGAACAGTCTTCACCCAGGAGCCGGGCAGCAGCTGTGAGGGAATTCAGTGACACGCTTGTCTCTGAGAAGCCCAGGGTTTAGGGCTGCTCCTCTGCACTGGCCTGGAGGGCAGCAGTTAGCTCTGACCACTTACATCTTTTTTTGTTTTGTTTTGTTTTTGTTTTTGTTTTTAATTTAGAAAATTAAATATAACGGGGTGACATTGATCAACAAGAGCACATCGATTTTGGGTAAACATTTGTATCACCCTGTGTTGAGCACAGACAGAAGAGGTGCTCGAGTGTCCGTGGCTGCAGAGAGGTGTCAGGGCCCAGGGAACAGCTTGTAGGAGGCTGGGAGGTGAGGTGCACCTGGCTGTGTTTAAAGACCCGGAATGATGCAGTTTTCCGGTCTGCTTCCTGGCCTGGCCGGGGGCCCCTGGGGGCACCGTCTGTGTCTGCTTTACCCTTGCGTTGAGTTGTGATTCAGAGGCAGTGAGTGTGGCGGTTGAGAGGCGGGGTTGCTCAGACCCAGGTGTGAGCCCCAGTTCTGCCATTGTTGACCGTGTGACCTCAGGAGACTCACTGAACCTCCGTGATCCCCAGGGGTGCAGGGCGACTTGTGGTCACTGAACCTCTCGTAAAGAGGTGGTGTGAAGGTTAAACGAGATAGCACCCGTGGGGCTTTGGGCAGAGTGCAGACCCAGAGTGCCAGATGGATTTCTGGCCCTGCTTTCTGCCTTTGTTGGGGTTTCACATAAGATTTCACTTTTTTTTTTTTTTAATGTCCTGCTAGATGAAAAAGTTTGAAACCACTGGCTTAAGAAAAGTAAATCTTTATTTTATTATTATTTTTTCTTGTGAGCAGCGAATGCTAAGGAAGGAATGTGCCCTTTGCTTTGTCTCGAGGGAGGCGAGGTCGCTTCGGGGGGCAGAGCGTGTCAGGGACAGGTGACAGCAGAGCCTCGGCACAGGAAATACCAGGCAACACCTCACGCTTGCCAGGTGCCATCCTCAGACTCTGCGGTGGTCGCCATGTTTGCATTCCAGCGAGCACACGAGAGAGCGTGGTGTGGCCGGTCCTGTGGACGTGCTCCGGCCTGCTCTCCTCGGGGTGCCTCCGGCACCGGTACCGTGCAAGCCAGAGGTGGAAACGGGGCGTTGCCGGAGTCTCTTGCTGCTGGGGTTCTGCATGGTCACTGGGTGCCATCCCATTCCCCCATGTAGGAGGGATTTGAGGCAGAAGTTTGGTGGAGACCATCTTTCTTCCCCTTTGGCTATTATCTGCCATCTAGGGATGCCATGGAGACGTGAGGCGCTCCTGCAGACCCTCCCGTGTTCATTTCCTGGCTGTTTAGCAGCGGCGGAGGGGGTGGGGGGGAGGTGGTTGCATTCTGTGCCCTGGTCCAGAGGAGAGGCAGCCGTAGCGGCCCCCGACCTGTTGCATCCTGGAGCTCCTTAGTTCCCGGGGCAGCTCAGCAGCGGCATCTCCCCGGTGCATTGGTTCTGTTATTCGGGGGGCTATTCCTGGGGCTCAGGGCAGAGCCAGCTGCTTCAGCCCTTACAGCGATTTGGAAGTCAGCTGATTCCTTGGGTTCAATCCCTTCCTGCTTACAATTCCTGGAGTGGTTCCTGTGTCCTGCACAGACCGCTGGCGGGTCCCGGGAAGCCGTGTAAGTAGTTCCGGCTCAGGCGAGTGCGCTGAGCGCGGGGCGGGACCCTCGCGTGCAGGGCCTACAGGCAGGTGCGGGCCCCTAGCGTGCAGGGCCTACAGGCAGGTGCGGGCCCCTAGCGTGCAGGGCCTACAGGCAGGTGCGGGCCCCTAGCGTGCAGGGCCTACAGGCAGGTGCGGGCCCCTAGCGTGCAGGGCCTACAGGCACGGTGCGGGCCTTGTCTTTCAGCTTAGGCTTCTTATCTGGGAAACAGGGATTAGTTCATGCGTCAGAGGTTGTTGGGGTTGAATGGGCAGCAGGGTACTTGGACACGAAGCCCTGAGCACATGGCAGGTGTACTCATATCTGCTCTGTTGTTCCTTCTTGCCCAACTGACTGTAGTTTTCTACTGTGTTGACTGTTTTAGAGTTAGTATCCGTGAACTGAGGTGTAAGATCGTACTGTAACTTTTCTACACAGCCTGCTTGCTCACGGTCCTGGTGACTGATGTCCCTGACGACCTGGCGTTGGGGCTGTGTAGAAAACACCTGTGGAATCGCCGAGCTGCTGGGGTCGGTGTGTGTGCACGGGCCACTGCGGTGCCGGGGCGGGAGCACTTGCTGCTGTCTGTCCTCTTGACCTCGCTGTTCGCTGGTGGGTGGTCTTGGGTAAGGCAGACACTCAACCTCTCTGGGGCTCATGGGGCTTGTTTGCAGAACGAGCTGAGGATATCACCGTACGGGGCTGGGAGAATGCACAGAGCCCTCTGATCGGAGTGTGGGGCTCAGGTACAGGAGCTGCTGATCTGTCTTGATGAGAGGGGGGCTTAACCCGAGTGGGGGGGGGGGGCTCCGAGCTGCCTTCTGAGCAGCTTCCAGGAGGAGGCGCGCTGCACACATGCTCAGAGAGGCTGACTGCGCAGACCCTCTGAGTGGCAGAGCTGTGACTTGAACACGCACTTGTCCAACTCCAGAGTCCGTGCCCTTTCTGCAGAAGCCTCTGCACGGTCTCTTGTGGACCGTGCTGGGAGCAGGACGGGGCACTGGGCCTGGGAGGGCAGAGGGGCGGGCTGCTGCCAGGTGCCGTGCAGTTTGCAGGCTGGCGGTGGAGGAGCAATGGGGCCTCTGCACAGGGGTGGGTGGAGGATGTCAGGAGACGCCACCAGGCCAGGGAGGTCAGCTTGGGGGTCCCCTCGGCCCAGGAGGGAGTTCCTCAATGGGAAGGGGGCACCGTGGGCGAGCAGGCTGAGAAAGCCTTTTCTCCCAGAGTGGTGGAGTTCTCCAGGCCTGGTGAAGTGTGGGAGGGGGCTGGTCCGCTCTGAGGCTTGAGGCCCGCCACTGTGAGGGGGTGGGCCGGGTGGGCTGGGAGTGCCGCGGTGGACTCCGGGCAGAGCAGAGTCGGCGCTAGGCGCCGGCCTGCCCCGGGGAGGCCCAGAGCGTGGCGGGAGCGGGAAAGATGTTAGCAGGCAGAGCAACGAGTGGGGTGGTTGCGTTCTCACTGACTGGAGGTCTGTGAGGGTCTCAATTATTCAGAATCTTGTCCTTTCTGTGTTAGTGTTGTCACAGGCAGGCACTTGTCCTGGCTTCTCTGAGCCTGTACTGACGACCCCCCCCCCCCAAGGTCTTCAGTTCCTCTGCTCTGAATTCTCGTGCTGGGTGGGTTTGCAGCAGCACCTCAGCCCCCTCGACTGTGGAATGCCCGCACTCCTTCTCCAGCGCTGAGCCACGCGGCTGTGCTCGAAGCAGCCATGGCCCCGCGCTGGGCGGTCACTGGTGAATGACCTGAGAGGTCTCCCCAACCCCGGGTGAGCTTCCTTCTGAGGTTGTCCGTGGAGTTCGGCGAGGAGGCAGCGGGTCGTGTTCCCCTGCAGATGTGGCTGACAGGAGCCACAGGGCGCCCGCTGTCTGTGTGCTGCACACGTGAGGGGGGAGGTTCTGTCACCACTGCAGGCGCTGCCGGGGGAGCCTGTCTGCCGGTGGGCAGCTGTGCCCGGGCAGGACAGCCAGGTGCGCCGGGGCCCTGCTGCAGGTCGCCCCGTCATGACCTACGGAGTGCCCGCAGTGGGCCGAGCACTGTGCTGGGTCCTTCAAATGTTTCTCGTAACACGTCTCTCAGGAAGTATGTACTGAGCTTCTACCGTGTGTCGGGGCACTGCTGGGATTCATCTGTGAGTGAGCCGCAGACCGGGCCCGAAGAGCTTGTATTTTAGTGGAGGAGGCGGACAGGAACTGTCACGAGTGAGCGAGTGAAGCGTGTGTGCTGGTGGGGAGAGGTGCTGTGGGGGTCACGGGCAAGGAGGGGCAGTAGGAGGGGCTAGGAGGACTGGAGAAGGAGACACAGGAGAGGGCTGGTCGGGGAAGCCCACCTGGCAGTGCCCGTCAGGGGCACGAGGAGGAGGGATTTAAGCAAAGACTTGAAGGAGGAGGAAGTTTACCAAGCAGGTAGGTACCTGGAGGAGGGGCGACTCAGGCAGGGGAAGGGCACGGCAGGCCCCTTTGATGCTGAGTGGTGGGGTGGGGTGGAGGAGCTCAGTGGGTCAGGTCCCGTGTGGACCTTTGGGCCCCTGTAGGGTGTTGGGGGGTGAGCTCAGTGGGTCAGGTCCCGTGTGGACCTGTGGGCCCCTGTAGGGTGTTGGGGGGTGAGCTCAGTGGGTCAGGTCCCGTATGGACCTGTAGGCCCCTATAGGGTGTTGGGGGTGAGCTCAGTGGGACAGGTCCTGTGTGGACCTGTGGGCCCCTGTAGGGTGTTGGGGGTGAGCTCAGTGGGACAGGTCCCATGTGGACCTGTGGGCCCCTGTAGGGTGTTGGGGGGTGAGCTCAGTGGGGCAGGTCCCATGTGGACCTATGGACCCCTATAGGGTGTTGGGGGGGTGAGCTCAGTGGGGCAGGTCCCATGTGGACCTATGGACCCCTATAGGGTGTTGGGGGATGAGCTCAGTGGGGCAGGTCCCATGTGGACCTATGGACCCCTATAGGGTGTTGGGGGGTGAGCTCAGTGGGGCAGGTCCCATGTGGACCTATGGACCCCTATAGGGTGTTGGGGGGTGAGCTCAGTGGGGCAGGTCCCATGTGGACCTATGGACCCCTATAGGGTGTTGGGGGATGAGCTCAGTGGGGCAGGTCCCATGTGGACCTATGGGCCCCTATAGGGTGTTGGGGGGTGAGCTCAGTGGGGCAGGTCCCATGTGGACCTATGGACCCCTATAGGGTGTTGGGGGGTGAGCTCAGTGGGGCAGGTCCTGTGTGGACCTGTAGGCCCCTGTAGGGTGTTGGGGGGTGAGCTCAGTGGGTCAGGTCCTGTGTGGACCTGTGGGCCCCTGTAGGGTGTTGGGGGGTGAGCTCAGTGGGGCAGGTCCCATGTGGACCTATGGACCCCTATAGGGTGTTGGGGGGTGAGCTCAGTGGGGCAGGTCCCGTGTGGACCTGTGGGCCCCTATAGGGTGTTGGGGGGTGAGCTCAGTGGGTCAGGTCCTGTGTGGACCTGTAGGCCCCTGTAGGGTGTTGGGGGGTGAGCTCAGTGGGGCAGGTCCCATGTGGACCTGTGGGCCCCTATAGGGTGTTGGGGGTGAGCTCAGTGGGGCAGGTCCCGTGTGGACCTATGGGCCCCTATAGGGTGTTGGGGGGTGAGCTCAGTGGGGCAGGTCCCATGTGGACCTGTGGGCCCCTATAAGGTGTTGGGTTTGACTCAGGGAAGGGAAAGCAAGGGCAGAATTTTGAGCAGAGGATCTGTCCTAGTTGTCTGCTGCTCTGTAGCAAATAACCACACACATGGTGGCTTCAGATGCATCACTGGCTCAATACCTGCTTCCATGCTAATGCAGGCCGTTGGCAGAACCGAGTTCCCTGTGGTTCCAGGACGGAGTCCTCAGTTCCCAGCTGTAAGGTGGGGCCACTGTCACTCAGCTTCTAGAGGCCCCCTGCCATATGTCCCTTCCATCTTCAAAGCCAGCAGCAGAGAATGTCCCTTGTGTCGAGCCCCACTCACAGTTTGAACCTCTTTTGCAGGAAGACCCCAGGGCTTGTTGTTTTAAGGGCTCACTGCATAGCTAAGGCTCACTGAGCATAATCTGTTACCAGTGCCATGTGACATAACCTGACCACAGGTGACTGTCACATCCCTAGGTTATGCCCATGCTCCGGGGGAGGGGAAGCTACAGAGTGTGAGCCCAGGGGGAGGGGACCGGAGGGGCCGTGTAACACAGGATGAATGATGTCATCTGGGTTTCGGAGAATGGCTTCAGTTGTGTTGAGAGTAGACTGCTGGGCAGGGCGGAAGGCGCTGGCACTGGCCGGTAGCCAGGGAGGGGGGAGAAAGGGTTATCATGTGAGGAATGGCTGGGGACCGTGGAGAGAAGTGTTGAAGATGAGTCCAGGACTCGGGCCCGAACCCTCGGGAAAGGAGAGCTGTCATCAGTGCAGACGGGTGTGGGCGAGAGGACGGGACACCGAGTTGGAGACAGCGAGTCACTTCTGAGAAGGTGGTGTGGTGGGCGATTCCGCGGGAGTTTGGATGGAGGGGGGTGGAGAGTTGGGTCTGGGCAGGATATAGAAGCCTGGAGTTGTGGGCATTATGGCCGGCTCCGAACGGGGTGAGGGGACCACTGCAGCGCTGAGCAGTCTGGGGAGAGGAGGGGCCTCAGGGAGACCGAGCAGCGGGGTCAGGGTGCTGTGGGAGACAGCGTGGTGTCAGGGAGGCGGGTCGGCACTTGGGCAGAGGGTGCTGATGGGTCAGGCAAGATGAGGACCCAGGAGTGGCCGTTTAGAGAAAGTAGGTCACTGGGGACTCTGGCCAGAGCTGCTTTAGCGGAGTGACGCAGGCGGAGGGATATCGAGTGAATTACAGAAGAGTGAATGAGGGGAGAGAAGCTGGAGACAGCGGGCACAGCCCCCCGGTGGGCGCGCTTCCCAGGGGCGCAGAGAGATGGTGTGACAGCTGCAGAAAGAAGTGCTGTCACATTGTTTCCTTTCCTCAGTGTTGGAGCTGTAACGTGTTTTCGTTTGCGTTCAGAACAACCTAGCACATTGAAGAGCAGGAATTTGACGTAAGCGAAAGGCGTGACTTCCGGAGCGTCCTCCCTGGGCCTCATGCACGCAGGTTGAGAACGTGGCTTCAGCGGGTGATCGTCTGGGCCACAGGCGGCTGGGTAGAGATGCTGGAGTCGGTGCAAGTCTTTTCTCAGTGCGTATAGAAGTCATTATTATTTTTAAGGCTGCTTTGGTCTATTATTTTTGTGGATATAGATTTTTTTTTTAATTTCAACACACTAAAAAAAACGAACATTGTTTTATAGAGCAGTTTTATATTCATAGCAAAATTAAGCAGAAAGTACAGAGATGTCCCATGTCCCCCCTGTCCCCACATACACAGAGCCGAGCTCCCCCACTGCCAACATTCCCCTCCAGAGTGGTACCTTTGTACGGGCAGGTGGGAGTCCCCCAGGGTCCCCAGCTGATGTGAGGATTCCCTCTTGGCACTGTGCAGTGTGTGAGTTTGGACGGCTGTATGATGACATGTATCTACGCTGGCAGTCGTACAGCTGGTTGGCGTTGGAGCCTGGAGGAGTTGCGCCCCCTCTCCCCCCCCCCCCCAGCCTGGCCTGTCTGTCCGACAGTAGAGCTCAACCGCGGCAAGTGGGTCTCGCCCAAGCTACGCCCGTGCATCTGCGCAGGGAGGGCTGAGTGAGAACGGGCGCCATGCCTTCCTCCCTGTCCTCTGGCACTGGGGGCGTGACAAGGGGCAGCAGTTCTGTCTGGGGTCTTGTTGTGACGGGCACGGCTTTAGAGGGCTGGACTTGATACGTGTGACCGGCACCCTGTCCTCGGAGGAGGTTGGCACGGGGGAGAGTTGTTGTAAATAGCCCTGAATGGGCTCACCGCTGGGCCCACTGCTAAAGGGCTGCATGGGACCGTGGTGCCCGGGAGCGGGCCCGGCCTCGTGGGATCCTCTACAGGGCCCAGGCCAGAGCGGCGAGGAGGGAAGGACGTGCCGGGAGGGACCCTCCGAGGCCTGGACCGTCGTGGCGGGCTCGGGGCATCACTTCCTCAGGCCCTGGCGCCTCCAGTGGACCCCACCCTCACTCCGGCTGGCTGCCTGTGGCAACAGTTCCTTTGGCATTCCCCAGTGAGTACCACCTGGACGGCTTCCCCTGCCCGGGACCAGGCCAGCACAGTGGGGGCTCACTCAGGGACACCTCCCTGCTTGTGTGACAGCCTGCACCCACACCTGTTTGTGTAAAGCTTAGCCACTGCCAGGAGGGTCCTTTCCAGGCCCCGTGTGAGGACCAGCTGCCCAGGCCTGTGTGCTCTGGCAGCTCATATTCACACAGGAGGCACATGGGAGGGGCTGGGAGGGGAGCTGTGTGTGTCGCTGCGGCTGCCCAGGGGCTGTAGCTTTGGTAGTTCTCCTGGTGGGTCCCAGCTCTTTTTTTTTTTTTTTTGCATTTTTTCTGAAGCTGGAAACGGGGAGAGACAGTCAGACAGACTCCCGCATGCGCCCGACCGGGATCCACCCGGCACGCCCACCAGGGGCGATGCTCTGCCCATCAGGGGGCGATGCTCTGCCCCTCCAGGGCGTTGCTGTGCTGCGACCAGAGCCACTCTAGCGCCTGGGGCAGAGACCAAGGAGCCATCCCCAGCGCCCGGGCCATCTTTGCTCCAATGGAGCCTCCGCTGCGGGAGGGGAAGAGAGAGACAGAGAGGAAGGAGAGGGGGAGGGGTGGAGAAGCAGATGGGCGCTTCTCCTGTGTGCCCTGGCCGGGAATCGAACCCGGGACTCCTGCATGCCAGGCCGACGCTCTACCACTGAGCCAACCGGCCAGGGCCTCTTTTTTTTTTTTTTTTAAGTGAGCAGAGAGGAAACAGATTTCACATATGTCCTTACTGGGATCCACCTGGTAAACCCTGTCTTGGGTCACTGCTTGGATCAACTGAGCTATTTTTAGTACCCGAGGCCTATGGTTGTACCAGCCGAGCCATCCTCAGGGCCCAGGGCCATGCTTGAACCAATCGCGCTACTGGCTGTGGGAAAGGAAGAGAGAGAAGAGGAAAGGGAGGGGAAGAGAAGCAGATGGACGCTTCTCCTGTGCGCCCTGACTGGGAATAAAATCCGGGACATCCAGACGCCGGGCCGACACTATCCACTGAGCCAATGCTTCAGGGCGATACTCTAACCAACCGAACTATCTGGCCAGAGCTGCTCTGGGTCCTTGGTGCCTCCCCTGCTGCAGCCCTGCCCTGCACGTGGGTCAGGACTGGAGCCCCCTCGGGGACGTTGTGGGGTCTGCATAGGGAAAGCCCTGCCCGAGCAGGGACGTGGCAGCCGCTGCCGGTCCCCGCTGTGTGGGCGCAGCGGCAGTGGGGTGTGGGGAGGGGCTGTAGAAGCCCAGGGAAGCCCTCACAGCGGCAGTGGGGTGTGGGGAGGGGCTGTAGAAGCCCAGGGAAGCCCTCACAGCGGCAGTGGGGTGTGGGGAGGGGCTGTAGAAGCCCAGGGAAGCCCTCACAGCAGCAGTGGGGTGTGGGGAAGGGCTGTAGAAGCCCAGGGAAGCCCTCACAGCTGCAGTGGGGTGTGGGGAAGGGCTGTAGAAGCCCAGGGAAGCCCTCATAGCGGCAGTGGGGTGTGGGGAGGGGCTGTAGAAGCCCCAGGGAAGCCCTCACAGCGGCAGTGGGGTGTGGGGAAGGGCTGTAGAAGCCCAGGGAAGCCCTCACAGCGGCAGTGGGGTGTGGGGAAGGGCTGTAGAAGCCCAGGGAAGCCCTCACAGCGGCAGTGGGGTGTGGGGAGGGGCTGTAGAAGCCCCAGGGAAGCCCTCACAGCAGCAGTGGGGTGTGGGGAGGGGCTGTAGAAGCCCCAGGGAAGCCCTCACAGCGGCAGTGGGGTGTGGGGAGGGGCTGTAGAAGCCCCAGGGAAGCCCTCACAGCGGCAGTGGGGTGTGGGGAGGGGCTGTAGAAGCCCAGGGAAGCCCTCACAGCTGTAGTGGGGTGTGGGGAAGGGCTGTAGAAGCCCCAGGGAAGCCCTCACAGTGGCAGTGGGGTGTGGGGAAGGGCTGTAGAAGCCCAGGGAAGCCCTCACAGCTGCAGTGGGGTGTGGGGAGGGGCTGTAGAAGCCCAGGGAAGCCCTCACAGCAGCAGTGGGGTGTGGGGAGGGGCTGTAGAAGCCCCAGGGAAGCCCTCATAGCAGCAGTGGGGTGTGGGGAAGGGCTGTAGAAGCCCCAGGGAAGCCCTCACAGCAGCAGTGGGGTGTGGGGAAGGGCTGTAGAAGCCCCAGGGAAGCCCTCACAGCGGCAGTGGGGTGTGGGGAAGGGCTGTAGAAGCCCAGGGAAGCCCTCACAGCGGCAGTGGGGTGTGGGGAAGGGCTGTAGAAGCCCCAGGGAAGCCCTCACAGCGGCAGTGGGGTGTGGGGAAGGGCTGTAGAAGCCCAGGGAAGCCCTCACAGCGGCAGTGGGGTGTGGGGAGGGGCTGTAGAAGCCCCAGGGAAGCCCTCACAGCGGCAGTGGGGTGTGGGGAAGGGCTGTAGAAGCCCAGGGAAGCCCTCACAGCGGCAGTGGGGTGTGGGGAAGGGCTGTAGAAGCCCAGGGAAGCCCTCACAGCGGCAGTGGGGTGTGGGGAGGGGCTGTAGAAGCCCCAGGGAAGCCCTCACAGCGGCAGTGGGGTGTGGGGAAGGGCTGTAGAAGCCCAGGGAAGCCCTCACAGCGGCAGTGGGGTGTGGGGAAGGGCTGTAGAAGCCCCAGGGAAGCCCTCACAGCGGCAGTGGGGTGTGGGGAAGGGCTGTAGAAGCCCAGGGAAGCCCTCACAGCGGCAGTGGGGTGTGGGGAGGGGCTGTAGAAGCCCCAGGGAAGCCCTCACAGCGGCAGTGGGGTGTGGGGAAGGGCTGTAGAAGCCCAGGGAAGCCCTCACAGCGGCAGTGGGGTGTGGGGAGGGGCTGTAGAAGCCCCAGGGAAGCCCTCACAGCGGCAGTGGGGTGTGGGGAAGGGCTGTAGAAGCCCAGGGAAGCCCTCACAGCGGCAGTGGGGTGTGGGGAAGGGCTGTAGAAGCCCAGGGAAGCCCTCACAGCGGCAGTGGGGTGTGGGGAGGGGCTGTAGAAGCCCAGGGAAGCCCTCACAGCGGCAGTGGGGTGTGGGGAGGGGCTGTAGAAGCCCAGGGAAGCCCTCACAGCGGCAGTGGGGTGTGGGGAGGGGCTGTAGAAGCCCCAGGGAAGCCCTCACAGCGGCAGTGGGGTGTGGGGAAGGGCTGTAGAAGCCCAGGGAAGCCCTCACAGCGGCAGTGGGGTGTGGGGAGGGGCTGTAGAAGCCCCAGGGAAGCCCTCACAGCGGCAGTGGGGTGTGGGGAAGGGCTGTAGAAGCCCAGGGAAGCCCTCACAGCGGCAGTGGGGTGTGGGGAAGGGCTGTAGAAGCCCAGGGAAGCCCTCACAGCGGCAGTGGGGTGTGGGGAAGGGCTGTAGAAGCCCCAGGGAAGCCCTCACAGCTGCAGTGGGGTGTGGGGAAGGGCTGTAGAAGCCCAGGGAAGCCCTCACAGCAGCAGCGGGACTTGTCCTGGCTCTGCCGCCGACTCTGCACCTGCGGCAGGTCTCTCTGCACTCCCTGTTCGCACGTGCTCCCTGCAGAGTGGCCAGGCGGCCTCCGTGGGAACCTGCCTGTGTCTCACCTGGCCTCCCATAGGCTCTGTGACCCCTTCCTGGCTCAGGGTCCATTGCCGCCCTCACCGCCACACACACTCTAAATGAGAAGAACCCACCAAAGACCCCCAGGACAGAATGGAGGGCTCCCCTTGCAGTGGCTCCACGGCTTCCAACTCATGCCGTTGCTATGGCAGCTGCCATCACACGATGGGTCCCCCCAGCCTGGTGCCCCTCGAGGGACTGTGTCTCACTCATCCCGTGCTGGGACCTAGCTGGGATTCAGTAAATAGTTAAATTCAGATGTCAGTCAGTTCCCCGGTGACCTGTACCCAGGACCAGGGGCCGGCGATGCAGAGACAGCAAGCCCTTCCCCCAAATATATAAAAGGTACCTGATGGCCTTGGGGCTTGCAGTGGCCGGGGCTTTAAGTGCTGGGACAGGTAAAAGCGGGGTATTGGGGAGGAGTGAGGAAGCTGGAGGAGGCTCCACTTTCTGTAGATGGTCAGGGGGGACGTCTGAGCAGAGGTGTGAGCGAGTGAGCGGAGAGCGGAGAGTTCTGATGGGATCAGCGCAGCACGGCGGTTCTGGGGCTGGGGGCGCCTGCCTTGCTCTCCCACAGTCTGCCGGCCTCCACTGACCTGTGCCCGTGGCCCCGGCCCCGCGGCAGGCCCTGCACACAGCAGCAGTCAGGCTCTGTAGTTGTCTGAGGTCTGAGGTGGGGGCACTCAGTGGATAGAGTGTTGGCCTGGCCTGTGGATGTCCCGAGTCTAGACCTGTGCCGTCCAGGGTATTAGCCACTAAGCACACGTAGGTATTTAAATTTCATTAGAATGGAAAGTGTGGTCCCTCGGTCACACTAGCTGCATTCTAGCACTCAGTGGCCACAGGCGGCCAGTGGCTGCCCAGCTCAGATTTGTACATTTCCATTACCGCCGGAGTTCTGTTGTTCGGCGCTTAAATGACAGCCTGTGACTTTATTTTTAATCTGCCCCTCTCTGATGTATAGAAGCAGCGCATGGTGGCTGAGAAGCAAATGCCCCTATGAGGTGTGTGAGCCAAGGGAAGGTTGCAGAGGAAACCGGCCGGGGCCCTGGGCGGGCAGGGAGGGGGCAGGAATGGAGGCAAGGTGGCCTCTGGTAAGGCAGGTGGAGTGGACAGGCCTGACCCGCTTTCTCCTCTGGGGCTGGGGCAGCGGCTGCCTTGCTGAGAATGCCACATGAAGTCCCGTGGGACCCTGCCGGGAAACTCAAGCATGTCTGCGTATCCGGGGTTGTTGAGTACAGTGGAGGGGGAAGGGCCTGCACCTCCCAGAGGTGCGTTCTGGAGGCGTCCAGTGTGGGGACAAAGGACTTGTGGACGTTCAGAGTATACCTGTAGCGTCAAGATGTGACTCTGTTCTGCCCTCTGGGCTGGGCGGAGGGGCTGCCCACTTTATTTTCCTGAGACCTGGCTCCTTACGTCTGAAACGGTGACAGCGGGCAGGGCCTGTGGTATGCCCGGCCCTGTGGTCGACTCTGCACCCTCACTGGACTGTTAGGGCTCGCCGCCCGGCTTGGGGTTGACGGAGTGAGTGACTTACTGAATGAATGCTCTTCAGTGCCGGAGAGATGCAGCAGAAAAGGGAAAGCAGAGAAAGGAAGGATTTGATCAGTCCTGAGGGCTGAACTGCGTGGATTCTTCTGCGTTAAGGACGCCTTGATTAAAAGCAGGCCTGTTGGGCAGATAAAGTGTATTATGCTCACTTTGTTAAAAATGACACAAGGAGGCCGTCACCCAGGTGATATTAATGTGTGTTGAGAATATTTGTAGCCTGGGGCTTGGTTTTGGGATTAAGCATTTCCCACCCTTTTTGATGTGGGGCGGTACAATCCAATCATGCCTCAGAGAAGTGACTTTGTATTAGAGACTTCCCTATTTTGTATATTGGATTAGAGGTTGTGAAGCTACAATATAAAATAGGGTCGGAGCGGGAGTTGGTCCTCTTGGTTCCTGGGATTATCATTAGAAGAGAGAGCAGAGGAGAGCAGAGAAAGGCCACGTGGAGGAGGCCAGGAGAAGCAGCCAAGATGGTGGAGTGCTGAGTGAGATGCCAGTTTGCGAAGAGTTTGTATCTGGGATAAGGAAGGAGATGGGGAACAGAGGAGAATAAGTCTGGTGAGCTAGAAACCTTTGATTCTAGGAAACTCGGATAAGTCAGTGGCTTTGTGAGCACTGAATGTGACTGGGTTTTGGAGCCCAGTGTGTGTTTTTGCTTGCCCGCCGGGTGCAAGCTAGGATTAAAGACTATGGCCCACCAGTTTGTGGCTCTGTAGAGCCAGGAGCCACGGCCAGGGCCACCATCAGAGCAGCCCGGCCCATGCAGGTTCGCATTGGATTCGGACAGTCGGCAAAGAAACAACGGAGCCAAAAGCTGATGGGCCATAGTCTTTAATCCTAGCTTGCACCCGGCGGGCAAGTAAAAATACACACTGGGCTCCAAAACCCAATCACATTCAGTGCTCACAAAGCTACTGATTTATCCGAGTTTCCTAGAATCAAAGGTTTCTAGCTTACCAGACTTATTCTCCTCAATTCCCCATCTCCTTCCTTATCCCAGATACAAACTCAGCACAAACTGGCCTCTCACTCAACACTCCGCCATCTTAGCTGCTTCTCCTGGCCTCCTCCGCGTGGCCTTTCTCTGCTCTCTGCTCTCTGCTGTCTCCTCTAATGATAATCTCAGGAACCAAGAGCCCAAGCTCTCGCTCAGTCCCCATTTTATAGTGTAGAAATCCAAACTCTTAATCCAATATACAAAATAGGGAAGTCTCTAATACAAAGTCACTTTCTGAGGCATGATAGGATTGTACCGCCCTACATCAAAAAGGGTGGGAAAGGCTTAATCCCAAAACCAAGCCCCAGGCTACAAGGATTCTCAGCACACATTAATATCACCTGGGTGACGGCCTCCTCGTGGGCAGCGTAATCTTTAACAAAGTGAGCATAATACATTTTATCTGCCCAACAGGCTCCGTTGTTTCTTTACCGACTGTCCGAATCCAATGCGAACCTGCATGTGAATGGCCACGATGGTGGCTCCTGGCTTTACAAGGCCCCAGGTGGTTTTTCTGTGGTCTGGCCTGTTCTCCGTGCGCTGTGCTCGTGTTGAACGAAAGGGAGCAGGAATTGTTCTGTATCCCAGTGGGGCTGGACGATCCGCTTCCTTCCCCTGGGTGGGTCCGGAAACTTCTCTGATCTAGGAAAGAAGCTTTGAAGCCCAGCCGCCCATCCCGTGGGTGCCTTTCTCCTCAGGTGGGGCTTTCACTGCGGAATCGGGGACATTTAGGAGTGGCGTGAGCAGAACCAGGAAAGAACTCCGTGTTTATGTCCGTGTCCTGCTCACCAGCCGGATGGAGCTCCTGATAAACCTCAGGGGCTTCATTAATGTCTCTGCAGCCTCTACGCCCTGGCTTCTGGAGGGTGTCCACGTCCTTAGAAATGTCACAACTGTGCCTGACCAGGCAGTGGCGCAGTGGATAGAGGGCTGGGTTGTGAAGGACCCAGGCTTATTTTTATTTATTTTATTTTATTTTATTTTTTGTATTTTTCTTAAGTTGGAAACAGGGGGGCAGTCAGACAGACTCCCGCATGCGCCCGACCGGGATCCACCCAGCATGCCCACCAGGGGGCAATGCTCTGCCCATCTGAGGCGTTGCTCTGCCACAATCAGAGCCATTCTAGCACCTGAGGCAGAGGCCACAGAGCCGATCTCAGTGCCCGGGCAAGCTTTGCTCCAATGGAGCCTTGGCTGTGGGAGGGGAAGAGAGAGACAGAGAGGAAGTAGAGGGGGAGGGGTGGAGAAGCAGATGGGAGCCTCTCCTGTGTGCCCTGGCTGGGAATCGAACCCGGGACTCCTGCATGCCAGGCCGACGCTCCACCACTGAGCCAACCAGCCAGGGCCAGGACCCAGGTTTAAAACTCTGAGGTCACCAGCTTGAGTGCGGGCCCAGCAGCTTGAGTGTGGGGTCACTGGCTTGAGCAAGGGGTTACTTGCTCTGCTATAGCCCCCCAGTCAAGGCACATATGAGAAAGCAATCAATGAACAACTGAGTTGCCACAATGAAGAATTGATGCTTCTCATCTCTCTCCCTTCCTGCCTGTTTGTCCCTGTCTGTCCCTCTCTCTGTTTCTGTCACCAAAAAAGAAAGAAAGAGAAAGAAAAAGAAAAGAAAGAAAAGAAAAGATCACAGCTTAGAACAGGTCACTGTGAGGAGTGGGGGAGGGAGAATGTGTCTGTTCTCTAGGGTTCCCTTGGCTTTCCGAGTTTCAGAACACCCCGGTGCTGGCTCTGCCGGAAGTCACACTGACTTCGTGGGAACTCCCGGATCCCCGAGGCCGGTGCCTTGCCCTTCCAGTCTGCCTTGGCCCTGCCCTTGGTGGGGTTCGGGCCGCCCGGAGGGCTGGTTCAGTGTGACGTGCAGGTGTTTTGTGGGCACATAGGCGTTGGTGGGGTTTTGAGAAACCCACAGACAAGCCCACTCCTGCAAAGCAGCTCTAGAGCCACCAGCTCCTTCCTACTAGTAAATTAACTTCCTTTGCTCTGGTGGGTAGAAAATCTGTCCTACTGAAAGTCTGTTCATGGGATAACACAGTTTAAACTCTCTTATCCTGTTTTCTACTTTGCGTGTAGTGCCTGTTGTAAAATGTTCCCACCTTTTGTTTGCAGAGCACAGAATCTCTGGTGTAGCTAACATTGAATTCATTAGTGCCTCCTGTAATTTTGTGTGCACACGTATCAGTCTCCATGGTCATGCCAGTGAGTTCCTGTTTATGTTAAGTGAGCTCGGTTTGTAACTGAGAGTTGTTTCAGTTCCCGTTTTACTGATTCTTTGTTGTGAATAGTTGTGGTTTCTGTCAGGATTCCTGTAAGGTTCCGTATATGGGAGACTGATGAGTCATCCAGATTTGCCTAATAGCCATTTTGGTCCCCACTATAGTCCAGTTTTCTTGTTGTTTCCACTTTGCTTTCAGCCAGAAGCTTTTCTTTCTTTTTTTAGAGAGAAAGAGAGAGACAGACAGACAGACAGGGAGAAAGATGAAAAGCATCAACTCATATTTGCAGCACTTTAGTTGTTCATTGATTGCTTCCTCGTACATGCCTTGATGGGGGTGGGGGGAGGCTCCTGCTGAGCCAGTGACCCCTTGCTCAAGCCAGTGACCTTGGGCTTCAAGTCAGCAACCTTTGGGCTCAAGCCAGTGACCATGGGGTCATGTCTATGGTGAACCCGCGCTCAAGCCAGATGAGCCCACCCTCAATCTGACGACCTCAGGGTTTCGATCCTGGGTCCTCAGCGTCCTGGGCTGACGCTCTACTCTACTGCACCACCGCCTGGTCGGGCGGGGCTTTTCAAATCCTGTCTCCGTGCACAGGGTGTCTGTCACAGGGAGTAGTCAATGTTGCAGGAGTTTGAAAATGAGGATTTAAGTCCTAATAGCTGTTAGGTTTCAGATTTGCCTGTCAAACACATTTCCTACCAGGAGGGGAGATTCAGGGAAAGAGGTCAAGGGGATGTGGGCTCTGTCCCGGAATCCACTCCTGCAGAGATGGGAGGGAGCCCAGCTGGAGGGAGAGGGAGAGGGCGAGGGCTGGTCAGACAGGGAGCAGCACTTCCTGGGTCAGCCCTCGCCCGGGTGAGCGGCTGCTCTTCACTCACAGTGCTTGTGCCTGGAATGCACCGGTTCCGTTCCTTTCCAAAGTCCCTTTGAGAGCAGTTATCTTTAAAACAGCAGAACTCGGGTGGTGGTCCTAGTTGGGGGGGAAAATGGGAATGAACATGTGTTTATTTAGGTGAGGCCAGCCGCTGTGACAGACCTGGGGCGGATGAATGTCCCGGACACGGAGGGACGCTGGTCCCCAGCTCTGGCCGTCCCCGAGTTCAGCCTCCCGCTCTGGCGGTTCCAGCTCGAGGGCTCTGGGCTCCTCTCGTGTCGAGCCAAGAGGGGGACAGGACCCGGAGCTGTCTGGTGTGGGGGTGTGGGGGTGTGGGGGTGTGGGGGCCAGGCTGTCCCGGGAGCCCACGTCCCCACGCCTGCGATCCGCTGGCCCGAACTCGGCCGTGTGGTGGCATCGCCTGCTTGGCAGGGAGACCGGAGCGGGACCAGTGCCTAGGGCAGCGCAGGAGGGGTCGGAGGAGAGCTGGGAGCCCTGGCCATGTTTTGGGGTCATTTTTCTGGATTTCCTCCCCTTTCCCTTCTCAACTTCTTCCTAAGAATTAAATCCCTGGAGCCGATAAGCTGAATGCTTTGTCATTCTGTTGCCTAACTGGCCGTTCTCCCCACCTGCCAGTTCTCCCCAGACTGCTGGGTGTGGTGGAAGGAGCACTGCGGGCCCGGCCCCTGCCTGCCTCTCGGGACCCCAGCTCGGGTCTGTGCTGCAGCTGCGAACACTGAGCCGTTCCGGAGTTCCGAGTCATCCTTCAGGACTGAGCTGAAGGGACGCCTCCTCTAGGAAGCCTTCTCGGGTCACCCCACCCCTCCCAGAGTCCTTGTTTGGATCCCGCAGTTCCTGCACTGCTTTTGTGACAGCACCCACACCCTCGCCAACCCTGTGGGAGAAGACTGTCCCTGCAGTCGGGTCTCCCTCACTGGGTGACACAGCTGTGTAGGGGTCAGGTTGCACGTGTGGCCCCCACACCTGTGCTGTCTGCAAAGCTGACATGCTCTTCTGAGACTTTTTTTTTAAACGATGAACCTTTCTTTTCTTTGTTACCTGTTTTCTTTAAGGTTCTCTTTGTTTAAATACGCACAGGAAAATGTTGGCATTTTCATAGTCATCATTCTGTTTTTTCCCTTTCCACTTCTACACCTACTAGTGATTTCTTTTCCTTTTTACTCTTTTTCCTCACAGACTTTCTGTGAATCTTTAACATAAAAATGCATAGTGTTTCTCTAGTTGGGTACCTTGCTTCTTTGCTTACAGAAAACAGTTCCCTGCATAATTAAACATGTGTACACGTACGGAGGTCTTTGTGGTGTTGCGTCCTGTGAATCATTTACTCGCCTCATGACAAGGAAGTGGTTTTGTTCTGCTTGATGAAACGACCGTGTGCACGTCACTGGGGTGTCGTGTCCACTGCGGGCGGCTTCCTGGGCAGGATCCCGGAAGTGCTGCCCGCTTCTCGGCCACAGTCCCAGCCCCCAGGCAGCCCTCGCCCGAGGGGCGGCCGGGAGCCCCCAGGAGCCCTCTGCTCGTGCTGGCGTCCCGGCAGCGAAAGCCCAGCCTCCGTCCGTCTCAGGAACGAGGACACTTAGCGAGGGCTGAGGGCTTCTAGAATTTGTCATAACTCTGGCTCTCAGGACCCACTCACTCACCCTGCCCTGCCTTTGCCTGAGATGCCCTCTCTCCTCCGCCCTGTGCGCCCCGTCGGAGTGCTGCGCATCTTTAAGGCCCAGCACAGCTGACACCTCTTCTGTGAAGCCTTCCGGGCATCCCCAGGGCCGAGGCGGCCGCCCCTGAACATGCCGCTGTCTGTTCCTGCCCTCTCCCGCTGCCTCGCGTTGGTCCAGCCGAGTGCAGTTTCGTTTTGCATGTCTGGATCCTGCTGTGAGCCCCTCAAGGACAGAGCCTGGGTCTTAGTCGTCCCTGAGACCCAACTCAGTGCCCAGCGAGTGCTCTTGAGTGGCCCTGGAACACTGGCAGAGCGTGGCTCGGCTCTGCCCGCCTGTGCAGCAGTGTGGCCCCTCGTTCCTGGAGCTGCACGGGAGAGGGGTCTGTTTTCATCCACGGGGGCAGGGCTCTGGGCCTGCTCTGGGCGAGGCGTCTCCCGTCTCCCGTCGGGGAGGGAAGGACAAGGGCCTGCGGGATTCTGGGGGCCCGGCCCGGATTTGCTGCAGTGTGTGGGGGGGACCCTGGGCTGAGCTCTGGTTGCCGCCTAGGGTAGCAGTCAGTGGAGACAGGAGGTGGGAATGCCAGGGAAGTGTGCCTGACCAGGCAGGTGTGCACTGTGTTGTTTCGCTTTAGTGAGTGGAATTGTTAAGGGTAGTCTAAAGTAAAATCTCAGGTTGTAATCCATCGTGCGCAGAGACTGCTGGTGTGGGGCTCATCTTCCATCCACAGGGGTCAGAGCATCAGTCAAAGAAGTGAGGGAGCCTGGCCAGGCGGTGACGCAGTGGATAGAGCGTTGGACAGGGACGCGGAGGACCCAGGTTTGAAACCCTGAAGTCGCCAGCTTGAGCAAGGGGTCATTCGCTGGGCTGGAGCCCCCAGGTCAAGGCACATATGAGAAAGCAATCAATGAACAACTAAGGTGCCGCAACAAAGAATTGATGCTTCTCATCTCTCTCCTTTCTTGTCTGTCTGTCCCTCTCTCTGTCTCTCTTTGTCACACAAAAAAACTAAACCAAAAAAAAAAAAAAAAAAAAAAAGGAAGGAACACAGGAAGGGAAGCATTTATTAGTTCAGGACGAAGTTCTCAGTCCTAGCTGCACGGAAGAGTTGTCCAGGAAACTTAAATAAATACGTTGATGTCTAGGCCTCATCCTCAGAGATCAGTATTCTTTTGTTTGGGGCAGGACCAGGACATTAGGATTTTTTTTTTTAAAGTTCCTAGTGATTCTAGGTTGCAGCCAGGATTGGTGAGAACCACAAATGGGGAGGTATGGACTTAAGTCCAAGTCCAAGCCCGTCAGTTGACCGTGCAACCTTGGGTGAGGTTATATCTGAATTTCCCAGATGGGGCAATTCATATGCAAATACCTTGAGGTTGGGGACCTGTGTCTCTGGTCGCCAATGACTCTGTTCCCGTCCTTGGCACAGTGCCTGCCTAGGACCTCGTCTGTGCGCAGACTGTGTGTGTGAAAAGATAGAAAGAGCGTGTGCGTGGCATTAAGATTAAATGGGGTGAGATGCTTGGCCCTGTGTAATGAGTAAACCGCCCATTGCTCTGTTAATGAGCACACGTGACAGTACTAACCTGGTGCCTGAGTGGTGGCCGCCTTTGGCAGAGGAGAGAGCTGAGAGGTTTGTTTTCTCACCCGAAGTGAGGCAGCTTGTTCTTTTTTTTTTTTTTTTTCTTTTCTTTTCTTTTCTTTCATTTTTCCGAAGCTGGAAACAGGGAGAGACAGTCAGACAGACTCCCGCATGCGCCCGACCGGGATCCACCCGGCACGCCCACCAGGGGGCGACGCTCTGCCCACCAGGGGGCGATGCTCTGCCCATCCTGGGCGTCGCCATGTTGCGACCAGAGCCACTCTAGCGCCTGAGGCAGAGGCCACAGAGCCATCCCCAGCGCCCGGGCCATCTTTGCTCCAATGGAGCCTCGGCTGCGGGAGGGGAAGAGAGAGACAGAGAGGAAAGCACGGCGGAGGGGTGGAGAAGCAAATGGGCGCTTCTCCTGTGTGCCCTGGCCAGGAATCGAACCCGGGTCCTCCGCACGCTAGGCCGACGCTCGAGGCAGCTTGTTCTGAAGCTGGGATTCGAGCCCAGGCCTGCCTGACGCTGACTCCGGTGCGTGCAGTCTTTGCGCCTCAGATCACTTCCCGTAAGGTTCCTGAAGCGGAACCAGGAGGCACTCATCTCTCCTGTCAGTGGTGGTCGGGAGCCCCAGGCCCCATCGCGCTTGTGATGCGTACGCACTGTCCACCGGCAACGCTTCTGCCCTCTTCTTAGCGTCCAGTTGGAGATGAGGAAGTCTGGATTTTTCCTTAGTAGAGTGACATACTAAATGACACGGGCACCTTCTCCCTGCCTTCCTTCTCCTTGTGAAACCTGAGCGGGTGCGTCCCTGGTTGGCTTCCTCCTCCTGAATTTACGTGTTGGGAGTGTGTGAAGGAGGCTTCGGGGAGGCTGTGACACAGAGCTCTGGGTCTCGTTCTGGACTCTGACTTATCAGTGGAGACACATAGGCCCGGGTGTGCTTCAGGGTCAGTTAATGAGTGACCCGTCAGCGCAGTGCTGTCCGGCGGGTTTCCTGCCAGGCCTTGGGGACACAAAGACCAAGTAGGACACCACCCCCTCCGTAGAGTGGGAGGAGATGCGGAAATAACTAAGGTGCAGGCCCTGGCGCTCTGTCAAAGATGCGTGTCCAGTGCCCTGGGGCATGAGGGCCGGCGGCTGGGAAAGCTCCAGAGAGCGGTGTGAGCTGAGCTCGTGTTTCCCGAGGTGTGTGCAGTGTGTACTGGACGTGTACAGCGCGAGCACACACGTGGGCGTAGGACTGTCACGGGACCCCTGCCCGAGAAGTCTCCCTTCCCGAGGTGTGTGCAGTGTGTACTGGACGTGTGCAGCGCGAGCACACACACACGTGGGCGTAGGATTGTCACGGGACCCCTGCCTGAGAAGTCTCCCTTCCCGAGGTGTGTGCAGTGTGTACTGGACGTGTGCAGTGTGAGCACACACACGTGGGCCGGTAGGACTGTCACGGGACCCCTGCCCGAGAAGTCTCCCTTCCCGAGGTGTGTGCAGTGTGTACTGGACGTGTGCAGCGCGAGCACACACACGTGGGCCGGTAGGATTGTCACGGGACCCCTGCTGAGAAGTCTCCCTTCCCGAGGTGTGTGCAGTGTGTACTGGACGTGTGCAGCGCGAGCACACACACGTGGGCGTAGGACTGTCACGGGACCCCTGCCCGAGAAGTCTCCCTTCCCGAGGTGTGTGCAGTGTGTACTGGACGTGTGCAGCGCGAGCACACACACACGTGGGCCGGTAGGACTGTCACGGACCCCTGCCCGAGAAGTCTCCCTTCCCGAGGTGTGTGCAGTGTGTACTGGACGTGTGCAGCGCGAGCACACACACGTGGGCGTAGGACTGTCACGGGACCCCTGCCCGAGAAGTCTCCCTTCCCTGTCAGGACCTGCTCCCCCAGGGTCCCCCCTGTTCTGCCTGCTCTTACCACAGATCAGGTTGCTTTGCCTGGTTTTTGTTGTTGTTTTTGTTTTTTGAGAGAGACTGATAGAGAGATAGAGAGAGAGGAACATTGAGCTGCCCCTGTATGTGCCCTGAGCGGGGAATCAAACCAGCAACCTCCACATTCCAGGACAACGCTCCAACCAACCAAGCAAGCTGTCTGGCCAGGGCTTAATTTTTATTGATTTTTAGAGAGACAGAGAGAGGAAGGGAGAGAGAGAGGAGGGGGAAGGGAAGCATGTTGTTTCATTCATTTGTGCATTTTTTGGTTGCTTTCCATGTGTGCCCTGACTGGGGATCGAACCCACAACCTTGTTGTTTCTGGACCATGCTCTTAACCAACTGAGCTAACCGGCCAGGGCAGTTCTGCTTTTTTTTTTTTTTTTTTTTTTTTTAGCTAGCTGGAGTCATGCAGCCTATCCTTTGGTGTCTGGCTGTCTGCTCAGCGTGGCCCGAGGTCCCCCCAGGCTGTTCACGGCTGGTGGCAGTAGTCATTCCCTTCCTGCTGTTTGGCTCTCCGGTGCACAGGCAGACCCCGGTTCCCTGCGAGGGTCCCTCAAGTCGCTGTCTGTGGGATGTGGAGGGGGTGCAGGCAGACCTCCGGGGGTTTCCCTGCGAGGGTCCCTCGAGTCGCCGTCTGTGGGATGTGGAGGGGGTGCAGGCAGACCCCGGTTCCCTGCGAGGGTCCCTCGAGTCGCTGTCTGTGGGATGTGGAGGGGGTGCAGGCAGACCCCGGTTCCCTGCGAGGGTCCCTCGAGTCGCTGTCTGTGGGATGTGGAGGGGGTGCAGGCAGACCCCGGTTCCCTGCGAGGGTCCCTCGATTCGCCGTCTGTGGCATGTGGAGGGGGTGCAGGCAGACCCCGGTTCCCTGCGAGGGTCCCTCGAGTCGCCGTCTGTGGGATGTGGAGGGGGTGCAGGCAGACCCCGGTTCCCTGCGAGGGTCCCTCGAGTCGCTGTCTGTGGGATGTGGAGGGGGTGCAGGCAGACCCCGGTTCCCTGCGAGGGTCCCTCGAGTCGCCGTCTGTGGGATGTGGAGGGGGTGCAGGCAGACCCCGGTTCCCTGCGAGGGTCCCTCGAGTTGCCATCTGTGGGATGTGGAGGGGGTGCAGGCAGACCCCGGTTCCCTGCGAGGGTCCCTCGAGTCGCTGTCTGTGGGATGTGGAGGGGGTGCTGGCGCTCAGGTTCTTGCCCTCGTCTCTCGCTGTGTGTGCGCCCTGGGTGTCCTCGCCGAGTCTGCTGTCGTGGACGCTGCGCAACCGGTTCCCAGGGCGCCTGTTCGTCCTTCTGCATTCTGGGCCTCCGTCCCCTCAGAACGTGGCACTGTTGGTGAGTTTTCTCCTCCTGCCACTCTGGTGACGGGGGTTGGGGATCTGCCTTCACTGTGCATTTCCCTGATGACGCAGGGCATGCAATGCCTCTTCACATTTATCACCCCGGTCACCGGACACCTGTCCCGAGGTGCCTCTCATCTGGAGGTGCCCGCTGTGTTCCTGCCGAGAGCCCTCTGTGAGCCGCGTGCGTGGCCGGCGTCCCTGCGCTGGGCTCGCCTGTCCATCCTCTGCTCCCGCGCTGTTTTGTTCCCGCAGTGAACAGTGAAGTCTCTTTCCTGTTCAGGGTTAGTGCCTTGTTTGTCCTGTTTAAGAAATTCTGTTATCTCCTGGAAGCTTTGTTTTGACATCACCTGCCAGATCCACCGTCCATCGGCACTGGTTTTCCGTGCGGTGTGTGGTCGTGGTTAATGTTTGCTCACTGTACAGACCGTCCTCTCGCCGAACCTTGAGGTCGATCAGGTGATCACTCGGGTCCTGCTGCCTGCCCGTCCTTTCATTACTCTCACTCCTTCAGTAGCCCTTTGAAACAACGACTACAGGTGTCTCAAAGGTCTCGACATCGGACAGCGAAAGCCCTCCTGCTTTGCTCTCTGCGCTTCTTTGGACCATTCTAGGTCCTTTTTCATTTTCATACAAATTTTAAAATTAGTTTGGCAGTTACTACAAAAAAATTCGTGGTTTCGTTCAGGATTGCATTGAATTTATGGACCATTTTTTACTGCGTGGAGACGTCCGATGTCTGAGTGTGGTGTGTCTTTCCATTTTTCATTTTTCCACAACCAGTGAGAGTGCACAACACAGTGGAGCAACTAAGTGAAACAAGTTGATTCTTCTCTTGCTCTCTTTCCCTTCCTTCCTCCCTCCTCCCCCCAAATCAATGGAAGAATGAAAAATAAGTAAATAGTTAAAGCCTTCACATGGAATTTAAAAAATGTGTGTGTGTGTGCGCGCACGTACACACACACACACACACACTTACTCTCTCTCGATGTCAAATGACCCTCGAAAGGGAATCAGAAAGTTCTGGCTGAATAAGTGTTCTCTTGCTGAGTCACGACCATACATGCTCCCGTTGAATGACCTAATAATACATTTCCTCCGGGGTGGGGAGGGGCGAGGAGTAAAACTCGTTCTGAGAGAGTTTGTGTATTTCTTCCTTAAATGTTAGGGAAGAATTCACCCGTGAGGCCATCTGTACCTGAGTTTTCCTTGTGGATTTTTAATTATAGACATTTTTGAAAATTGTTCTGCTGAGGTGTAATTATAAAACACGAGTATTGCAGGCTGGAGAATTTGGAGGGGCGTGGGAACATGACACCGTCGGCACTGTCAGGTAGACAGACACAAGGCTCTCCGAGCAAGGGACAGAGGATGTGGGGGCGTAATGAGTGACCGCTCTGCCCCTCAGCCTGCCGCTGCTGCTGGGCCCGGCCAGGGAATGTTGGCCTTGACTCCTGAAGTTCTCAGTGAGAGGGCGGAATGTTGAGGGTGTGACTAGAACGGGGCTTCTCAGCCTGGAGCAAGCATCAGCCACCTGGAGGGCGCCTGAAGACAGAGATGGTTGAGACCCCCCACCCCAGAGTCTCTGATCCGGCCGGGGACTGGAGCAAGCATCAGCCACCTGGAGGGCGCCTGAAGACAGAGATGGTTGAGACCCCCCACCCAGAGTCTCTGATCCAGCCGGGGACTGGAGCAAGCATCAGCCACCTGGAGGGCGCCTGAAGACAGAGATGGTTGAGACCCCCCACCCAGAGTCTCTGATCCGGCTGGGGACTGGAGCAAGCATCAGCCACCTGGAGGGCGCCTGAAGACAGAGATGGTTGAGACCCCCCACCCAGAGTCTCTGATCCGGCCGGGGACTGGAGCAAGCATCAGCCACCTGGAGGGCGCCTGAAGACAGAGATGGTTGAGACCCCCCACCCAGAGTCTCTGATCCGGCCGGGGACTGGAGCAAGCATCAGCCACCTGGAGGGCGCCTGAAGACAGAGATGGTTGAGACCCCCCACCCAGAGTCTCTGATCCGGCCGGGGCCTGGAGCAAGCATCGGCTACCTGGAGGGCGCCTGAAGACAGAGATGGTTGAGACCCCCCACCCAGAGTCTCTGATCCGGCTGGGGACTGGAGCAAGCATCGGCTACCTGGAGGGCGCCTGAAGACAGAGATGGTTGAGACCCCCCACCCAGAGTCTCTGATCCGGCCGGGGACTGGAGCAAGCATCAGCCACCTGGAGGGCGCCTGAAGACAGAGATGGTTGAGACCCCCCACCCAGAGTCTCTGATCCGGCGGGAGGTCTGCGTAGGGCTTAAGAATCAGGGTTCCCAGCCAGCTCCTGGGCCCTGCTGCCTCTAGTGCAGATGCTGCCCTTTGGGGTCCAGGCATCAGTAGGCGCCCCACCTGCTCCCGGACGCGCCAGCATCAGCCGCACTGGGGCAGGGTTGCGTGGGTTCTGTCCCCTCGTCCCCGGGCCTGGCACAGACCGGGTGCTTAGTGCCACCCCTGTGCCGTGTTGTCCCCGTAGTCGGTTGTCTCTTTTCTGTAATTACAGAAGGAATATATATGCTCATTTGATTTTTTTTTTTTTTAGCAACACAGAAATCTGTAAAATAAAATGAAAATTTCCATCTTTGTCCCTTACCACATCCTCTTGCCAGAGATGGCATTCTAGTGACTGTCCCTCGTCAGACCTTTCTGGACGGTTGCTGACGCACAGACTCACCGACAGGTGGTCTCCCTTACTGAAAGGGGCAGTGGGGCTGGTTAGTGGATGCTCTGCCCCGGCGTGGAGCGTGGTTTCACCGTGGGCTCACTGTGGGCCCGAGAGGGACTGATGCCAGCCGCCAGCGTGGGCGAGCCAACCTGTAGTAACTTCACGTGGGTTTAGAATGGACCAGGTTTGTTGACCTTGCAGTTGTTAGGCAGATCTTGTCCTTTGAAAGTTGTTCATGGTACTTGAAGTCCGGAACAGGGAGAAAGCCCCGGGGGTGGTTTTGGTGCAGGGGTTTGGACAGGAATTTCCGTGACCCTGTCGGTGACTCACCTGAAACCCGCTCTCCTCTTCACAAAGCTTGGTGTCTGGCACATCGGAGACGCTGAGTTGTCACAGGTGTGGCTCTGTGTTGCTTCCCAGACAGAAGTGCCCTGGGTTGTGCGACCGTTGGCCTGTCCTGGCGTGTGTGGCCCTGGGTCCCTGTGGGGCGCCGGGACGTGGAGTGGCGCTGTGCTGAGCCCTGGAACCAGCCGCTCGCGCTTTGTGCTTCTTTGTGCTTTGCGTGGCAGGCCGCCTGCCCTCCTCCTCCGCCCGCCTGGTGACTAGTTCGGAGTCAGAGCCCTGCCGGCCCCGCCCCCCGCCTTTCCGGCTGGTCTGCTCTGTCCTGCGTGCCTCCCAGACTGCGGAGCGTGGCCCCGAAGGGCGTCCCTGCCGCTCCCCTGGGACCGTGGCTCGGGCTTGCCAGGAATGTGGCAAGGGGACAGTCACCGCTCCTGCGGCCGGCCTGGCAGAGCTGTGTGGTCCCAGCAGACGTGATGTCCGTCTCCTCGACGCTCCTGTTCGCGGACAGGTCTGTGGTCGCCGTCTTGCCTTTCCTCGTGGTAATCAGAGACGGAACTGGAGTGCGGCTCTCACCGTCCGGGGGGGTTGTAGCCTCCCACCCCCACCCCGTCGTTGGGCGGAGCCGATCCTTGGGTATTTCTTGGGCTAGTGGGTGCGGCCCTGTGTCTCGGGAGGGTTTGCAGTGCGTGCAGGCTCTCGGTGTCTGGTTTCCACTCCGCTCCCCTGAGCTGACTGCTGTTTCTGTTCTCAGGGGTCAGCCGTTTGGCCTCAGACGCTCCTTGGGTCATGTTTTAGATGTGTGTGGAACGAGGAATTGTGGGCACGAGGATTTGGTAGAATTTTATCGCACAGGTGGTTTGCTTTGTGGAATGCTGTCTTGTCTGGCATGTTTCTGTGATGGTTGAAGCGGCGGCCTTCCGCCTTGCCTGTCCAGAGCAGGGTCAGAGGGCCGCTGTGGATCCATGAGGCAGCGAAGCCTGTCGGTTTTTTCTGAAGGGCGGAGATCTGGGAAGGAAACAACCACGGTGACATGGGCTTCTTACAAAGCTCATTCAAGATTTTTGTCTTTCGTGTCCCGGATGAGTGCCAGGACGTCTGTGTCCCTTTAGGGGTACATGTCTGCACCCCACCAAGCGTGTGTCCTGTCTGCAGTACCTTCCCTGTAGGGCTCTTGTACCCATGGGATGTGTGTGAAGAGCCAGGTGCTCCGTAAAAGGTGACCCCAGTCCGGGAAACGGTGGAGGGGATGGCCACCCGTCCCCGGGGACGGGATGTGTCCCTGTTTGTTCCCGGTCACATCGCTGCAGCTCCTGTTCCTGAGGGGAAGGAGGGCGGGAGCAGGAGGCCCAGGGAGGGACAGAGTGACAGCAGGAGGAGGGCACGGAGGTTTATTTCTCAAGTCTCGGAGACGTTGTGAGAAATCCCTGCGGAGAGGGAGAGGCGGCGGCTTGTGGAACCGGCTGCACCAGGTGGGGAGGATCGCTTCCTCCTGTGGCCTCCCCCTCCCTCTGCCTCGCAGCCTCTGAGATCGGCGTGTGTCTCTCGGCAGGACGCCAGCGGTCCACATCCTGGCCTCCACCATCTCCAATGGGCAGCAGTGATTCTCTGGGCGTTTGTGGAGATTCCTCGAGAAAGCGCGCCCTGAAGGACGTTGACTGTTTCCCTGCGTGCCAGGAGCTGTTCCACACTAGAGGCACCGCAGTAAATAGAGGGGCAGGATCGTAAGTCCTCACTTAACGTGTCCGTAGCTTCTGCGACTTGAAGTGGACGCATAACAAACCCGATTTAATAAGAGTTCCTGAGACATCTCATCGACGTCACCGTCACCGTGAGAGGGCCTGCTGTCCGCACCTCGCGGACTTGATCGGTGCTGGAGACAGGACGGCGGGCGGGGGCAGCAGGGGCACCGAGGGCCTGCACAGACCCCGCGCTGGCTGCTCCCGGCACGCACTGCGTCTTTGTGGCGCGTTGGCACCGGGGCTCAGGCCTGGCACGTCCTGAACTCTTCCTGGAGGGACCATGTTGAACTGCTCCTGCAGTCACCTGAAAGGTAGTGAAAGGCGCAGCCTCAGCCCCACAGCCCCGGGAGGGAGGGGCCGGTCGCCCTGTGGCGCATCCTCTCGTCAGGAAACAGAGGTGGAACCCAGACGGCCGTGCTCGCTGGAGTTGCATCACCTGTCAGCACGCGGCCCCCGCTGCGGAACTTGTCCCGGCTCCGGCAGCCGAGGAGACAGAGCTGCGCTCACCATGTCGATGGGACTTAGCCCTGGGGACTCTGCCCTCACACCTAATCTTGTGTTTGCACTTAAACATAACGGAGGTTTCTTTCCTCCTAGAGGACTCCCCCAGATGGTGGAGACTCCCCCACGCTGGCCCTGCCCCTGTGCACAGGCGACAGGAGGCTGCAGCAGCGGATGAAGACCCGAGGGGCACTGGAGGGACCAGTCGAGCCCGGCCCGCGGGCGGCCACCCCGCTCTGGCCTATAGACCCCGAGGGGCACTGGAGGGACCAGTCGAGCCCGGCCCGCGGGCGGCCACCCCGCTCTGGCCTATAGACCCCGAGGGGCACTGGAGGGACCAGTCGAGCCCGGCCCGCGGGCGGCCTCCCCGCTCTGGCCTATAGACCCCGAGGGCACTGGAGGGACCAGTCGAGCCCGGCCCGCGGGCGGCCACCCCGCTCTGGCCTATAGACCCCGAGGGCACTGGAGGGACCACTCGAGCCCGGACCGCGGGCGGCCACCCCGCTCTGGCCTATAGACCCCGAGGGGCCCTGGAGGGACCAGTCGAGCCCGGCCCGCGGGCGGCCACCCCGCCTGGCCTATAGACCCCGAGGGGCCCTGGAGGGACCACTCGAGCCCGGCCCGCGGGCGGCCACCCCGCTCTGGCCTATAGACCCCGAGGGGCCCTGGAGGGACCACTCGAGCCCGGCCCGCGGGCGGCCACCCCGCTCTGGCCTATAGACCCCGAGGGGCACTGGAGGGACCAGTCGAGCCCGGCCCGCGGGCGGCCACCCCGCTCTGGCCTATAGACCCCGAGGGGCACTGGAGGGACCAGTCGAGCCCGGCCCGCGGGCGGCCACCCCGCTCTGGCCTATAGACCCCGAGGGGCACTGGAGGGACCAGTCGAGCCCGGCCCGCGGGCGGCCACCCCGCTCTGGCCTATAGACCCCGAGGGCACTGGAGGGACCAGTCGAGCCCGGCCCGCGGGCGGCCACCCCGCTCTGGCCTATAGACCCCGAGGGGCCCTGGAGGGACCAGTCGAGCCCGGCCCGCGGGCGGCCACCCCGCCCTGGCCTATAGACCCCGAGGGGCACTGGAGGGACCAGTCGAGCCTGGCCCGCGGGCGGCCACCCCGCCCTGGCCTGTCGTCCTGCAGGAACGGGGCGTGGGGGCCAGGGGCCCACGTTGTCCCATACTGCAGAGGAAGCTGGGAGCCCCGTTTTTCTCTGGTTTTCTGATAACTAAACATGTTGATAAATACTTCAGACTGGAAATCAGCCTGCAGACAGAAGGCACAGGCTGCCAGTCAGCTTGCCGTCTCTGCCGGGAGCCCTGCGCGCCCTTGCCCGATCTCACTCGCTTCTCACGGTGGCCCCGGCACCCCCTTGCCCGATCTCACTCGCTTCTCATGATGGCCCCGGCGGAAGTTCTCGTACCCCGTCCACAGAGGAGGCACAGGAGGCCTGGCCGCTGCTTCTCTCCGGAAGGGCAGAGCCGGCCTGGGGACGGCAGGCCGGGCCCCTAGAGCCTCCTGCGGGCCGTGTCAGGCAGAGACGGGTGCTGCAAGGCCGTCTCCCACTGGGTGGGTTTCTTGGAGCAGGTAGATGCCCCAGCGGCTGGGGCCGGGAGGCGGGGACTAGGTCGGGGCCTCTCCACAGGCAGACTGCGGTTCCGTCCTGCCTGGGCAGCCCAGCGGTGAGGGGAGCAGGCCGGCCTGTGGGCTCCTGGCTTCTGTGCCTTCTCAGGGTTCTCTCGTGCCCCTCCCACGTCCTTGCAGCTCGGCCCTCCCCTAGGAAGAGTCGGGGCGGGTACAGCTGTGCGCAGGGCCCGCTCACCCCAGGCCAGCTCTGTGCTCTGTTCCTCCGGGGGCTGCGGCCACCTTTCTTCCCTCGTGTGGGAGGCATCGGGGAGTCGTGTGGGCCTCCTCTGGGGGCGTGACTGCGTCAGCACTGGACCAGGGGGCTCTGGGAGGGCCCGAGTTTGAGTCCCTCTGGCGATCTCGAGAACTGGCCGAACTTCTAAGTCATTTGGAGGGGGGGGACACTGTCCCTAACCTCACACCGCCACTGTTTACCACTCGGCAGACAGGCGTTCACTCAGCAGAGCTGGTGGGCGAGTGTAAGCCGCCAGGGCTGAGAGGCTGAAGGTCCTGACACCTGCACAGGGGACGCCTGCACAGGTGACATCTTCGCAGAGGACGCCTGCACAGGTGACGCTTTCGCAGGGGACGCCTGCACAGGTGACGTCTTCGCAGGGGACGCCTGCACAGGTGACGCTTTCGCAGGGGACGCCTGCACAGGTGACGCCTTCGCAGGGGACGCCTGCACAGGTGACGCCTTCGCAGGGGATGCCTGCACAGGTGACGTCTTCGCAGGGGACGCCTGCACAGGCACGGCTCTCCATGCAGCCCCCGCCCAGTGATGTAGCCAGGACCCGTGCTGACACACGGCCGATCGTACGCACACGGCTGAGGAACACGTCTCTTTCCACCCGTCTCTTCCAGAGGGCTCCATCTTTTATACCAAGTGTGTCGCTGAGCACGGTTGTTCCCTTCCCGCCCAAGAGGACAGGCGCTCCCTGAACCCACCACCTGGAGCCCCCAGGCGCGCGCACAGAGGCCGGGCGCAGTTCTGGGGTTAGAGGAAGCCTTACTGACACAGAAGATGGGATGGGGGTGGTGCGAGAGCATTTGATATTTTTATGGACAGCAATTCCTGATTTTGCAGCGGTGTTTTATTTTATTAACCATTCCCAGTTGGTGATAACATTTGCATGGTTCAAAGCCCAGAAAGTACAGGAGGGTAGAGGGTGACAAGTTTCCTTCCTGCCTGTGCCTCGAGCCACCACAAGCCTGCTGAGAGCAGTGGCTGCTGTCAGTCCCCTTCTTCCAGACGCAATGGCATTCACGTTGTCCGTGGTCCCTCCAGGAAGTGCCCTCCAACCCTCCTTAATGCTGCGCTCAGGGTCTCGAACCCCTGGATCGTTTTCAGTCTTGTTGTGACATTTCAGTAAAGTCATAGTAAAGCTGCTGTGTTTCACCCAGATCATACACACATCTCACGTGCTCAGGGGTCACCCGAGTCGGGCGGCTTCCGTGTCGGGCAGCACAGGTGTCAGCCTGCCTTAGGAGGTGACGCTGCTCACTTCCCCAGGGTCAGGGGTCACCCGTGTCGGGCAGCACAGGTGTCAGCCTGCCTTAGGAGGTGACGCTGCTCACTTCCCCAGGGTCAGGGGTCACCCGTGTCGGGCGGCTTCCGTGTCGGGCAGCGCAGGTGTCAGCCTGCCTTAGGAGGTGACGCTGCTCACTTCCCCAGGGTCAGTGGTCACCCGTGTCGGGCGGCTTCCGTGTCGGGCAGCACAGGTGTCAGCCTGCCTTAGGAGGTGACGCTGCTCACTCCCCAGGGTTCTGTCTTCCCCGCTCACACTCAGCCCCCCTGGCCTCTTCCAGACGTCAGTCCTGTCTGCACTTCCTTCCTCTGGGGGTGTGGGGGACAGCCTGTGACAGGACCGCTCCTGCTTGGCAGTATGGAGGCGGCTGAGGAGAGGAGAGCTTTGGTGGAGGCCACAATTCCGGTGGCCCATTCTGTCCCAGTGAAATGTGATCTTGTTCCCAATGCTGATGGCACTGTTGACATGTGACATGGCACTCCACAGTGTACCTGTGAGCTTCTGTCTTCACAGGAGAGCTGGCAGGCAGAAACGAACACACTGTTTTGTTTTGTTTTCTTGTTTTTTTTAAGTGAGAGGAGGGGAGATAGCGAGACAGACTTCTGCATGTGCCCTGACCGGGACCCACCTGGCACCCCTATCAGGGGCTGATGTTCTGCCCATCTGGGGCCATGCTCGCAACTGAGATATTTATAGCACCTGAGGCAGAGGCCACAGAGCCATCCTTAGTGCTCGGGCCAACTTTGCTCCAGTGGAGCCTTGGCTGTGGGAGGGGAAGAGAGAGACAGAGAGGAAGGAGAGGGGGAGGGGTGGAGAAGCAGATGGGCATTTCCCCTCTATGCCCTGACCAGGAATCGAACCCGAGACTTCCACACGCCCGGCCGACGCTCTACCACTGAGCCAACCAGCCAGGGCCATCTTGCCCCCCTTTTTTGTTGTTGTTGCTCAATATAGTCAAGGCCCTCATAAAAAATTCATGGCGTGGATGAGGCCTGGGGGATTGTTGGGAGCATCCCCACTCTGCTCTCCTGTAGCAGGGCTGCTCTGGGGCAAGGCTCCTGGAGGTGTTGAGGCCACGGTTAGCAGCCTCTTAGGAGAAATGATTGTCATCTCACCTTTGGAAGAGTCCTAGGTGCTTCCCCTCGGCCGTCACTCGCACCCCCTTTCTGGTGGTTGTAGGAGGGTGGGTTTCAGGGGGCATCATGGAAGAAGGGGGCTCGTCTGGAGTGCATTTCTGCCCGCTCTCAGGGTGTGCGTGTGTGCGTGTGTGTGTGTGTGTGTGTGCATGCACGCACACGCACTGCCTGTTGGAGGTGGCTCACCCCACTGGCCTCGGGGTGGGGGGGTCCCGTCCTGCCTCCTGATTGCTCCGCAGCTGCCTCTCCTGCAAACACATCGGCAGCTGCTCCATTTGCCAGCAAACAGGTATTGAGCACCTGCTGCGTGCCATAGAATTCCGGGAAGGCCCACCACTGCGGAAAGCTGTGTGGGGCGGGGGGACAGGCTACCTCCAGCAAGCACAGAACAGCGCGCTGAGCTCTCGGGAAGCAGCTGCTGTGGGAACTCGGGCCCAGGGCTGGGCTGGCAGCTGACGGTCAGGGAAGGCTTGGCAGAGGAGAGTAAGTCCACAGTTTCTGCAGAACACAGGACGGACGTGAGGACTCGGAGAAGCCGGCGGTGGGAAAGGTGAATTGGAAATAAAATGGGAAGCTTGAATCAACTGGTCCCTGTGCTCCGCCCCCTGGCGAGGTATCTGAGATGGTGACAGTGGCTACTGCCTTCTCCAGCGATACGAGAGCGTTTAGGGCACCTGAGGGTGCAAGGCTGGGCTAACTCACTGTGGCACAGGGCTCATGAAGGGACAGCCAGACGGATCCATGGCTGTCTTCCCTGTGGGCTCTCCTGGACTGGGGCGAGCTGTACCGCATGTGTGCCCTGGGGGTCACCTGGCGAGGAAGACAGCACAGTTTAAAGGGGTGAGGTCTGAGCTAATGGGCTCGCCCTGCCCCCGGAATGGGGCTGGTCATGTGATGGCAGAGGCAGTTCCTGGGCTCTGCCTGAGCCCTGGCCACCTGGGCCCGGCAGGCAGCTCCCTGCCAGGCTTCCGGTGACCCCGACCTGAACGGGGACAGTGGGCCTGAACGTTTTCCTGGCTGGCTCCCTGTGCTAAGGTGCCCTATGACACAAACAGCTGACGCAAGGGACATAATCCTCTCTGCTGAGAGCACGTGATAATTTGTAGTGACTTTAGCCTAGGGGTCGGAAACCTATGGCTCGTGAGCCAGATGTGGCTCTTTTGATGGCTGCTTCTGGCTCACAGATAAATCTTTAATAAAAAAAAATAATGTTGGCCCTGGCCGGTTGGCTCAGTGGTGGAGCATCGGCCTGGCGTGCAGGAGTCCCGGGTTCGATTCCCGGCCAGGGCACACAGGAGAAGCGCCCATCTGCTTCTCCACCCCTCCCCCTCTCCTTCCTCTCTGTCTCTCTCTTCCCCTCCCACAGCCGAGGCTCCACTAGAGCAAAGTTGACCCGGGCGCTGAGGATGGCTCTGTGGCCTCTGCCTCAGGCGCTAGAATGGCTCTGGTCGCAACCGAGCGACGCCCTAGATGGGCAGAACGTCGCCCCCTGGTGGGCGTGCCGGGTGGATCCCGGTCGGGCGCATGCGGGAGTCTGTCGACTGCCTCCCCGTTTCCAGCTTCAGAAAAATGGGAAAAAAAAATAATAATGTTAAAAATATAAAAAATTCCCATGTATTATAATCCATTCATTTCCTACTGCTCACGTTCATGGCTGCGGGTGGCTGGAGCCAATCACAGCTGTCTTCCGGGACAACACCAAATTTTTATTGGATAATGCATAACATACACAGGTCGTTGTATGGCTCTCACGGAGTTACATTTTAAAATATGTGGCGTTCATGGCTCTCTCAGCCAAAAAGGTTCCTGACCCCTGCTTTAGCCTCTCATCCACAAAAAGGGTTATATCCTAAAATACCTCTTATAAACCTTTCAGAAGTTATGGCCTATTATGGATAGCTAAAGCTCTTACACTAAAAATAACTTTGAAGCTGTTATTTATTTATGAGAGAGAAAGAGAGAGAGACCAGAAGGAAGAGAGTGAGAAGCACCAACTGGTAGTTGCTTTCACTTGAGTTGGGCAGGGATTGCTTCTCGTACCTGTCTTGATGGGGGTGGAGCCAGCAAGGGGATCCTTGCTCAAGACAGTGGCCTTGGGCTTTTCATTGGTAGTGACGTTTGGGCTCAAGCAAATGAGCTTTGGGATTGTGTGGATTGAACCTGCAACCTTGTCCTTTTGGGATGACGCTCTAACCGACGGAGCTCACCGGCCAGGGCTCTTTCTGAAATGGATTCCAATGTCACCACAACAGAAAAGCAAGGAAGGATACAATAAAGCCATTTGTGTTCTTTTTGTGAGTTTTTTAAACTTTATTTTGATATAATTTCAAATTTACTGAGAACTTGCTAGAAAAATATACTGTCCTTCACCGAGATTCACCAGTGTTTATCAGTGGTAGTCAACCTGGTCCCTACCGCCCACTAGTGGGCGTTTCAGCTTTCATGGTGGGTGGTAGCAGAGCAACTAAAGTATAAAGAAAAAGATAGATTTAACTATATAGTAAGTTGTTTTATAAAGATTTATTCTGCCAAACTTAGCGAAAATCCGACATAAAGTATATACTTGGTAATTAATTATTATTATATGCTTTAACTTGCTGTAACTCTGCTTCAAAATTTTATAAAGTAAAGTTACTTCCCTACTTTATAAATCACCATTACTGTGGAAGCGGTAGGCGGTTAGAAAATTTTACTACTAACAGAGATACAGAAGTGGGCGGTAGGTATAAAAAGGTTGACTGCCCCTGGTTTACATCTACTCCATTTGTTTGATCCATTCAGTGAGTGTGGTAAGTGTGCTGTGTAAGTAGTTACGTGTTGTTTAAACCGTTGGAAGAGTCAGTTGGAGATGCCACGCCCCTTTCCCCCTGAATATATCTCCTAACAACAAGGGCATTCTCTTCTTACAAAACTACACTACAGTTTTCAAGATCAGGAAATTTAACATTGACCTGGTGCTGTTTTCTAATCTACACTCTATATTCAGATTTTGTCACTTGTCTCAATGATCTTTATAGCTTTCCCCGTGGTCCCAGAGGCGGTCCAGGATGTGGCCCTGGATCACCCACCACATTTAATTGTCAGGTCTCTTTAGTCTCCTTTTAACCGGGAACAATTCCGTAGCCTTTGCCTTTTGTGACACTGACATTTTTAGTTTCATAGACTGCCCTTCAGTTTGGGTGTGTCTGCATTTCCTTGTTAGATCCAGGGGGTACATTTTTGGGGAGCTGCCAACAACGTGGTGGTGTGTGCTGTCTCTCCTGATGTTAGGGACGCCGGCTTTGATCACTGGGTCAAGGAGCTCTCTCCACTGGGGAGAGAACTATTTTTGCCTTTGTATTGAACAAGCAGTCTGTGGGACATACTTTCAGATGATGTGAAAAGTCCTGTTCCTCATCCAGCTTTCTCCTACCAGGTTTAGCACCCAGCCATCACTTCCTGACATCATCAGCCTTTCTGCACTCATTAGGTGGCTTCAATGCTCTCCTTCCTCCTCGGTTTATCACTGTTTGTTTATTTGTATCCATAGGGGCTCATGCATTTCTGTTATTCAGTGGATTATAATCAGGTGTTCTTGTTATTTGTTTCAATGATTAAATTTTTTCAGGTGTAGCTAGTGTAAGCCCTTTTTTTTTTTTTTTTTAAGTGAGAGTATGGGAGGTCAGAGAGACAGAATCCAGCATGTGCCCCGACCGGGATCTACCTGACAAGCCCCCCTGTGGGGTAATGCTCTGCCCATCTGGGACCATTGCTCCATTGCTTGGCAACTGAGCCGTTTTTTTAGCACCTGAGGTGGAGACAATGGAGCCATCCTCATTGCCTGGGGCCAGCTCACTCTATTTCGAGCTATGGCTATGGGAAGTGACGAGAGAGAGAGAGAGAGAGAGAGAGAGAGAGAGAGAGAAGCAGGATGGGGAGGCATGGAGAAGCAGATGGTCACTTCTCCTCTGTGCCCTGACTGGAAATCGAACCTG